>NC_068556.1:11280000-11620000 GCF_022201045.2 Citrus sinensis
TCACTATTACCTAATCTTAAGCCTATAGACCTTAAACTGAAAAAAATACTTTGCACACACAAACACGTCGTAATTAAAGATAAAAGTAAAATGGATTTGCAACAATAACAACAAGCACCACAGGAGAGGCCATTTAAGGACTACTTCAGTCCCTTAGCTAACTTGAGCACATCATGCATAAGATACCCAAATGTAGCTGATAGGAGTTTTGAGTTAAAACCTAGTATACTAAATTGTCTCCCAACATTCTATGGCCTAGAAAATAAGAACCCATATAATCATTTGAATGATTTTCATGCTATTTGTCAAACTTTTAAATATGAGAATTTTTCAGATAATGATGTTAAACTTAGATTATTCCCATTTTCTTTAAAGGATAGAGCTCGTTCATGGTTCAATACATTACCTGCTAATAGCATTACGTCATGGGAACAAATAGTAACAAAATTTTTGAATAAATACTTCTCAGTGCATAAAACCAATGTTGTTCGCAATGAAATTCAGAGTTTACCCAGAGAGAAGATGAGCAGTTTTTCGAAACATGGGAGCGATTCAATGGACTACACTTGAAGTGTCCACATCATGGGTACGAGAAATGGCACCAATGCTAATACTTTTTGGAGAGATTATTACCACATGTGAAAGACTGGCAAATGACAACAAGTGAAGGAGAGCTAATGTCAAAAAGTGCATCAGAGATTTGGGAGTGACAAGTGGATAATTCCCAACAACAGAGTCGATCATTCAGGAATACTAAAAGAATTAAGGGAGTGAATGAGGTTCACATTGGTGAGTCAAGTTCGGAAATTAAAGAAGTCAAAGTGATAATTGAAGATCTTTCCCAACAAATAGTATCGTTAATGACTGCTAAATCAATAAAACCACATGACCATGACTCATACTCAGATCAAGCCAATGCCATAGGTGTAATGAGAAAACTATCAAATTACAATCCATACTCCAACACATATAATCCTGGATGGAGAGACCACCCCAATTTTTCATGGTCTCAAGGATTCCAATAGAATGGACCAGCAGCTCTAGCTCCACCAATGTAACCAATTCCTCAAGTTCCCCAAGCCTCTCAGCCACCATTTAGACCATACAATCAGAACCCGAGCTACTTTCAACTCAGACCATGGGAGGATACATTCCAGAATTTGAAGAACCTTACTCATTGCATGATTAAGCAACAGAACCGTACCATTGATGAACTACGAAATGAGATGAGAGTAGGCTTCAACTCACAAGCCCAATCAGTTTCAAACCTCAAGAAGATGGTGGGACAGCTTGCCTCTTCAGTTCAAACTTTGGCAATGATTGTTGAGAAAGGCAAATTCCCAAGTCAACAAGTGCCTAATCCTAAAGAAGTGCATGACGTAAGTATCAGTTCACCACATCAGCATCAAGAGGTCAATGACGTCATGACCTTGCGAAAAGGAAAAGAAGTCGACAACAAAGTGGAGATGTCGATGACAAAAACATCTCAAATTGTAAATGTGAATGTTGAGGATTCATCATCGGAGGAGAAAGAAGAAACCAACCGACGAGAATACATTCTTAAAGCTTCCTTTTCCTCAGAGTTTAGTTGAAGGAAAGAAGGAAAAATCCACAGGTGAGATTTTTGAGATCTTCAATAAGGTAAGTGTTAAGATCACTTTGTTTAATACTATAAAACAAGTGTCACCGTATGCCAAGTTTTTTAAAGACCTTTGGACTAAAAAGAGAAATATTTATGTTCAAAAGAAAACATTTTTAACAGAAAACGTTAGTTCTATACTCCAACACAAAATTTCTCTAAAATACAAATACCCAAGCTCCCCCACTATCTCATGTAGTATAGGGAACCACACAATTGAGAATGCTTTGTTGGACTTAGTAGCTAGTGTAAATTTGTTGCCTTACTCAGTATTCGTGAAACTTGGACTGAGAGAATTACACCAAATTTCAGTGGTATTACAACTTGCAGATCGATCCACAAAAATACCTCGTGGTATTGTGGAGAACATACTTATCCAAGTAGATAAGTTTTATTTTCCTGTTGATTTCATTGTAATTGACACTCAACTAGTTCAGGACTCAAAGAAGCACATCCACATTATCCTAGGCCGACCTTTCTTGGCAACTGTCGATGCTCACATTCAATGCAGGACTGGAAATATGCAATTGTCCTTTGGTAATATGACTATAGAGCTAAACATCTTCAATATTGTCAAACAGCCTTACAATGCAGATAATGGAATTATTGATGTGGATTTAATAGAAGCATTAGTTGATAATACATTTCTTTCAAACCTTAGTGATGACCCTTTACAAACATGTTTAACTCACTCTGATTTTGATTTTGATATTGACAGATCAGTCGATGAGGTCAGTGCCCTACTTGACTCAGCACTATCTATGGACACTAATAAATGGAAGTCAAGAGTTGAACAACTAGCACCATTAGAGAAGAAACTCAATTCATCATCAGAATCACCACCGAAACTCGAGCTCAAACCATTACCCAACACTTTGGAATATGCGTTCTTGGGAGAAAAAAACACTCTGCCAGTAATCATCTTATCATCTCTAAATGACGAACAAAAAGATAAGTTGGAAGTTTTAAAAAAGCACAAAAGAGCATTAGGATAGACCATAGCCGACATAAAAGGTATAAACCCTATAAATTGCATGCATTTCATTCACCTTGATGAAAATACTAAACCTACTAGGGAAATGCAACGTCGGTTAAATCCTAACATGAAAGAAGTTGTTAAAACTGAAGTCCTTAAACTATTAGACGCAAGTATCATTTACCCAATTTCTGATAGTTCATGGGTCATTCATGTGCAAGTTGTCCCCAAAATGTCAGGAGTCACAGTAGTTACCAATGTTGATAATGAATTAATACCCACTAGAGTGACTACAGGATGGTGTGTATGCATTGATTATAGAAAGTTGAATTCTGTCACACGTAAAGACCATTTTCCTTTACCATTTATCGATCAAATGCTTGATAGATTAGCAGGTCATGAATTTTATTACTTTCTAGATGGCTACTCAGGATATAATTAGATTCTCATAGCACCAAAAGATCAAGAGAATACCACTTTCACTTGCCCTTTTGGCACTTTTGCATATAGGAGAATGCCATTTGAATTATGTAATGCACCTGCTCCATTTCAACGATGCATGTTAAGCATTTTTTCTGATATGGTTGAACGATTCCTTGAGGTCTTTATGGATGACTTTTCTGTTTTTGTTGATTCATTCAAGCAGAGATGTATAGAGAAGTACTTGGTCTTAAATTAGGAGAAGTGTCATTTTATGGTAAAATAAGGTATTGTTCTCAGTCACATAATTTCGAGCAAAGGTATTGAGGTTGATAAAGCCAAGGTCGATCTAATTTCCAATATTCCTCCACCTAAAACAGTCAGAGAAGTAAGACCTTTCCTTGGGCATGCTGGTTTTTATAGACGTTTCATTAAAGATTTTAGCAAAGTTTATAGACCCTTATGCAATCTACTTGCTAAGGATGTACCTTTTATCTTTGATGATTCATGTCTTTGGATTCCCTCGAGCAATAATCAGTGATGGTGGTACCCACTTTGGTAACAAATCATTCAAAGCTCTTTTGACAAAATATTCCATTACTTACAAAGTGACGACCCCATATCATCCACAAATCAGTGGCCAAGTTGAGATCTCCAATCGAGAGATAAAGCACATATTAGAAAAGACGGTAAGGTCAAACAGAAAAGATTGGTCTTTAAGACTCGATGATGCATTATGGGCATATAAAACGGCTTTCAAGACCCCGATTGAGATGTCACCCTACAGGCTAGTGTATGGAAAAGCTTGCCACCTACCTGTGGAACTCAAGCATCGTGTGTACTAGGCCATCAAGAAATTCAACTTTGGCATGCAGCAAGCTAGCTCAGAAAGAAGATTACAACAGGCAGAACTTAAAGAAATTCGTAATGATGCATACGAAAATGTCAAGATTTACAAGCAGCGAATGAAAGTCTTTCTTGACAAGTAAATTTTGAGAAAATCTTTCACCCCAGGTTAGAAAGTGCTTTTATTCAATTCTCGCTTGCATATATTCCCAAGTCAGTTACGCTCTCGATGGTCTAACCCCTTTATTGTTCACACTATTTTTCCACGTGGAGCAATTGAAATTAAGGATCCAAAGAACGGTGTCACTTTTAAAGTTAATGATCAAATATTAAAGTCATATCTAGAGTATCAACCACATGGAGAGGACACCGAAATAAATTTGAGTGACCCACCAAATTAGAATTGAGATTTTTCTTTCTTTTCGGTGATTTTATTTTTTTCTTTTCTTTCTTTTCTTTCTTTTTACTATTCTTTTGCTAATTAAAATTATTTTTACATAAGTGTGTTTGTTTAACCATTAAGTTTTTTTTATCATTATTAATCATGAGTGTCTCAGCTAAACAGATTCTCTTGGACCTTCTTAGACAACTTCAACATGTAAAATCTCATCTCATAAGCCAAATTCAATTTTGTAAAACACATTATATTTGGGATCTATAACTACCAAAGTTAGTATCCTATGTTGAGCTTTAGAAAGACAACTCAAAGACATTGAGGGAGGTATTTACGACATCCAGTTGGAGCTTGAGGTAAATTCAATAAGAGGACAATTGTAATTTTCTTTGTGTGTTTTAGTTTGTTACTCTGTTTGTGTGCTTTAGTTTGTTACCCCGGTTAAGTGGCGGATAACGGTACTCCATGACAATCAAGTCGGTTACTTCAGTTTCCTATAATAACTGATATTCTGAGGCGAAGGTATGGACAGAAATGAGATTCTAGCAGAGCTTCACAATCGATTTCCTTCACTTCCTCAGAATACCCTCCTTACAATCTATAAAGTTCGGTCTGAACACATGTGATTGCTTATAAGGAATAACATACCTGCTGACATCCGCTGGTTAATCGAGGCCAAAGTACAATTGGCAGGTGAGTTGCCTCCCAAATTTATTGCATATATGCCTGGTTGTGATAAAGGAAATTATGCAAGAAAACGAAGAGCTCGAAGACTTTTTGTTGCTTGTCATAAGTGTGCCAAAATGAGATGCGATAAAAAATCGTGTTCTTTAAGAATGGTGTCTGATAACAAGGAAGGCAATATTCAATTCATTAGGGATGACTTGAATAAAGAGTCATTAGATGATATCTTTTTGTCTCTTGAAACGCATCTCAGTGGATGCGTACAAAGAGCAATTCTCCAGTTATAGCCATTATTTCAGAAAGAGCATGCACGATACAGTCTCAAGAATCTGACTATAAATGATCATGTTTGCTAGTTTATAAGAAAACTGGATGGGAAGCCTATCCTCGACTCATAAAGGGTGTTCAAGCCATTTCTGGACGCAAAACCAAAGGAAGATGTGAGCTACAGTCGCAACTACCTGTAAATATCCTTTTATTTCACTGTTGTTTTATCATTTGCATTATTGTCTTTAATAATTTTATTTTATCATTGTTTGCTTTTTCTTTTTACTGTTCCTTTTTTTACTCTTGAGCCATGTACTTTACACATTAATTGACACAGACATGCTACCTCATACACAGTTGTGACCCCTTGTCACCGAGATTCTTAAATATGATTTTTTTGTAAGCACTCAAAAATTATTTTTTGACAAGTATCCCAATGGCAGCTACTCCTAATAAACAATTCAAGAACATTTGTGTGCTCTCTGGGTTTAACTATGGCAAATATAAAGAGTTTATTGAGACAGCCATAGATCTTGGTCGAAGCATAGTAGCAAGGAAATTACATTTGGTATATGGAGGAGGTGACCGAGGGTTATCAAAACTAGTTTCAGAAGCTGCTTATATTAGAGGGAGCCAAGTGTTAGGCATCATCCCAAGAACCCTAAAACCTTTGGGTTGTTTTTCTGACTCACCAACTGGTGAAGAGTTAATCGTCTCAAGTATGCAAGAGAGAATAACTGAAATGCTAAATCATGCTGATGTTTTTGTTTTCCTACTAGGAGATCTTGTAACTCTAGAGGCACTAATCACATTAGCATCTTGGGCCTATCTGAATATTCATAAAAAACCCATCGGTTTATTAAATGTCAATAACTTTTGTGATGGCTTTATCGCATTTCTTAATCATGCAATAAAAAATTTTTTCATTCCTTCCACAGTGAAAAACAAATTTATTTATGCTCACACTACTAATTAGCTACTTGATCTAGACCATAACCAGACCTCAGGACCTTTGTGTTGGAGTGTCCAAATAATCACAGTAACAGTAACTGTAATAAGAAGTGCAAATTAAATTTAGCTCTCCGCTTGTAAATATTTTCTTCTATGTTGTAACACCTAGGTGATGTCTTCTAAACTTTACTTATTTTCTTTAAAATATTGAGGACAATGTTTCGTTCTGATTAGGGGGAGGGAATAGTTCACAATTGTGGATCTTAGTTAAGTTTTTACTAATTTTTTGTTGTAAAGACTAACTGTGGCTAACTTTTTGAGTTGAAAATGGTTGAATATGGAGTGTAGTGACTTTAGAAAAGCTTCTTCGTAGTTTGGAAGTTAAAAAAAAAAAACTAGACATTTTCTTTTTTCTTTATTAAGCTTTGACAATCATTTTTTTCTAACTTCTTATTTCTAATTTCTCCTTTATAAATATACACTTTCAACTTTTTGAGTCGAAAATGACTGAATATGGAGTATAGTGACTCTAGAAACGCATCTTCTTAGTAAAAAAAAAATTCCAGACATTTTTCATTTTTTATCATTTTAAGTGTGACCTTTCTAATTAGTTTTTCTACATCATTTTCACATTTCTGCATGCATATTTTCTTTTCATGTTTAGAATAGGTTGGGGGGTAGAATGTCTTTTAAAAAAAATTTTGTGTGCTTTTTTTTTAACATTGGATGATATGATGACTTTCAAATTTTAATATTTGTATTATCTTTGGTCTTAAGTGATGTTACGCCATGTTTGCTACTTTACATATTAATGTCGGAGACAAAAATGAGTTGCTTGAAGGAATGCACATGTCATAATAAATATCAAGTAAGTTTTTTAGCCTATCATTTTTCTTGGAGAGTAACCTTTTTTGCCCATTCTTCATACAACTTAGCAGTTTATGATTTCATACAAAATCTCTAGATTTCTTTTGAGTCAACCCTTTAAAAAATTGTAAAATAATAAAATAATAATAATAAAATGTGTTGCTACATCTGAAGGTTCATCTAACTCGTAGATATGGAAGATTATTTAGAGCTCTAAAAGACGATGGAAATGTCATCTTTACCCCGTTTGAGCTTTTCTAGCCATTCCTTTTTTGAAATATCCATAGTTAACCCTTTTTGAGCCTTTCATATATATGTTAAAAAAAAAATTCTTTGTCAACTTATCATCTTGACCCACTCCGATTTAGAGTATTACCCGATATCTTACAAGTTTCATCACCTATTTATGTTTGAGAAAAATATAAATAATTATTTTGTTCAGTAAAGTTGTGCCATATAAAAAACAAAAAAAAAGAATAAATAATAATAAATAAGCGAAATGCACCTTGTAATTTTCAAAAGATCTCAACTTTTTCTCAAACATATATTTTGTTTTCCTTATTTTTCCTCCTTTATTAGTCATGTCCTTAGTCTACGTTACGTCCTAATAAAAGGACTTAGAAATAACACGATCTTAAGTCAAACAAAATGCTAGTCAAACAAAATGTTAGAAATAACACGATATTTTGTTTGACTTAAGATCGTGTTATTTCTAAGCTGTATGCATATTTTTTTTATCTTGGTGAGAGTGTGTGATATCACTTCTTTATTATTTTCTCTCAATTTACCATTCATTGGAGTGACTATTTTTATTGGGTTTAATTCCTTTGTGAGAGTGTCACTACTACCGGTGAGATTTTAGGGATTGACATTTCATTCTTGAAAGTGGCTTGATTACTATAGTTGTGACAAAGTCTGCTGGACTGATGCATGTGGATAGTTGATGTGGAAGTGATGTTTTTTAGACTAGAGATAATGCTTATACTTTTATTTGATTGCTATCATTAGTCTGATTGAGTAAACACGATTGTTTTTTTAAAAAAAAAAATATCATTTTGGATTTGAATTTTGTCTTCGCTTTATTTGCTAGAGACTAGCAATAAGCTGGTTGGGGGGTGTGTTGAGTATTAGAAAGTATATATTTATAAAGGAGAAAATCATCATTTTACACTTCAAGTCTCACTAACATCTTTACTTTTATATATTTAAGTCCCTTGTGATTTAATTATGTGTGTTTTATTTTAATTTAGTATTTTATGTATTTTAGGGGCATCATGGTCATTTCACAATGAACGAAAGATCAGAGAGCAAAACGGACAGCAATTTTGGACTCAAGACAGTCAAAAACCTTATGAGGAGCATAAAAGGGTAAACGACATAGTTCACATGTACGGTGTTGTATATGGTACTGTTCACGACAATGTTCACATATACGGTCTGATGACATGGTGTTGACCGATGACGTGGCACCGACCAATGACGTGGCAACATTCGATTGGATGAATGATGTGGCATTGACTGCTTATGTGGCATTGACTGATGAGGTGGCGTTGACTGATGATATGTCACGTCCTATTAGACTAAAATGTTGATATGGTGTTGACCGGTGACGTGGCAGTATGTTAGTGGACCAAGAAACGTGTGTACGATACATGCATTACACGGAATGATAGCCCTGATTAGGCTTGGCAATTTGGCCCGACCCTATTTTTGGCCCGACAGACCCGACCCTAATTTTTAGGGTTTTTGACCTGAATTTTTGAGTCTCAGGTTGGGCTAGGGTCAAAATTTTTAGGCCCTAATAAATTTCGGGTCAGGGTTGGACTTTAAGCTGACCCGACCCGACCCGACCCTATTTGAAAAAAAAAAAAAAAAGCTAACACAAGTTTTACACACGCACACATCATCACCCAACTCAAATTATGAGTTTTTATTTGTATAGGACATGTTTTTTTGTTTTTAAATGTTTGGTTGTGAAACTAAATTGTGTGTTTTTATTTGTATAAGACATGAGTTTTTAATTTTTAATTTTTTATGTTGGGTTGTTGAATTGAATTGTGTCTGGTTAAAATGGTTGTGGAATTCCATGTGTGTTTTTAATTTAATTGCATTGTGTGTTTTTCATGTTGGATTTTAAAATTGATTTGTGTGTGGGGTTGAGATGATTGTGGAATTGAATTGTGTTTTTTTTTTATTTAATCGCATTGTGTGTTTTTAAAGTTGGATTATGGAATTGAATTTAAAAAATTATTCCTATTAATTGGTTGTTTTGTGATTAATTATATTGTATATTTTGCCTTTGTCTTGTTAATTATTTTAAATTAGAAAAATTATTTCTTTTGTTTTATATTCATGGTATTATAACTAGAAAGAGAACAAAAATTAAAAAGTAACATGAATGAATTTGGGATGTGCTCATAAAATTACAAGATATTGACAAATTTGAGTTGCCTAAATTATCGAATTAAGGTGCATGTATAGAAGAAAACATTAAAATAACATGTTTATAAAACAAAATATTAAAAAATAGTTTAATATTAAAATAACATAAAAACTATTTCAATAGGGTCGGGTTAGGCCCGACCCGACGTTGACCCGATTCGGGTCAGGTCGGACCCGACCATAACTATAAAATGTTTGGGCTTTTTTAAGGTCGAGCTTTAAATTTTTTTGATCGGGTCGGGCGACCTGACCTTTTGTCATTCCTAGCCCTGATGATATGTTCTATCCAATCAGAACTTGCCACGTGGCGCAATTCTAAGCGTCCAAATTGTTTTAATCTGATTGTCATGATCTACTCATTGTATCTATAAAAATGGGGCTCTTCCCCCTAATTCGACACCCCTAAATTTATTTTTGAGCTCCATTTTATGTAATTCCTTCTCCATCTTGTATTTTCTACGTATTTTAATAAATTTTCATTTTACCCCTAGTTCAATTATGAGTAGCTAATTTTCTTTCAAGTTTGGGTTAAAGGTGAAGTCTCAACATGTTCCATGAGCTTTATTTGGTAAATTTATTTTCTCTTCCCCTCTGATTTATGTGGATGTTTTGACTTTTCGTCGACAAATAGTAATAATCTTATCTAGATACCACATTGGTATAACTGACTCCCTAATGCAAGGTTATTACTATTTGGCATAACAAGCTCTTAGCACCATATTGATTAGAGTGTGGTTCATAAAGAATAGAAACTCCCCTCATGATTTAATTGACACTAATAAGGAATATTAAGCCTATGGTGCATGTTGATGCAGATCTAGATACTCAAGCATTTCTTTTTAATAGATTTTACTTCAATTTATTCCCGCCATTTTTATTTAAATTTTAGGATAATCTAAATCACTTCAACCACAAATCCAATCACCCACTTAGAAAATTAATTCTACACATAATTAAAATCCACCTCCTCGTGGGGTCGACACTCGTCACCATTGATCTATTTTACAATAGATTCGTGCACTTTCGAGTTCAATAAAATTTATACAACAGTAGCCTATCACAAGCACACACCTCCCAAAAATGCAGGGAAACTATAACTTATTTGTGCAACAGTGGCAAATCATGAACGTAACCAGAGGTTTGGTTAGCATATTTTGATCTACCATGTAAAGGTGTAGGTGTATCCCATTTTTATTCCATTTAATGACCGCGTTGAGGTTAGGGATGACAAAATCTGAATTTGGATCTGCATGTAGGTGCATCCAAATGTAGATCTAGATTGATATTTTTATATTCAGATCCACAAAAAATTATGCAAATCCATATGTGGGTAATATCCACATAGATTACGAGCGGATATCACAGATATCTAAATCCACATAAATTAAAATTTAATAATTTAGAATCTAATTTAAAATTCAACAATTTACCAAATAAAATCCAATCATAATTCAGCAATAAACAATTTAATACCTAGAATAACATACAACACTATAAAGTCACAAATAAAAGTACCATAGCATAAATCAAACATCAAGAATAACATAAATTTAAGTCTAACACCACCACAAATCCACAAATAAAATTATAAAATCACCACAAATCCACATAAAATAATGCAGATTTCGATATTTTTCTTAATTTAATTTGACCTCTATATTTTAATTAATCATATTATTTTTTATTTAACTTCTATATTTTTCATTTAATTTTAATTAAATAAATAATTTAATTAAAAAAATAGTGTGGATTCGGATATCCAATTTTTCAAATATATATACATTCATATCTCGATTTGGATTTGTACGCATTCTAAGTTTTAAGATCCAGATCTACATTTTTTAATGTGTGAATCTAATTTTTTTGGATCCGAATCTTCTGAATCTTTACGAATCCCGACCAAATCTAGATATTTTTGCCATCTCTAGTTGTGGTGGCAACCATACTCTTGGGGGCGTATTCGCGTCCATCTCTTCTCTTTTGTCACCAATAACATTATCATTGGGTGTGGTATAGGGGGTTTCGCATTATGAAAATTTTGCCGCAAGAGACATTGCCAGAGTAAATTACCTTATTAAAAGGGATATAATTAGAAATATATTATTGTTGAGGCTAATTTTGGTATTATATATTCCTAACAATTGTGATTTGCAAAGTTACTTCAACCAGCTTACAGCATTTTAATACAAAAGTAGATTATTTATTTGAGAATCTAATTTTCAAATAATCCATCTTAGGCGTAGGGATGGCAAAACTTCGGGCCGGGTCCGGGTATTGCAATGACCGGACCCTGCCCGGATGCAACTGGTCCGGGTACCCGAATTTTATATTTTTTAATATTATGTGTATATATTTTTTTTATTTTTTGGTAATTTTATAAGTTTTAAATTTATTTCAATAAAATTTGACATGAAAATATAAACTTTAAGTGTTTAAAATTTTTTTTATATATAATAAATGAGTCAAATAAATATAAATATTTAAAATAATATATATTTTATAATATTTTTTTAATAAAATCCGAGTTCCAGGTTTATTAAGTGATGCCCAAGACCGACCCTGCTTCATACCCAGGCCGGGTAATACCCAGCCCACAACGCCCAGATACGGTCTCCCAGTCCGGATCATACCCGGTCCACAACGCCAAGGTACGGTCTGAGTCCGGACCGAACGGGTACTTTTACCACCTCTACTTAGGCATAACACTATCAAATCGAATCGAATCCCAAAGAGTCATTGCATATTAATACCTCATTCCGCTCAACTCTTCAAACAAAAATAATTAAAGAAAGATCATCATCTAAGAAGTTACATGTTCGATGTTCGTTTTCATTTACGGTCTAGAATTTCAATTCATTTGCATTTGGGAAAAGATATGGAGATTTAGATTTGCTTGCATTTGCATTTGAATTTTGGATTTGATGATATAAATTCATTGTTTGAGTTGTTTACACGCTTTTGTTTCATTGATTTGACTTTTTAATTACTGATGATCCAGTTCCGAGGAATTTTGATTTAAGTGTTGAACTGATCATTTTATTAAAAAGATATAATTAGTAATTATTGGATAAAAATACAAGATTAATTAATCTTAACCATATATAATTATAAATATACGTATGACAGAGGATTGTGAAGATTTAAGCATAAATCAACTCAATACTAATACTGAATCCAAATCTAATTCTAAGACTCTTTAGATTGCTAGAGCTCGACAAAAGAAGTGCAACTAATTAACCCTAAGGTTGTATGACTTGTCTGTCATTGTCAAAAATAATAAATGATACCAGCAAATAAAAAATGTTAAATTAATGGCTACCCACAGCATCTTATAAAACTAATATTTTTAAAGGAAAAACCATCTATGAGAAGGCTGATCAGCTTAATACTTGAGAGGAGGATGTAGTTTTTGAAGAATTCCATTGTTTCATGCTTGATCAAGAACAAAACCACACGTCTTTCTACACCCAAGTAGTAGGCACTGGCACCATTTTGTTGATTAAAAAGGGGACAACTTCTAAGAATAATCAGAAGTTCAGAGGTGTACCGATAATCCCAAACTGAAAAGGTACATGATCCAACCTAGAAATATGCAACAAGAAGAAGAAGAAGAAGACACTTGAAAATCTTCTGATAAGACTGTTTCTCTTGTGTTTGACAGAGGTTACAGTAATTGAACCAAAAAAGAAAAAGAAAAAAAAAAGATATCCGTTGCATCCAGATTGAAAAATGATAAAGGCTGGATGGATACTTACCACAAAACCAATAATAAATTTGAATACACCATTACAAGTGAGAAAAGAACACTAACCGTATTTACACAGGCTAATGGAAGGCGTGACCCTCTTAGTTCGACAAGGACTGATACAATATCCTATGCCACGACAACAATTTCACCACGTGAACCTGTCATGTCCAAAACAAAATATGAATACATATAAAGTACAAATGAATGACCCTAAAGAAAAAGGGAAGAATGATATTTCTGATATTACATCTCTCTAAAATCTCTTTGGCTAGCTGTAGCAGAGAATCTGTATCTTCAGCCATTCTTGAAACCCTCTCTGCCTCTTTAACTGCTTCAGCTGCCACAAAAGACTTGTTTTCGGCATCAGCAACCTGGCCAGCTGCAGCAGCAGCTGCTTCTTGTACTGTATCAGCAGGGCTTAGGTCATTAGTGCTATGCAACAGCTTAGGTCGGGTATCCTTCTGTTTTGGGTTTGGCGTTTTTGTTCCCAATGAGGCATCTTCTTTTACCTTAAAGCAATTTTGGACCTGTAGTATCATGATGTAATGAACAACAGCTTTAGCATTACATCCTGGCCTAAAAGTTGGGAAACTCAGTATTAATTCTATTCATTTCTATTTCTTCAAATATGGCTTTCCTGCTCACACACAGCCATCTTTCTTGTTTAGTGGCTACAAGAATACTAGTTAATTATTTATTTGATCTGATGGTGGGTTATTTGGTGTCTTTCAAGGGAGGGAATGTGCCAGGAAATTAAACCCATAATCTGTGCATCTTTAATCTTTTATCCCAATCATGTCAGAAATAGTAAAGCAAAAGAAAAGCTCCAAAGAAGCATAACACTTAGAGATGATGTTGCTATGCCTAATGCATATATAAATTACACTTATTGTACATTATTGAAACTAGAGCCTTTTTTGGTTCATCATGATTCATGAGCCTCATGAAGTGTACTACCTCCATAGATATTGACCAGAAAAGATTTCATGCTGCGCAACTTTCTATGTTTGACTCTAAATGTTCAAGAGACTGATATCTATGAAATAAATATTAGGAATTACTATAGCTGTATTATGGCTAGACCTTCAACTTTTTTCTGAAAAGCTTTATTTTTCATTAGTGTAATTTTTTAGTATCAAAAGGCTACCTAGAAGTTCAATCTGCTAAGGAGTTAATCTACCAGGACTGATGTGCCCAGGGGTATGAAAAGGACATTTGCAATGTCTAAACTGTAAAATCAATTGTTAAATTAGGTACTGTTCACTTCAACCAAAAACAAATTACGGTAGGGGAAATATCATGGTGAAAAATAGTCAGCATATGAATTGAATGGAAAAGCAAAAGCCATTCACCTTTTCAAGTTTTTCTTGTGCAACCAACCTTCTCAGCCTCGAACTTAACAGCCTCCTAAAATTTGGAGGCACCTCAAGCCTTTGCTGCAAAAATTATTAAAGAAACAAAACGATTGACATCTCAAATCAAAATTTTCTTTCCAGACATTTTGTGTGATACTACATAACATGATTAATAAGAAATGGGAAACTGGTGAAATCCCAGTAAACCCTCAAAAATGAGAAGATAATAACAATTATGTAAATCTCACTCAAAACATCTAAGTGGACCAATAATTATCATTCAGATGTTATTGTAGTCTTAAACAAGCTCGAAAACAACATATAGTAAAATTATCAGCTATCATTCACCTGAATGATGGCAAAACTGTCATTGCGTAAGATCAAATAGATGATGCCCTATTTTGTTTCTACAGTTAAGTTGAAAGGAGCTCTGAAAAACAACCAAGGCCAAGCACTAAGCTAGAAAGCTTACTCAAAATGAGGATAGCAGCTTTTCTAAAAACAGCAGGTTTCTCAAAGGCAGCTTGTGACCATAAGTTATGCATGTGATTGACACAATTCTTTCCAGTAAAATCTTGAGAAAATAAGAATACTATCAAATTGAGTTGCAAATGTAGGGGAGAGTAGTCGCAAATGGGAAAAATCAAAATCCTATTTTCTTAAGCCTGTAGGTTTTTTTCTAACATCAGTAAGCTAATGGAGATATTCAATTGTAATACAAATAAATAGTGTCCCCCATCTGGCAGGACTAAATGTTGATACAGAAACAAATGAGAATGAAAATTATATTGCACCTCAATATAGCTGAGAATTGCTGAAACGTCAGATCCATTGGGCTCTTTCAATGCAGAAATTGCTTCAAAAATCAATGCATTGTACCTGGGAGATTGATTAATTATTTTAAACATCACAAAATCAGAAGGAATGAAACAGATCTGAGAGGAGAACTCTTCGTATTAAGAGCACATGGCTCCCATTATACAAAAGTTAAAATAGATGTAACTTATAGATGTTCCTAAATTAATAGAGAAAAAGAGAAGGTGATTACATTGCAATGTGACTAGGGTATAAACTATCTGCTTCAAGAAAAAGAAATTATTAATGCTTGCTAAGCCACATATGATAAAGTATCCTGATATGTGAATGCATCAATTGTTACTATAATACATTACACATTAATCTTCCCCGTTCTCAAGGAAGTGCTCAAAAGACATCTAGTTGTGCTTCAGTTATAGGTTCTGGTCGATTTGTATATGCTTTTAGATCTTTGGAAAGGGCACCAAACATATTGATATCCTCCCCACAAAACAGGCTAAGCATGAAAAGATCTCAGAAATCTAATCATTGAAATATCTTTATTCTTACAATCTACTTCTCTGAGAAGTTGAAGCACTTAACCTAATATTCATCATTAATAGGTCTACAGTATAGTCAATAACAGGACTACAGAATGGCTTTGAGGACAAGGAGTCCACTTCCACGTATAGAGTAATGTATTTCCTTTTCCATAAGTAGTTAAAACCATTGAATCACAGTTCTGCGACAAGCACAAACAAGTGCATAAAGATATTTGAAATTAATAAATAACTGTGATTTCCCAGTCTTCTAATCCATGGACAATCTGAAATGTTTTAATTAACCGGCAGAAAGCGGTAGATCTTCATGATAAATGACATAGCATGGTGTAACTGTTTTCTTCCTTGTTATACCACATGAAAACAGCCAAAATTAAGAGGGAAAACTCTATACTAGTAAGAAATCAAATAAAAGAGAGACATGCCATACTTTGGAGCAGAGCTTCTTGCAGACTCGTCAGTGATTGGATCTGCTGATGCATCAATTGGAACTGCAGCAGGAAGAGCAGAAGTCTGTGGAGTGGACAAGGGCACAGCAGGAGCATCTGAGCCAGCTTTTGGTTTCAGTGTCCTTGATTTTTCTCGAGGTGCACTAACACTCATATTCCGCCATTTATCCTACCCAAGTACACAATAACAGGTAAGAGATTATGGAGTAGAGATGAGATTTTATAATTTTTTTTGGAATAAATATTCTCAGGTCTTATTAGATCGAAACAGGTGGGAATCTTTGACTTCAATGAAGCTACAGTATAGAAAAATAAAACCAAGGAATATATTCAATAACCGGAGCTTAGATCTACCAACTAGTCAGTTAATGAGCATTTTAACCAACCGGAGGTAGCACAATCAGAGAAATCTAAATCCAATTCTCAATAACCAATAACCTCTTATTCTTTTCCATTTAATTAGCAGTGGCACAAGCCCTGATCCTATCCTTCTCAATTCTCTGCCATATGATTCAGCAAGCAGTTTCACTCCTTGAGTAGTGCAAAATTTCAACCAAAAAAAAAATGCCCAAAGAGAGGTTTCATTGATGGTGAGTTTGAGTACTCGTACAGATAGAATTGCTACAAACAAATAAACATCTTGATTTCTGTCTATTTTGTATCAAAAGCACTTGAAATGCTTCTTGGACACAGTTTGGTCAGAAAGTATTTTAAGTTTACATAGGTGCTTTTCTAGAAAGGGCCTGCTGGTGCTTCAGTATAAAGTGCGTTTTACAAAATATACCACTCCCATACACACCGTATGTGAAGAGGCTTCTAAAATACAGAAATCTTTTTGAAATTAATTCACCTACTGCAGACTCCAATAATGATTTACATCTTTGGACATTATACAGTTATAGCAGATACACAAAAAATCAGTTTAGGTTGGCATCCTATGAATTCAGAACCTGCAATCTTTGTCACAGTTTAATCCTCCAACATGCAAATTAATTTTGATTAGTGAAAAGCTAAGGAGTTCTCAATTCATGTACAATTCTTATACTGAATTTCCTATGAATTAACAATATAAGAGCTTAAAATCCGCAAGAAATAGTTCAGACAGGTCTTTTCTTTTTTTTGATTTTTAATTATCATCACACAGCATTTTCATGCTTCAAACACAAATGGAGTTGAGCAGCTCAACTTTAGCAATAAATTCCCGCTCAATCCATCAATAATAATAAAAAAAATATTGTTTTTCTTTGATTAATACGACAGCCGAACATTGTAGAAAAGCATTTAAAAGGAAAGAACGAGAAAGAAGACCTTGAGATCAATATTGGAGCGGGAGAAGAGGAAGGGATTAAACTCGGGGTCTCTTTGTATGTTCTTCCATTTGCCTGTGCCATGTTTGGCTACTCCAGCTCTTAGTGCCTCTTCCTCCTCCGCTGTCCACTTCTGCTTCGGATTCCCCATATCACTTTGCTACAAGTAACCAAACACGCTCCTTTTTGCAAGCTCGGTTTCTGTTTGGGTCGGGAGAGTTCTTTTTACTTTCTTTATTTTCTCGGAAACTTTTGCTTGTAAACGGCGGGTCGTTTAGGAGAGTAATTTTAGTTCCAGCAAGTAGCACTAACCGTTTTGAGTTTTTACTAATTGGAGGGTCAAGAAGCGCGTATGACTATTGAAGGCGTCGAACTCGAAATATTGAAACACCATTCTATTAGTTTATGGCAAATGCTATGTTACAATTAATGTAACATACACACTCAACAACAATCACACAAATTGTGTGGGTTCATTATTTGTGTGGTTGTTGTTTAGTGTGTATGTTACATTAATTGTAACATAGGGGCTCCCTTAATTTATTAACTGTGTTAATCGTATTAATTTATTTAATATATATAAAAATAATAATAAAGTCCTACTTAACATTGAGATATTGTATCTTTCAATCTAAAATTACTTTGAAAAAATATATAATTATAAAAAAAATTATTAGTATGTAATAAATATAATTTTTTAAATGTAACTTTGACAAAATTATTAATATAGTGAATTTTTTATCATATAAGTGTAACACTAAATCAACTTAACTTATAAGTTACAGTAGCTGTTTACCAAACACTTTAATACTAAAACTTTTAATTTATAACTGCTCAATCTCAATCCCAAAGAGGCCTAAATATATTAATATCATTCTTAAAAATATATCATAAACTAGTTAACATGACATAAATATTACATGAATAAGTTTATAATGTAATATAGATATTACACGCGAATAATTAATTTAGCATTCAATATATACATACATACATACATACATATCCATATATATATATATATATATATATATATATATTTGTTATTTTTAATAATATTACCGCATATTAATTAAAATTTGTATCATAAACATATGATCATGTTGAAGTCGCACAATATGGATATGACGTGGTTATTCATCATATCGTGCATTTCAGCCTATTTATTACTTGTATTAATATTTCTCAACACAAATACAGAAAAATCATGTCATATCATGTCATGTAATAATATTGTAACCTATTTTGCCACCTCAAGTTATGATTCTTGGGCTACACTAAAATTCTTGTATCTAGGCATGTAATATCTTGTTCTTATTTGAGAAAGAGTTGAACATTCAATTATTTCGAACACTTTATTATTTCGTATACTCATGTATCGATTTTTCAAAAAATTAAGTTTTACTTTGTACACTCTTTAAAATTTCAAAAACAAACTTTATATTATTTAAACGAATTAATTTTATTTAATTAAAACACCAATAAAACTAGTATATACACCCAATTTTAAGAGATTTAACACATACTTAAGACAAATAACCAAGTCAATTTGTTAGCAAATTATTTAACAAAATTTTAGTTAAGACAAATAACCAAGTCAATTTGTTAGCAAATTATTTAACAAAATTTTAGTTATTAATTTTATTGGATGTTTAAAATTGAATTTTACACTCAAAACACTTGCAGTGAGAATATAATAATAATAAATATTTTACAAAAATTATCAAAAAAAAGAAGTGAAGAAGTATATTAGACCTAATAGATTTCTTTTACTGCGTCCAAACTAATATGAATATAACCAGTTTTATGAATAAAATGTGACCAATTGAAAGATGAGAAAAACGAAGAAGAAGGGGCCAAAAGCTAAAAAAAGAATGGCTATTTTACAATACTTATCTTTGTTTTATTTTTGAAAATATATAAATTTGTTTTACACATTTTTTAGTCAAAATCTTTGAAAATATTGATTCTCTCATTGTTCATCTTAGTACTGAATAAGATGTTTGAAATAAAAGTTTTTAAGACATGAGCATTATACACTAAATCACTATAAGAAAATTGATAATAGATAACAGTCATTTTATAACAGATTTTATTATACCATAAAAGTATGGGACTCAACTATCTTGCAACAGTTGTAAGGTACCACTTGATTTTGTTTTTTTGTGGTTTCAATTATTGGTAATTGGATTCAATGAAAAAGAAGAATTAAGGGTAGAGATTCATTTATTTGAAATTTATTTGAATATTAACATTATGCTCCCTACTATTTATCAAAAACGTAAAAGAGCTTAAAAATTAAAATTTTTAGCACATACATCCAAATTGTTTAAAATTTTATGTTGTTTAATTAGTAGCGAGTCTTAAAAAATAAATTTTATTTTAATATTATATATTTTATTTAAAAATTAATGTTTAATATCATTTATTTATTAAAAATATTAATTAATATTATTTATTCTCATTTCATTTAATATTATTTATTTACAGGCTTATTGTTGTATTTAATCTTTCAAAAAACTAAAAATTTTAAATAAAATAAAATAATCAGTAGCGAGCATTAAAAAACAAATATAATTTTTAATATTAATTATTTTTATTTTATTTTATTTTATTTATAGTATTTGTTTTATTTTATTTAATGTTATTTAGTTATAGACTTATTATTATATTTATTCTTTAAAAAACTAAATAATACTAAATAAAATAAATAATCATTTGTGAGTCTTAAAAAAATATAATTTTTAATTAATATTATTTATTTTATTCAAAGGGATAAATTTTCAATATTATTTATTTTATTAAAAATAAATATTTTAATATTATTTATTTGATTTTATTTAACGTTATATAGTCATAGACTTATTATTATATTTATTCTTTCATGAAACTAAATAATTTTAAATAAAATGAAATAATCAGTAGTGAGTCTCAAAAAATTAATATTATTTTTAATAATATTTATTTTATTTTATTTTATATTATTTAGTTATAGCTTATTATTATATTTATTTTCAAAATTAAATAATATTAAATAAAATAGAATAAGCAATTTTGATTCCTAAAAAATAAATATTATTTTTTAATATTATTTATTTTATTTAAAAGAATAAATTTTTAATATTTTTATTTTATTAAAAATAATATTTAATATTATCTAGTCATAGGCTTATTGTTATATTTATTCTTTTAGAAAGTTAAATAATATTAAATGAAATAAAATTACATTTTAGCATATCACCAGCCAAAGCACATAAAGTTATAAATAAAAATTAAATAAAATAAAATTACATTTTAAAAAGTCACTTGCCAAAACATATAATGTTATAAATAAACGGTAAATAAAAAGGAAGTTAAGGGGTTAAATGAAATTTGACATCACAAAAGATAAAAATGGGTAGTACCTTGCAACTGTTTCAAGGTACCTGGACCTAAAAGTATGATGGACTTGTGATAGAATTTTCATTTACCAAAAGATTGATGATAGACTTATAATAGAATTATAATAGATGGTAGACTTATAATAGAATTATTGTCTATCAATAATATATGATAGTACAATGATAGAAATTTTCTCTATCAAAGCTTTATGATAAAATTTTTTACCATATTTTAAATTATAAATTTATCAAAAAATCAAAAACAAAACGCAGCATTTTAAGCAAAATAATCTTAAAACAAGAAATCCATATATATGATAAAATAAAACACAACAATTTACAATAAGTTTGTTTAGTGCTTGTTTGGTATGACTCATCTAAATACAACAACTTATTTAATTATATAAACTCCTACCAAATTTTTTTATATTGTTTGGTTGTTTTCTTAGGAGAGCTTTTAAAGATTAAATAAGCTATTTTGCTTATATTAGTAAAAGTTCAATTTTGAACTTTTAGGAGTTGAGATTGAAAAACTTATTTTAAATGTTAAAATTACTAGGATATTCTCTGCTTATTTGACAATTTTATTTTATTCTTTACATAACATAATTTCAAAAAACTTGCCTACTAAAGTAATTTTATAGTTTTTAGTAAAAACTCTCATTAACAACCAAACAACTAAAATTTTTAAGTAAAAATCTTTACTTATAAAAACTTTAATAATAAAAACTCTACTTAACTAAGTTCATCCAACTTATCAAAAAAAGAAAGAAAAAAAAAAGTTCCACTTGAAAACTTATACCAAACATAGCCTTACTCATTTACCAAGCCGCTCTCCATTTGCCGGGAAATTTACCAAAATAGCCAAACAAATTAAGCGTTTTTCAACTTTAACCCCCCCAAATTTTTTCTATCAACATTAGCCAAATCACCAAATTGTGGACGAAATTGCCCTCATCATTCTCATGTTTCCCTTAAGCAAATTCCTCCCATTCTCACCAAAATCTCATCACTGGAATCTCGTATACATCGTCGGCAGCGGAGGAAGTTGTCGGCGGCTGAAACAAGCTAAATCACGTTGAAAATCTTCAGAGATCTCCAAAATCAAAGACAAAAATTGGAAACCCTAGGTGAGTTGTTATTGCATTGTTGTTGTTGTTGTTGTTGTTGTTGATGTTGTTGTTGTTGTTGTTGTTGTTTGGGCTGTTGTTGGTGTTTAATGGCGGTGGTGGGTGAGATGCATGTGGGAAAGGGAAGGGCAGAGAAAGGGAAGAAAAAAGGAAGGGAAAAGGAAGTGAAGGGGAGCATCCCGCGCGCAAGGCTGCGGCTATCGCACGCGAGATGCAAGCGGCATGCACATCTCATTCGCGCGAGGCCGCTGCTGTAGCACACAAGATCCGCGCGGCATGCGCATCTCGCGCGCGAGGCTGCGGCTGTCCCACAAGAGATGCGCACGGCATGCGCATCTCGCGCGCGTGAGGCCGCGGCTGTCGTATGCAAGATGCGCAATTCGCGCTAATCTCGCGTACGACAGCCGTGGCCTCGCGCGCGAGATGCTCATGCCGCGCGCGAGACGCGTGCCAGCCTGGGTGCGCGAGCTGCGTGCCAGCTTGCGCACAACTCGCGTGCACTTGGCGCAGCCTCTTGGTGCCTGTCGCACCAAGAGGTGCTGCCTCTTAGTGCGACAGGCACCCCGTCGCACCAAGAGGCAGCGAGCTTGGTGCTGCCTCTTGCCCGTCGTACCAAGATACAACGCGTTGTTTGGTGCTGCCTTTTTTTTTTTTTTTTGCTTTTGTTCATAATTTATTAACATATAATACTTTTAACTTGAACCAGATAAATAGGCAAATCAAAAATAGCATTACATAACCCACCCGGACCGACGAAAGAACCAGAAATGATGAAGATACCTTATGCTGATCACTTTCCCAGGCGTATCACGAGTATGTGCAAATTCGATGTCATTGTTAATGCCATCTGGGAAAAATTAACAAAGCAACAGTTGCAAATGTTCAAAGACAATATATTTGGGCATTTCTTACAGTGCCGAAGCTATCCGTTTAGTGGCGTTATTGTGCACAATATATTGCTTTGGCAAGTGTCCCATGGTGCTGGAAATGAAAAGAATGAGTTATGGTTTCAAGTTGGCGACCATTTGATACGGCTATCGATTGGAGAGTGGTGCCTAGTAACGGGACTTTGCTATGGCAAAAATGTCTTCCTGACGAAGCATAAAATAATGCATAGGTTACTTAAGAAGTACTTTTGAGGCAGGAATCGCGATATAAATCTTGGCCAGTTCGAGGAAAGATTTATGAACTTAGACTTCAAGACTATGGATGACACCGATGCGCTAAAAATTGCCATGTTTTACTTTGCTGATAGAGTACTAAATGGAAGAAAAGATTATTGTCAAATCAATTTCAAGTTGCTTAATGAGGTAGATGACATAAATCCCTCATGGTAACACATTTTCTTCAACATCCGCTAACATAATGCCATTATCATCAATAGTGTCATTGTTTTCGTTGACTGGTGAGTAACGTTGCTGGAATGACATTTGTTGTGGTAACACCTCTCCCTCAATATCGGGAACAGACTCGTTTGCTCTAAACGAAGTTTCACTTTCCACAAGTGGCTCAGGATTTTCAGCCGGAACTAGAGGATATGTGGTGACAAATATAGGGAGGCATCTACAATTGACCACATCAGAGGCCATGTGCAGCACAACATTAACCATTTCATCTTTAAATATGTCCATAGGTAGTGAACATGCATGATACATTGTGTTACTAGACCTCAAAGTTGTCTTCATCGTCAAACTATATTCATTAGGATTTATCTGTAAAACTTCATACACCCTTGCCAAAAATTGTTTAAACGTACAATCTTTCCGAACTAAAAATGATGTATTCTTCGCATTCACGTACTCCGTATGGCCATCTGCTAATGTCTCCCACCAACCGTCGTAACATAATTGAAGTACAACGAAATCCATTAAACCTAAAAATTATAAAAACAAAAGAGATAAGATTCCACGCTACAAAACCTAGTAAAGTGAATATGCAGTACATTTATGTGGATGAAATGAAGTATACAATTTTGGATTTGCTTCGTCTCATCGTAAGCTTCGAAACGATATATTATACGCCTAAAACGGACACATGTAGCCCAAGTTATTACTTTCGGAAAATAGCTCAAATTTAGTGAGACATGCAATAGGACAGGTGCCTGTCTCACATAAAACTAGTGGGATCAAGTGAGACATGCGCCTGTCCCACTTGCCTGTCTCATATAAAACCAGTGGTAACAAGTAAGACAGGCGTCTGTCTCACATAAAACCAGTGGGTTTATATGTGCGACAGGCGCCTGTTCCACTTTCCTGTCTCACTTGTTTTGGGCTTCTGTTTTGCTCGATTTTTCAGGAGTTTCAATGATTGATCTTCATTTCTCAACTCAAACTAACTACTTTAACAAGTCACATTGTTTTATTAATGAAAAATAACAACGTTTGCAATAAAAACTCACTTCAATTTCGAACTCAAATGATAAAATCAATAGATTAAAAGTTTAGGTTATGGTAAGAGTATAAACTAACCTTAAGAAGCTCTCCAATTGATAATTATATCTTCAATTATGTAATGCTTGTTTGATGAAATTTGTTAATTTATTGCGAGTAATGGAGTTTGTTGAGTGATGAAGTTTGTTGAGTTGAAAAGGGAAAAGTGGTGGAAGTGCTGGAAATGAAAAGGGAAAAATGGCATGCCTTTGTAAATTTGATGAAAGTGATGAGGGTAATGTAGTCTAAAAATAGGGTGTTTGGCTAGTTATGATAGAAAAAAATTTTGAGAGGTTAAAGTTGAAAAAAGCTTAATTTTTTTGGCTTTTATTGTAAATTTCCCCCATTTGCCTCGCTCTCTCATCACTTGAAGGGAAATTTACAAAAATAACCATAAAATTTTTGTTATTTTCACAATTAATCCTCTCAACTTTTTTCTATCAACATTAGCCAAACACATACTTTTCTCCGCAAATTACCCTTCTTTACAAACCAAAAGCAACATTCTTTCTCCCCTTTCGTCAAACTAATGGCAGCTTCCACTCTTGAATCATCAACCAACAGCAACGGCAAAAGGCAACGATAAAAAGTGAAATTCGATCATAATTTATCTGGATCCAACACTAATCGACATCACATAGTGGTATGAGTTATTTTCTTGCTCGTAAGTTTGACTGAACTGCGGATGATTTCGTGGGTGAATCTGGCGACAGGTTGTTTGTCGCACCAAGTTTGGTGCGACAGGCTCCCTGTCGCACCAAAACTTAGAGCGACAGGTGTTGAGTGTTAGAAAATGCATATTTATAAAGGAGAAAACCGTCATTTTATATTTCAAGTCTTACTAACAACCCTTATTTTTATGTATTTAACCTTCTTGTGATTTAATTACATGTGTTTTATTTTAATTAAGTATTTTACGTATTTTATGAGCATTATAGTCATTTCACAATAAAGGAGAGATCAGACAGCAAAACGGACATTATTTTTGAACTCAGGACGGTCGAAAACCTTAGGAGGAGCATAAAAGGAAAAATTGCACTATTCACATGTACGGTACTATTCACGTGTACGGTACTGTCTACGTTACTGTTCACGATACTGTTCACATAAAAGGATCGATGACGTGGCATTGACCGATGATGTGGCATTGACTGATGAGGTGTCACGATCCTGTTAGACTAAAATTCTTATGTACTGTTGATGGTGACGTGGCAGCATATCAGTGGACAAAAAATCTCGCGTACGGTACATGCATCACACAGGATTATTTTCAACCAAACCGCATTACTGTTCAACCCGGGTCAAACCGTGTTACTGTTCATCCGCGTGGTCAAACTGCGTACTGTTGACTGATGACGTGGCGCAATCCTAAGCGTCCAAACTGTTTTTAATCCAATGGCCATGATTTACTCCATGTATCTATAAAAAGGGGGCCTTCCCCCCCTAATTTGATATCTCTGAATCCATTTTTGGGATCCATTTTCTGTAATTCCTTCTCCATCTTGTATTTTTTTTGTATTTTAATAAATTCTCATTTTGCCCCTAATTCAATTATGAGTGGCTAATTTTCTTTCAAGTTTGGGTTGAAGGTGAAGTCTCAACATGTGTCATGGGCTTTATTTGGTAAATTTATTTTCTCTTCCCCTCTAGTTTTTGTGGATGTTTTGACTTCTCGTCGACAAATAATACTAATCTTGTCTAGTACCGCCTTGGTTTCACCGGCCCTCTAGTACAAGGTTATTATTATTTGGCACGATAAACCCTTAGCACCATATTGATTAGAGCGTGGTTCATGAGGTGTGAATTCCCCCCTCATGATTTAATTGGCATTAATACGGATTATTTAGCCCATAATGCATGTTGATACGGATCCAGATACCAAAGTACGTCATTTCAATAGATTTTGCTTCAATTTATTCTCGCCATTGCAATTCCAATTTTAGAATCTCAATTCCAATTTTAGGATAATTTAAATCACTTCCACCACAATTTCAACCACCCATTTACAAAATTAATTCTACATATAATTAAAATCCACCTCCTCGTGGAATCGACACTCGTCACCATTGATCTATACTACAATAGATTCGTGCGCTTGTGAGTACATTAAAATTTGCACAACAAGTTTTTGGCGCCTTTGCCGGGGAGGTAAGTAATTTTAATTCATAGAATTAATTTTTGTGAATAATTTCTTTTAATTGTTTTCTTGCAATTTTGTTTTTATTAAAAAAAAAGACTCTACATTTAAAGGTTAGTATTTCTTTTCTTTTTCTCCTCTTTAAAATTTTGTAATTTAATTTTCAATTTATTTTTCTTTGTAATTTTTTTTATTTATCTTATTAATTTATTTTTAGTTAATTTATTTCACGTATTTGTTTTTGTGTATTTTTATAGAAAGGTTTTAATAGCGCAATAAGGTTGGTATCGTAATTTCTCCTTTTTCTTTATTTTTATTTGTTTTGTTCCCATTTATTTTTGTGTTCCTTGCATGCATGGTCGTATGTCATTATTTCTTAATCTTGAACCTATAGACCTTGAATTAGAAAAAACACTTCGCACACACAAACACGTTAAAAATAAAATGGATTTACAAGCACCACAAGAGAGGCCATTTAAGAACTATTTTAGTCCCTTAGCTAATTTGAGCACATCATGTATAAGATACCCAAATGTAGCTGCTAGGAGTTTTGAACTAAAACCTAGTGTGCTAAATTGTCTCCCTACATTTTATGGCCTAGAAAATGAGGACTCATATAATCATTTGAATGATTTTTATGCCATTTGTCAAACATTTAAATATGAAATTTTTTTAGATGATGATGTTAAACTTAGACTATTCCCATTTTCTTTAAAAGATAGAGCTCGTTCATGGCTTAATACATTGCCTGCTAATAGCATTGCATCATGGGAACAAATGGTTACAAAATTTTTGAATAAATATTTCCTAGTGCATAAAACCAATGCTATTCGCAGGGAAATCTCGGAGTTTACCCAGAGAGAAGACGAGCAGTTTTTCGAAACATGGGAGCGATTCAATGGGCTACTCTTGAAGTGTTTACATCATGGGTACGAGAAATGGCACCAATGCCAATACTTTTTGGAGGGATTATTGCCAAATGTGCAAGAATGGCTAATGGCAACAAGTGGAGGAGAGCTAATGTCAAAAAGTGCATCAGAGATTTGAGAATTCTTCCAGAGACAAGCGGATAATTCCCAACAACGGAGTCGATCACTCAGGAATACTAGAAGAATTAAGGGAGTAAATGAGGTTCACATTGGCGAGTCAACTTCGGGAATTAAGGAAGTCAAGGAGATGGTTGAAGGTCTTGCTCGACAAATAACATCGTTATCGACTGCTAACTCAACAGAACCACATGACCATGACTCATACTCAGATTAAGCCAATGCCATTGGTGTAATGAGAAAGCCATCAAATTACAACCCATACTCCAACACATATAACCCTGGATGGAGAGATCACCCCAATTTTTCATGGTCTCAAGGACTCCAACAGAATGGACCAGCAGCTTCAGCTCCACCAATGCAACCAATTCCTCAAATTCCTCAAGCCTCTCAGCCCCCATTTAGACCATACAATTAAAACCAGAACTACTCTCAACCCAGACCATGGGAGGATTCATTCCAGAATCTCAAGAATCTTACTCACTCCACGATTGAGCAACAGAACCGCACCATTGATGGACTACGAAATGAGTTGAGAGCAGGCTTCAACTCACAAGCCCAATCAGTTTCAAGCCTCGAGAAAATGGTGGGACAACTTGCTTCTTCAGTTCAGACCTTGGCAATGACTGTTGAGAAGGGCAAGTTTCTAAGTCAACCAGTGCCTAATCCTAAAGGAGTACATGAAGCAAGTACCAGTTCACCACAGCAGCATGGAGAGGTCAAAGCAGTCATGACCTTGCAAAAAGGAAAAGAAGTCGACAACAAAGTGGAGATGCCGGTGACAAAAGAAAATCAAATTGTACCTGTGAATGTTGAGGACTCACCATCGGAAGAAAAAAAAAAGAAACCAACCCACGAGAATATGTTCTGAAAGCTCCATTTCCTCAGAGGTTAGCTAAAGGAAAGAAGGGAAAATCCACAGGTGAGATTCTTAAAATCTTCAAACAGGTAAGTGTTAACATCCCTTTACTTGATGCTATTAAGCAAGTTCCATCTTATGCCAAGTTTCTTAAAGACCTTTGTACTAAAAAGAGAAATATGCATGTTCAAAAGAAGGCATTTTTAACAGAAAACGTTAGTTCTATACTCCAACATAAAATTCCTTTAAAATGCAAAGACCCAGGCTCCCCCACTATCTCATGTAGTATAGGGAACCACACAATTGAGAATGCTTTGTTGGATTTAGGAGCTAGTGTAAATCTTTTGCCTTACTCTGTATTCGTGAAACTTGGACTTGGCGATTACACCCAACTCCAGTGGTGTTACAGCTTGCAGATCGGTCCACGAAAATACCTCGTGGTATTGTGGAGGACGTGCTTATCCAGATAGACAAGTTTTATTTTCCTGTTGATTTCATTGTAATTGACATTAAACCAATACAGGATTCAAGGAAGCACATCCCCATTATCCTAGGCCGACCTTTCTTGGCAATTGCGGATGCTCACATTCAATGCAGGACTGGAAATATGCAGTTGTCCTTCGGCAACATGACTATGGAGCTGAACATCTTCAACATTGCCAAACAACCTCATAATGCAGATGATGGAATTGTAGATGTGGATTTAATTAAAGCATTAGTTGATGACACTTTTGTTTCAAACCTTAGTGATGACCCTTTACAAACATGCTTAACTCACTTTGGTTTTGATTTTGATATTGATAGGTCAGTCGATGCAGTCAATGCCTTACTTGACTCAGCATCATCCATGGACACTAATAAATGGAAGTCAAGAGTTGAACAACTAGCACCATCAGAAAAGAAACTCATCCCATCATCAGAATCACCACCAAAACTCGAGCTCAAACCATTGCCCAACACTCTGGAATATGTATTTTTGGGAGAAGAAAGCACTCTGCCGGTAATCATCTCATCATCCCTTAATGACGAACAAAAAGGTAAGTTGTTGGATGTTTTAAAAGAGCACAAACGAGCATTAGGATGGACCATAGCAGACATAAAAGGTATAAACCCAGTAGACTGCATGCATTACATTCACCTTGATGAAAATGCTAAACTTATTAGGGAAATGTAACGTCGGTTAAATCCTAACATGAAAGAAGTTGTTAGAACTGAAGTCCTTAAGCTATTAGATGCATGTACCATTTACCCAATTTCTGATAGTTCATGGGTCAGTCCTGTGCAAGTTGTCCCCAAAAAGTCAGGAGTCACAGTAGTTACAAATACTGATAATGAATTAATACCCATTAGAGTGACTACAGGATGGCGTGTATGCATTGATTATAGAAAGTTAAATTCTGTCACACGTAAAGACCATTTTCCTTTACCATTTATCGATCAAATGCTTGATAAATTGGTAGGCCATGAATTTTATTGCTTTCTAGATGGCTACTCAAGATATAATCAGATTCCCATAGCACCAAAAGATCAAGAGAAAACTACTTTCACTTGCCCTTTTGGCACATTTGAATATAGGAGAATGCCATTTGGATTATGTAATGCACCTTCTACATTTCAATGATGCATGTTGAGCATTTTTTCTGATATGGTTAAACGATTCCTTGAAGTCTTTATGGATGATTTTTCTGTCTTTGGTGACTCGTTTGATCAATGTTTACATCATCTAACACAAGTTCTGCAGAAATGTATCGAGAAGAACTTGGTCTTAAATTGGGAGAAGTGCCATTTTATGGTAAAACAAGGTATTGTTCTCGGTCACATCATTTCGAGCAAAGGTATTGAGGTTGACAAAGCCAAGGTGGATCTCATTTCTAATCTTCCTCCACAAAAAACAGTCAGAGAAGTAAGATCTTTCCTTAGGCATGCTGGTTTCTATAGACATTTCATTAAAGATTTTAGCAAAATTTCTAGACCCTTATGCAATTTACTTGCTAAGGATGTACCTTTTGTCTTTAATGATTCATATCTTGTGGCATTTGAAAAGTTAAAACAGTTGTTGACATCATCACCCATCATTCAGCCCCCAAATTGGAGCTTACCATTTGAGCTCATGTGTGATGCATTTAATTATACAGTAGGAGCAGTATTAGGACAAAGAGTTGATCGAATTCCCCACGTTATTTACTATGCTAGTATGACATTGAATGATGCACAGTTAAACTATTCAACTACTGAAAAAGAAATGCTAGCAGTAGTGTTTGCATTAGAGAAATTTCGATCTTATTTCATTGGTTGTAAAATAATCGTGTTCACAGATCATGCTGCTCTTAAATATCTTATCACAAAGAAAGATGCAAAAGCTAGACTAATTCGTTGGGTGTTACTTTTGTAGGAACTTGACTTGGAGTTCAAAGATAAGAAAGGGACAGAAAATATTGTGGCGGACCACCTCTCTCGTCTCCATTTTGACACAATTACAGAGCCATTAATATTGAATGAGTCATTTCCAGATGAACAATTAATGAGTGTGGAAGTATTACCTTGGTATGCTGATATAGTTAATTATCTTGTTACAGGTAAACTTCCAGAGCATTGGACCAAACAAGACAAGGTTAAATTCTTTGCAGAGATAAATAATTTCTTTTGGGATGACCTGTATTTGTTCAAGTATTGTGCTGATCAAATTGTTAGACGATGTGTCCTAGAAAATGAAATTCAAAATATTCTTTCATTCTGCCATGAACAAGCTTGTGGAGGCCATTTCAGTGCTAAGAAAACAGCAACTAAAGTTTTACAATGTGGTTTCTATTGGCCAACTATATTTCGAGACGCTTACACTTTCTGTTCTTCATGTGATAGGTGTCAACGAATGGAGAGCATTACGCGAAGGAATATGATGCCACTAAATCCAATTTTAGTGGTTGAGATTTTTTATGTATGGGGTATCGACTTCATGGGATCCTTTCCCCCTTCTTTTGGCCATCAATACATATTGGTTGCTGTTGACTACGTATCAAAATGGGTAGAAGCAATTCCATGTAGGACCAATAATCACAAGGTGGTGATAGCATTTTTGAAAAGCAACATTGTCTCACGCTTTGGATTCCATCTCAGTGATGGTGGTGCCCACTTTTGTAACAAAGCATTCAAAGCTCTTTTGACAAAGTATTCAATCACACACAAAATGGCGACCCCATATCATCCGCAAACCAGTGGCCAAGTTGAGATCTCCAATCGAAAAATAAAGCACATATTAGAAAAGACGGTGAGGCTGGACAGAAAAGATTGGTCATTAAGACTTGATGATGTATTATGGGCATATAGAACGGTTTTCAAGACCCCGATTGGGATGTCACCCTACAGGCTAGTGTAAAAAGCTTGCCACCTACCTGTGGAACTCGAGCATCGTGCATATTGGGCTATCAAGAAATTCAACTTTGACATGCAGTAAGCCAGCTCAGAAAGAAGATCACAGCTGGGAGAACTTGAAGAAATTCGCAATGACGCTTACGAAAATGCCAAGATTTACAAGCAACGAATAAAAGTCTTCCATGACAAGCAAATTATGAGAAAATCTTTCACTCCAGGTCAAAAAGTGCTTTTATTCAATTCTCGCTTGCACCTATTCCCAGGTAAGTTATGCTCTCGTTGGTCTGGCCCATTTATTGTTCATACTGTTTTTCCACATGGGGCAATTAGAATTAAGGACCCAAAGAACGGTGTCACGTTTAAAGTTAATGGTCAAATATTAAAGCCATATCTAGAGTGCCAACCACATGGAGAAGACACCGAAATAAATTTGAGTAACCCACCATATTTGAATTGATTTTTTTTTCTTTTCGTTGATTTGATTTTTTTCTTTCTTTATATTATTCTTCTGCTAATTGAAATTATTTTTGCATAAGTGTGTTTGTTTAACTATTAAGTTTTCTTTTATCATTTTTAATCATGAGTACCTTACTTAGACCGTTCCTCCTGAACATTCTTAAAAAACTTCAACATGTCAAAACTCATCTCAAAAGGCAGATTCAATTTTGTAAAACACATCGCATTTGGGCTCTACAACCACCAGAGTTAGTAGCCTATGTTGAGGGTTTAGAAGCCAACCCAGAGACATTGAGAGAAGTGTTTACGACATCCAGTTGGAGCTTGAAGTAAATTCAATAAGAGGACGATTTTAATTTTCTTTGTGTGTTTTAATTTATTTTTCTGTTTGTGTGCTTTAGTTTGTTACCCCGGTGAAGTGGCGGATAACGGTACTCCGTGACAATCAAGTCGGTTACTTCAGTTTCCCATAATAACTGATATTCTGAGGTGAAAGTATGGACAGAAACGAGATTCTAGCGAAGCTTCACAAGCGATTCCCTTCACTTCCTCAGAATGCCCTCCTTACGATCTATAAAGCTCGGTCCGAACGCAAGCGATTACTCATGAGGAATAACATACCTGCTGACATCCGTTGGTTAATCGAGGCTAAAGTACGATCGGCAGGTGAGTTACCTCCAAAATTTATTGCATACATACCTGGTTGTGGTAAAAGAAATTATGCAAGAAAACGACGAGCTCGAAGAATTTTTGTTGCTTGTCATAAGTGTGCCAGAATGAGTTGTAATAAAAATCCATGTTCTTTAGGAATGGTGTCTGATAACAGAGAAGATAAGATTCAATTCATTAGGGATGGCTTGAATAAGGAGTCATTAGATGATATCCTTTTATCTCTTGAAACGCATCCCAGTGGATATGTGCAAGAAGCGATTCTCTAGTTATGGCCATTATTCCAGAAAGAGCATGCACGATATAGTCTCGGGAATCTGACTATAAACGACCCTGTTTGCCAGTTTATAAGAAAACTGGATAGGAAGCCTATTCTCGACCCATAGAGGGCGTTTAAGCCGTTTCTGGACGTAAAACCAGAGGAGGATGTGAGCCACAGTCGCAACTACCTGTAAATATCCTTTCACTTTACTGTTATTTTATTTCACAATTGTTTTATTGTGTGCATTATTGTCTTTAATAATTTTATTACTGTTTGCTTTTTCCTTATTACTGTTTACTCTTTCCTTTTTACTGTTTCTTTTTTGACTCGCGAGCCACGTGCTTTACGCGTTATTGGACACTGACATGTTACCTTATACAGAACTGTGACCCACTGTCACCAAAACTCTTAAATGTGATTTTTTTTGTCAAGCACTCACAAATTATTTTTTGAGAAGTATCACAATGGCAGCTACTCCAAATAGACAATTCAAGAACATTTGTGTGCTTTCTGGATTTACCTATGGCAAACATAAAGAGTTTGTTGAGGCAGCCATCGATCTTGGTCGAAGTATAGCAGAGAGAAAATTACACTTGGTGTATGGAGGAGGTAACCGAGGGTTATCAAAAATAGTCTCTGAAGCAACTTTTGTCAGAGGAAGCCAAGTGTTAGGCATCATCCCAAGAGCCATAAAACCTTTGGGCAGTTCGTCTGACTCATCAACTGGAGAAGAGTTAGTCGTCTCAGGTATGCAAGAAAGAATAACTGAAATGCTTAATCATGCTGATGCTTTTATTTTCCTTCCAGGAGATCTTGCAATACTAGAGGTACTTATCACACTAGCATCTTAGGCCCATCTGCACATCCACCAGAAACTCATCGGTTTGTTAAATGTCAATAACTTTTATGATGGTTTTATCGCATTTCTTAACCATGCAATAAAAAACTATTTCATTCCCTCTAATGCGAAAAATTCTTTATTTGTGCTTACACTGCTAATGAGCTAATTGATATGTGTTGGAGCATCCAAATAATGATGGTAACAGTAGCCGCAGTAAGAAGTAAAAATTAGATTTAACTCTCAGCTTGTAAATATTATTTTCTGTGTTGCACCACCCAGGTGATGTCTTCTAAACTCTACTTCTTTCCTTTCAAACATTGAGGACAATGTTTCGTTCTAGTTGGGGGGAGGAAATAGTCGACAATTGTGGAATTTTGGTTAAGTTTTTACTAATTTTTTGTTGTAGAAACTAACTGTTGCTAACTTTTTGTGTTGAAGATGGCTGAATATGGAGTGTAGTGACTCTAGAAATGCATCTTCATTGTTTAAAAAAAAATTAAAAAACAAAAAAAAATTCAGACATTTTCTTTTTCTTTATTATGTTTTTATGTTTATTTTTCTTCTTTTTAATTTCTCCTCTATAAATATACATTTTCTAACTTGTGAGTCGAAGATGGCTGAATATGGAGTGTAGTGCCTCTAGAAACGCATCTTCTTAAAAAAAAAAACCATTTTCGTTTTCTATCATTTTACGTGTAACTTTTCTAATTAGTTTTTATGCATCATTTTCACATTTCTGCATGCATATTTTCCTTTCATGTTTAGAATAGGTTGGGGGGTAGAATGTTGTTTAAAAAAAAAATTGTGTGATTTGTTTTAACATTGGATGACATGATTAATTTCAAATTTTAGTATTTGTATTATCTTTGGTCTTAAGTGATGTTACATTATGTTTGCTACTCTACATGTTGATGTCGGAGACAAATATGAGTTGCTTGAAGGAATGAACATGTCATAATAAGTACCAAGTGAGTTTTTGAGCCTATCATTTTTCTTAGAGAGTAACCATTTTGCCCATTCTTTATACAGCTTAACAGTTTATTATTGTATACACGATCTCTGGATTTCTTTTGAGTTAACCCTAAAAAAAAATTGTAAAATTAAAAAAAAAGAAAAAAAAAGTGTGTTGCTACATTTGGAGGCCCATCTAACTAGTAGATATGGAAGATTATTTAGAGCCCTAAAAGACGATGGAAAGGCCATCTTTGATTTGTTTGAGCCTTTCTAGCCATCTTTTTTATCAAATATCCATAGTTAACCCTTTTGAGCCTTTAAAAAAAAAAAAAACCTTTCTTTGTCAAACTTATCATCTTGATCTACTCCAATTTGGAGTATTACCCAATGTCTTATAAGTTCCATCACCTATTTATGTTTGAGAAAAATGTAAATAATTATTTTATTTAGTAACGTTGTGCCAAGCAAAAGCAAAAAAAAAAATTCAAAAATAATAATAATAATAATAACAATAATAGGTGAAATCCACCTTACAACTTCCAAAAAAAAAAATTCCTCTGCATTTTTCTCAAACATACACTTTATTTTCCTTATTTCCCTTCTTTGTTAACCATGTCCCTAGCCTACGTTACATCCTAATAAAAGTCCTTCTTGATTTTAGGGAACTATAATCTGAAGTAGAAGCTAGTTATGTGGGCTAAAAAGATGTAGTGATGCATAATAATAATAATAAAAAAGGATAAATAAAGTGGGTTGACTAGCATTTTTGTTTGACTTGAGATCGTATTATTTCTAAGCTGAGGGCATATTTATTTCATCTTGGTGAGAGTATGTGATATCACTTTTTTATTTTCTCTCTCAATTACCATTCATTAAAGTGACTATTTTTATTGGTTTTAATTTCTTTGTGAGAGTGTCACTACTTCTAGTGAGATTTTGGGGTTTGACATGTCATTCTTGAAAGTAGCTATAACAAAGTCTACTGGGCTGATTCATGTGGATGGTTGATGTGGGTGTGATGTTGCTTTAAACTGGAGATAATTCTTATACTTTTATTTTATTGCTATCATTAATCTGATTGAATAAACAAGAGTGTTTCTAAATTAAAAAAAAAAAATCATTTTGAATTTGAATTTTATTTTCACTTTATTTGCTAGGGACTAGCAATAAGCTGGTTGGGGGGTGTGTTGAGTGTTAGAAAATGCATATTTATAAAGGAGAAAACCGTCATTTTATATTTTAAATCTTACTAACAACCCTTACTTTTATGTATTTAACCTTCTTGTGATTTAATTACATGTGTTTTATTTTAATTAAGTATTTTATGTATTTTAGGAGCATTATAGTCATTTCACAATAAAGGAGAGATCAGACGGCAAAACAGACATCACTTTTGAACTCAGGACGGTAGAAAACCTTATAAGGAGCATAACAGGAAAAATGACACTGTTCACATGTACGGTACTATTCACGTGTACAATATTGTATACGTTACTGTTCACGACACTGTTCACATAGATGGATCGATGACGTGGCATTGACCGATGATGTGGCATTGACCGATGATGTGGCATTGACTGATGAGGTGTCACGATCCTGTTGGACTAAAATTCTTATGTACTGTTGATGGTGACGTGGCAGCATATCAGTGGACGAAAAATCTCGCGTACGGTACATGCATCACACAGGATTATTTTCAACCAAACCGCATTACTGTTCAACCCGGGTCAAACCGTGTTACTGTTCATCCGCGTGGTCAAACTGCGTACTGTTGACTGATGACGTGGCGCAATCCTGAGCGTCCAAACTGTTTTTAATCCGATGGCCATGATTTACTCCATGTATCTATAAAAAGGGGGCCTTCCCCCCCTAATTTGATATCTCTGAATCCATTTTTGGGATCCATTTTCTGTAATTCCTTCTCCATCTTGTATTTTCTTCGTATTTTAATAAATTTTCATTTTGCCCCGAGTTCATTTATGAGTGGCTAATTTTTTTTCAAGCTTGGGTTGAAAGTGAAGTCTCAACATGTGTCATGGGCTTTATTTGGTAAATTTATTTTCTCTTCCCCTCTAGCTTTTGTGGATGTTTTGACTTCTCGTCGACAAATAATACTAATCTTGTCTAGTACCGCCTTAGTTTCACCGGCCCTCTAGTACAAGGTTATTATTATTTGGCACGATAAACCCTTAGCACCATATTGATTAGAGCGTGGTTCATGAGGTGTGAATTCCCCCCTCATGATTTAATTGGCATTAATACGGATTATTTAGCCCATGATGCATGTTGATACGGATCCAGATACCCAAGTACGTCATTTCAATAGATTTTGCTTCAATTTATTCTCGCCATTGCAATTCCAATTTTAGAATCTCAATTCCAATTTTAGGATAATTTAAATCACTTCCACCACAATTTCAACCACCCATTTACAAAATTAATTCTACATATAATTAAAATACACCTCCTCGTGGGATCGACACTCGTCACCATTGATCTATACTATAATAGATTCGTGCGCTTGCGAGTACATTAAAATTTGCACAACAACAAGCAGCCTTTCGCACCAAGTTTCGTGCGACAGTCAGCCTGTCGCACCAAAAGCCAGATTCATTATAATTAACTATTAATTTGATAGGGCTGAAATAATTTATTTATTTTTATAATTTCAGGCTTAATGGATTCAGTTGTACTTGAATTATGTTACGATGGTTGGTGGGAGACATTAGAGGATGGGCGTATGGAGTATGGAGTATGTCAATGGTAAAAATAGAGCTTTTTTTGTTGGGAAAATTTGTCTTTTTGATCAGTTATTGGCAAGAGTATACAATGTGTTACAAATTAATCCTAATGAATATAGTATCACAATGAAGACAACTTTGAGGTCTAGTAACACATTATATCGTGTATGTGCACTGCCCATGGATATATTTGATGATGAAATGGTGAGGGTTGTGTTACATATGGCATTCGATGTAGCTAATTTTGGATGCATTCCTATATTCGTTACCACATCACCTCGAGTTCCGAGTGAAGGTATTGAGCCACATGTCGATACAGAAACTTCGTTTAGAGCAAATATGTCTGGCCCCAATAATGAAGAAGAGGTGTTGCCAAGGACAATATCACTGCAGTAATATTACTCTCCAATCCACGATAATTATGACAACATTGATGATGACGGAAAACTTCAACACTCCAAGAAATGTCCAAATATATCCTTTTTGAACATACTCAACTGCCGCTTTGTTAATTTTCCCTCGATGGCTTTTACGACCGAAGATCACTTACACATGCTCGAAATTCGACCAGAAAAGTGATCGGCATAACGAAAATACATCTTGCCTACTTCGATATCCGGTGATTCTGAAATCGCCATGTATCTGTAATATTTATAAAATTATTACATTACGTTTACAGAAAAAAAAATGACTCGTTAAAAAAAGACACTCTAATTTTTTGTGCGATAATGGGGCGCGCATGGGCGCGCTCTGCTGCCCAATGATGGGCGCGCGCGCGCCCTGCCCCCCTCCATCCCCACCCCCAAAATTAAGCCACAACACTTCAAAATCGAAAAACAATACTCCCAAACACCACCAACCACCACAAACACCACCACCACCACCATTATTCTCAAGCTATAACTATTATTATTCTAAAATCTCATTTTAAATTAATGAATATAAGAAAAATGACTAACCTAGGTTTTGTTGAAGGTTGTAGATCGTAGATCGGATGCCAGTGAGAGATGGAGCCGCAGCCGACGAGGGTTGATGTCGCTGCCGATGATGGGAGTTGGATCGGTTTGGGAGAGATGAGTGAAAGGGAGTGTTGGGGGAGAGATGAGGGAGGGGTATTTTGGTCTCAAAAGTTATTTAATGGCTAATGTTGATAGAAATATTTTTGGGGGGTTAAGATGAAAAAAATAAAACTTTAATGGTTATTACTGTAAATTTCCCTCACTTGAGCGCTAGAATTAAAATTTCACCCCCAATCGATTAAAAAAATCTCCACCAGTTTGCCATTCAAAACGCCACCATTCTTCCGCGGTTTAAACCGCCACGTTTGATTGCACACTCGTTTGACGTTGTTTATTAGTCTCTTCATCTTTTGGTCGTCACCCCAAGCAGTTCTACCACCGCCGTTCGAACCAGTAAGATCCCTTATTCTTGTTCTTATTTGTTTTCTTCTTTTAAATTTTTGGTTGCTGGGCCATACCAAATGAATGAAATTTGTGAGCATCAATTTTTTTTTTTCAATTTTGTTGCTTGATGAATCAATCGATATTCAGGTAAGGTTGTTGATTTTTTTTTTTTTGAAAAAAAATTAAAACTGACATTGGGGTTTATGTATTAAAACCTGTGAGTTTAATTTTTTAAAAAAAATGAGATTTGGGTGCAGAAATTGATTGGGTATGATTTGCATGTGATTGGATATGTTGTGAAGTGGTAAGGTAGTGGTGGCTCGTGGCTGTCACGGTGGTTAGGGTTTGGCTTTATCTTGAAAAAATTTGATGGTCAATTATCTTGTACATTTTACCTGTTATCGTCTAAGAGATCATGATTTCGGAAACTTTGAATGTCAATTGATGATTTAACATGCTTAATTGGTTCACAATTTCGAATGATTTGGGCACATGTAATCTGTTTGATTAAATGTCTATTAGAAATTTGTATAGTTCAATTACTATTTTTCTCTGCATAATTTAGGAGAAAATGGTTAGAACCTGATACTTTTTCCATTTTTCCCCCTTTCTTGGTGGTTCAGTTACTTTAACCGAATAAGACAAGTAATATCATTGTTTAATGATGTTTGATTTCCAATGGGTCATTTTAATAATATTACCTTTAATATTAGATGTACTTTCTAATTTATTTTGGACTCACCCACAAGACAGAGGCTGAGACAAAGGCTTTATGTGAAAAATTCTTTGCTGGTGTTAGTAAGTTGCTTTAATTTCTTTCACCCTTCATTTTTTTGGTTCTCTGATCAATTCTCAATTATTCAGAGCACTGATCTTAAATTTCTATGCTTGTATGGTTGACTTAAAAGGAGCTTGACTCGGTGAAAATTAACTTTCAAAAAGGTTTGTGCTCCTACATTTTGCAAATTGTTAGAGTTGCTTCAAATATATTATGTTGTGATAAAATAAATGTTAGCTAGCTAAGCTAAAGCCTCAAGCCTTATATTTTTTGGTCTGCAGTCTCTCCTACCCCTGGAAATTATTTGTCATTCATATAAATTAAAGTTGCTTTTCTTTAACTTTATTAGCTACAAAACCTGCAATTTTGGCAACATAACCTTTTGAAAATCACAGCTATATTTCATTGTTTTGACTCTTCTAACTTTACTGTTGGTTGCAGCATCAAAATATAGAGAATTAGAAATAACAAGGCTCTCTAGCTTTTAATGGCTTCTCATTCATAATTAGAGCATCATCAAAAGCCCTTTCAAATAAGATTTTACTGCTTATTTGAAAAGTTACATCATCATTTAAGACTCCAAAAACACTCCACAACTAAGATTCTTCAAATAAAAAATGCTTCTCTGTCTTCAATTTTGTAAAGTGTTTTCTCTCTCTTTAATTTATATTTTATTACTTTTTATTAGAGAGAGAGAAAGAAGTGATTTAATTACTATTTATTTTTCCTTTGCCTTTTGGTGGTGCTCTTATATTTTGAGATGGATTGCCTTCTTTTCTGGCATATGAATTAAATTTGGGGGAGATAGTCTCTTTTCTATTTAATAAAAATATCAACTCATGCTGTAAATTTTTTGTTTTTGTGCTTTTATTTTAGGAACTATTTCAATAATTTCATTATTATTGAATGGCATGAAACTTGCAACATTCATAGACCCTTTTCTGCTATACAATACTTGTTGGAGATAGCAATGCCACATTCTGTGATTAATTGTATTTGTTAATTACATGTACTGTAAACTGAAATTGATTTTTATTTGTGGAATATTGTTTTTAGGTAGTGAAGAATTTGGATCTTGTAGCGGAATGATGTAAGTATCCCAATATATGTTGGACTTCGGTGCAAGTGTTTTTGGTGATTGCTTATCTTAAGATGTCTTGCAGAATTTGGCGATGGTGTAGTTTGTATATTTCAGCTATTAGGGTGGTTGTACTTTGTATGATTTAAATGGATATTGTAGTCATAATATATATTAAATTTCATGTATTTTTATTTATTAGATTTTATAACTATTAATATTAGATTTTATTTTTATTTTGGATTTGTATTTTTTTAAATCAAATTTATAAAATTTGGGGATTTACAATAATAATAATAATAAAGTTTAAAATAAAGGTATCATAAATAATATTTTTAAAATATATAAAATTTTCTACCAAAAAATAAAAAAATCTGGAAAATTCAAATAAATTTAAATCTCCCTTAAATCAAGGTATGACGTACTTGTGCTTACAAAATTCTACATAAATTGCATGATAATTTTTTTTTTTTTCTATCATGAGAGAGTGACAAGTACATAGACGATACATAAATTCTCTGTCATGGATCCTTATTATGACAATTTTTTCTCGTTATCTATTTCTTGTTTTCTTATAAGTATGTTAATTTTTATAATGAGTATGTCAAATAGGTATTTAAAGTAATTATGTAGTATTAACTTTTACAATGATGTAATGTTAACTTTTAATAAATTATTTTATTAAAATTAAGTGTTTAGAGTAATTTTTTTAAGTGCAAATAGCCTCACTCTTATTAAAACTACATGTTTTAATGCTTTTGGTGGGAATCTACATCATATAACAGAATGATTCATTAATTATGTAGTATTAACTTTTATAATTATGTAATGTTAACTTTTAATAAATTATTTTATTAAAATTAAGTGTTTAGAGTAATTTTTTTAAGTGTAAATAGCCTCACTCTTATTAAAATTACATGATTTAATGCTTTTGGTGGGGATCTACATCATATAACAGAATGATTAATTAATTATGTAGTATTAACTTTTATAATTATGTAATATTAACTTTTAATAATTATTTTATTAAAATTAAGTGTTTAGAGTAATTTTTTTAAGTGCAACTAACCTCACTCTTATTAAAATTACATGGTTTAATGCTTTTGGTGGGGATCTACATCATATAACAGAATGATTCTTTAATTATCTAGTATTAACTTTTATAATTATTTAATGTTAACTTTAAATAAATTATTTTATTAAAATTAAGTGTTTAGAGTAATTTTTTTTAAGTGCAAATAGCCTCACTCTTATTAAAATTACATGGTTTAATGCTTTTGGTGGGGATCTACATCATATAACAGAATGGTTCATTAATTATGTAGTATTAACTTTTATAATTATGTAATGTTAACTTTTAATAAATTATTTTATTAAAATTAAGTGTTTAGAGTAATTTTTTTTAAGTGCAAATAGCCTCACTCTTATTAAAATTACATGGTTTAATGCTTTTGGTTGGGATCTACATCATATAACAGAATGATTCATTGGGTTTCGTGGGTTAAGTTATGTACTCTTAGAAGGAGGGTGGTCTGTGTTTTCGTCACTTTTGTTGTTTCAATTGATCAATGCCAGCTAAAGAACGTTGGTGTTTATTGATTGGTATATCCACATACACTTGTTACTAAGGTCCTGATCCAAGCCAGATATTTTTCACATTGGAATATTTTTTTATGCGAGGATTAGCATTAATCCATCCTATATATGGCAAAGTATCTTACGGGGACATGGTGTGCTTAAGAGGAGATTCGGTGGCGCATTAGGAGTAGGACAGTGGTGGATGTAATCGTAGTAGTTGGATTCCTCGATGCTACTGCTTTTGTTCAATCTCCGGAGTCTCGCTTCCATTAGATGCTAAAATTTCTTCATTGTTGAAAGATAATCATCAATGGAACATTTCTTTGATGCACCAACATTTTCTTCTAATATATATTGAAGCCATTATGCGAATTCAATTCCCTTATTCTCCTGAACTTGATGAGGTGTTATGGTCTTTTACAAAAGATGCAATGCGGCTATGCATATAAATAGATCACGTGACGCTAGGTGCTCTAAAGGCATGGGCGGAAGCCCCTTAAGAGCCATTAATTTTTTTTTTAAATGTACTTCAAGTTCCTTCTGAAAGAATTAAATAAAAAGAATTTAGATATATTTTTTACATAATAAAAGACTTATAATTCAATAGTAAAAATGTTATTTTGATGGTTTTAAAGTTTTAGTTCAAATCCCAATAGCTACATTATTATTTTTGAATATTTTATAGAAACTACTTAAAATAATGATGCTTTCATGTATTTAAAATAAATAATTTTTTATTATTCTTACTATTTAGAATTTAAAAGAAAGTAATACAATTTAAGTTTATGAGAGTTAAAATGTATTTAAATGAATATTAAAAAAAACCTTAAATTAAATAAAAAATTTTGAACTAAGTCCGCCCTAATTTAAGTGTGTAGGTCCGCCACTATCTAGAGGATTAGTAAAAGGCTTGGAGCCTTGGTGTGCCGTCGAAAGTCAAGAATATTTTTGTTGCGTGTGTTGTCTGATGTCTTACCAACAACTTGTAATTTGCATCGTTGATAAATTATCCCAGACCTAGTTTGTGGGCAATGTGGCTCTGACTGTGAGTTTTCACTTCATGTTTTGTTTTTATGCAAGTCTTCTAAGCATGTTTGGTGTCAAACTCCTTTTGAGACTTTGTATTTAATTTATCTTCCATGCCCGCTCGGGATTTGTTTCTAAAAGCATTTTCTATTTTTGGGCAAGAGAAGTTGGAGCTATTTATAATGACTACGTGGGCAGCTTGGATGTCTAGGAGTAGATGTCTATTTTCTCATGAAGCCAAGCCACCTACAATTCTTGCACCTAAAGATGAGACCTACTTGGCTTCTTTTCAGAGTGTAAGCATGTGAATGGTTTTGTTGCTGGCCCTGTTGTAGTGGCACCTTACATATGGTAAGCGCCACCTAGTGCTGGATTAAGTTGAATGTCGACGCCGCTATTGATTATGAGCATAATGTTGTGGATTTAGGTGTTGTGATGCGTGATTGTCATGGGTATGTTAGGGCCACTATTAATTCCCAGTAAGTGTTTCATGATGTAGCCTTTGCTGAAGCTGAAGCACGTTGGTTTGGGCTTGTAAATTGCTCATGATGTTAGACTATCACCTTTAGTTGCTGAATCTAATTATCTGTCTATTGAGCATCTTATAAACCGTCAAGCTAGTTCTACAACAGAAATTTTTGGGTTATTGCTAATATTTTTCAACTCATGGAATATCGATGTGTTTTTCAAGCTCATCATGTTTCCTGTAATTGTAATAGTTCAGTCCATGTGCTAGCTGAGTCGGCTTTTTGAAATTCTGATTCTGTTCAGTTGGGATGATTTTGTGTCAAAGCTATTATGTACTCTTTGATTACAATGAAGTTATTGGTTGTTTTTAAAAAAAATTGCAAAATGTAAGTAATAGTGGTGATATTATTTTAAGCCAAATATATTTTGCCCTTTTTTCTTCAAATGAAATACTATAACAACCTCTATGATTTCATTCACCTAATATCGTAGACTCCAATAATCAATTACCTTTTAGGGCATTACACAATTATATCAAATGCTCTTAATCAGCTTAGATTGGCATCCTATGAAATTGATTTTTGTTATGGATTTATGCGGAAGTATTTTCTAATATTCAAAGAAAATAGAGAGAAACAAAGAGTGGACTCTTATTTTTATTCAATAGTCTTTGAATGAACTATAAATCTAAATGTTTACATTTATAACTCCTACTAATAGGAAAATGTAACCAACCACTGGAATTCTGAATTTTAGAATACAAAATTTAGCACTCAGAACATAGAATTTAGAGCACAGAACTTAGAATACATAATTTGGAACTCAGAACTCATAATACAAAATTTAAAACTTATGTACCAATAAGAATAAAGTAGTGGATAAATAAATAAATTTACAACTATCCCACTTAGATAGCTACCACTTTATGGTAATTGTATTTGACCTTTGCTAGGGAAACACTAAATGGGATAAAAACCCAGCCAAGAGAAATGCAATTTGATGAACCAGAAAGTGGTGTTGGACATGCTTCAAATTACCTCATTAAAAACTTTTTCCAGTAAAAATCCAGTGAAAAAATCTGACCAAAAGGAAAAAGAGTATAGTGCATATATATCCAATTTAGGGGCCATTTGTGTTTTTAACTTAATGATTTAATTAACTTAGGTGATGTTTGTTTTCTATCTGAAATATGAATAGACCTGAATTAGTCTGAATTCTGAATAGATTTGAATGTCTGAATCTGAATAATATATTTGTTTTTTTGTCTGAATCTCTGAAAACAAATATTAAGTTATTATTTTTTTAAACTTAAAAAACTGAAAATATGTACTTTTACATTTGTATCCTTATTAAATTTGAATGTCAAATAAAAAATATATTAAATTCCATATTATTTTAACATCTATAAGTAAAACTAAATTTAAGTGAATACATAATGATTTGGGAATTTTAATATACAAAATACCATAAATGTTAAATTTTATCACTAAAAAGATTAGCAAAGCTAGTTGATTAGTATATAAGTGAATGATGGAAAACATAATTGAAAAGAAAAAAAAGAAAAAAGAAAAAAGGTCCAAGTCAAGTGCTTGCCTAGCGAGAAATTAATGGGAGATTTAAGAATTAGATGAGAGAAGCAAAGTGAAGAGGGATTCCATGACGGCTAAAAAAAAATATAAAGATGAGATTATGTGGGGTAAACATCTGTTGGTGAGTTTTGGGATAGGTATGAAAAATAAATTATAAAGTATGGATATTTTTGACATTAGAAAGTAACTGACTTAATTCAAATTTCTTCATTCAGTAAAAAGCCAAAAAATTGGCATATTTTATTAAGTCAAAATTATCTAAAGACTCCCATTAAGTTATAAAAACAAACATATAAAATTAACTTAATTAATTAAGTTAAGTTACTTTAAGTCATTAAGTTAAAAAACAAATGCCACCTTAATTTTAATCAGTTAAGTCATTAAGTCTGTTTTTTCAACTTAATAAAAATTTTCAGCCATTAAGTCATTAAGTTATTGTGCTAATTTTTTTAGCTTTTTGCTTAATCTAAAAAGTCTTAATAAAATCATTAAAAGATATTTTTCAAAATATCCCTATCTAATTAATTAATTTTCATTTTTATCTGAATAAAATTTAATAATTAGCATTATTATCCATCTCTATATAACTTGTGGTAATATACAATGGTAGACTATTATGATTTTTATCTTTTTATTTTCTTCAAATTAGCATTAATTAAATTCATAATTTTTTTAATGAATATTTTTCATATAAAACATCATAAACTATAATAAAATTGATTAACATATATGATATACGATATTAAAGAGTTGTATTCAATTGAATATGATTTATGTTATGATAATATATTATCTTATTCATATTCTTTGAGATGTTTATTATTTGTTTAACATTTATAATTTGTACGGGTATAAATGTAAAAATATTAGTTTTCAGATTTTTTAAGTTAAAAAAAGTTAATATTTATTTTTGTCGATTTAGACAAAAAAACAAATATATCATTCAAATTCAGACATTAAACTCTATTCAAAATTCAGACTAATTCAAGTCTATTCAAAATTTAGACAAAAAAAAAGCACCACCTTAGTTGCAGAATGACACAACTCAAAAGTCTTTAATTTACTCCCAAGTATAAGAGTATTAATTATAATATAACCCTGTGAGTCTGGGTCAATTCACAGAAAAATATTTAATTTTTTTATTTCCTTTAATTATCTAAAAACTAAAAATATAATTTAAATACACAATATTTAATTTAAGTGAAACTATGAAAATAAATTAGTTAGGCTTATATATCCACTCATACCAGTAAACTATTTAATAAATTCTTTTTATCATTTCTTTTTATTTGCTGAAAGGATTAATTACATAAAATATCATTATTTTTTAATTAATTTTATTATGGATTAAATACTTAGTGTACCAAAATTCAATTTGTCTACAATAAGTTAAAATATCATTTTAGCACACCTTATATTAAGATATTAAGAATTTATTGTACCAAACTCTTTTGTTTGTCTACAATAAATCATGATTTCAAAATGTAAAATATAGATAAAATTAAATAGAAAATAATTTTATTTGTCTAATTAAAGATAGAATTTGATTGAACCATTTTTTTTTACTATGAGTTTCACTTTACCCTAATTATTATTATTATTTAGTTAAACATAATTGAAATAAAAATAATTGTTAGAATTAAATTACACATAATTAAGATAAAATAACTAAAATTGTAATAAAACTAAATATATCATGAAAATTATTTCACGAAACATTAAAAAGAAGTATTAAGAAGAGATGAGGAGAAGAATTTGGGGATAAAAAAGCAAAAAACAAAAACACAAGGAGTAAGAATTACATAAAATGGAGCTAAAAATAAGATTCAGCACACCTAATTTAGAGGGAGAGTCCCCTATTTATAGATACAATTGATGATTCATGGCCATTAGATGAAAATATTTCGGACGCACATGATTATGCCACGTGGCGCTCTCAGATTGGTTGAAACAAGTCATCAGGGTTGTCATTTTGTGTTTGTGCATGTATGGTACGCACACTTTTGGCCCATTGATACGCTGTCATGTCACCAGTCAAATGCAAGGTCAACAAGCTTACTTCAGTGTATACGCATGTACCGTATGTGTGTTCTTCGATCCAATAATATGCCACCATGTAACTAAGTTCCACCAAATCAGCATACATCCTGCCACAATAGATCTTGACCTTTTTAAATCTTGTTTTATATAATTCAAGTCCATTTTAATCTTGGTTTCTGTCGTTCCGTAGGCTTTCGGGGCCTTTGAATCCATTTATGATGTTGGTGCCGCCATCCAGGACCTCAACATGAATAAAATTATGGTTTTACCTTTGTGCCTTTCCGAAGGCTTTTAATTATTCCGAGCTAAAAAATATTGTCTGTTTTGCCGTATGATTTCTTGATAATCTAAAATGACCAAAATATCTTTGAAATACATAAAATACTAGTTATAATAAAATACACACAATCAAAGTTTAAGAGACTTAAATACATAAAAGTAGAGATGTTAGTGAGATATGGAGTGTAAAATGATAATTTTACACTTTGTAAGTATACACTCTTTAGCACTCATCACACTCCCAACCAGGTTATTACTAGTCCGTAGCAAATTAAGTGATAATATCTAGCAAAATTCAAAACCAAATTGAATTTTTATTTTTTAGAAAAATTGTGTTTACTTCTTTGATTAGATTAATGACAACAATCAAATAAAAGTATAAGCATTATCTTCAGTCTAAAAAATATTACTCCCACATCAACCATTCACAAAAATCAGTCAAGTAAACTCATGCAAAATGATCAATTACCAAAGCTACATTAATTAAGCTATTTTCTAGAATAAGATGTCAAACTCTAAAATCTCACGAGTGAGAATGATGCTCTAAAAAAAACAAATAAAAGCAATCACTCCAAGGAATGGTAGATTGAGAGAAAAATAATTTCACACACTCTCACTAAGATGAAAGAATAATGTCTACAACTTAGAAAAATATGATCTCAAGTCAAACGAATTGCTAGTCAAACCAATAGCATTATTTATATTTATATTTATGCATCACCACATCTTTTAGTCTATATTACTAGTTTCTACTTCAGAGTATAGTTTCCTAAAATTAAGAATTACTTTTACTAAGATTTAATATAGGCTAGAGACATGGCTAATAAATAAGGAATTATATATATATATATATATATATATATATATATATATATATATATGTTTGAGGGAAAAAAAGATATCATTTAGAAATTACCAGGTGCTTTTCACTTTTTTTTTTTAGTAAAACGTAACATAGGCAAGGAACATAGTTAATAAAGAAGGGATAATAGAAAAAAAATGTTTGAGGAAAAAAAAGAGATCATTTGAAAATTACAAGGTATTTTTCACTTTCTTTTATTTATTATTTTTTATTTATTTTTATTTATTTATTTTTTATTATTATGTATTTTTTTATGCACTATTTTTCTAAAGAAAAGAAATCATCTATAATGAATAAATGACGAAAAACATAAAACATAGGGTAATACTCCAAAATTGGAGTGGAACAGAATGATAAGTTAACAAAAGAAAGCTTTTTTATTTTTTAAATAGGCTCAAAAAGGGATAATTATGGATACTTCACAATAAGGATAGCTAGAAAAGACTTAAACAAATCAAAGACGACATTTCTGTTATATTTTAGAGTTGTAAATAGTCTATCAAATTTCCCAGTTCAATGGAATTTCAGATGTAGCTAAATAAACCCTTTTTTTAATTGGTTAAATCAAAAGAAAAATATAGAGATCATGTATAAAATAATAAACTATTGAGTTGTAGAGGCAAATATGGTTACTATCTAAGAATAATAGGCTTAAAAATTCACTTGAAACTTACTATGAGTTTATGACATGTACATTGTTTTAAACAGCTCAATCAATTTCACTTATCAAATCACTTAATTCACATATGTCACCAACATCAACATGCAAAATGGCAAATATGGTGTAACATAACTTTAAGATAAATATAATATAAATACCAAAATTTAGAAGCCATCATGTCATCCAATGTCAAAAGATCACATAAATGCCTTAAAAGTGAATTTTTTTTTATAATAAACAAAATAAATACTATTTCCACCTCCAAACTCTGAACATTGTTCCTAATGTTTTATAATCTAGAGATATGCATGCAAAAAGGAGAAAAGAATAAAGAAAGCATAATAAAAGAAGATGTTGGAGAGATCACGCATGAATTGGCTGTAGAAACTTAAAAGATGATGACAAGGAAGAAGAAAATGCTAAAAGTAATTTTTGTTTTTTAGGGGTAACTAAACTCTAAGATAAAAAAGATGTGTTTCTAGAGTGACAACCCTCTATATTCAACTACCTTCAACTCAAATTTATCCAAAGTTAGTTTTTACAATAAAAAAATCAGTAAAAACATCACTTAACAAATACAACTATCAGTTATTCCACAATTGTCAACTATTCTCTCCCATCTACCAAAACAAGACATTGTCCTCAATATCTTAAAGGAAATAAGTAGAGTTTAGAAAACATTAACTGAATGCTGCAATAAAATATTTACTAACGGAGACTTAAATATAATTTGCACTTTTTATTAGGGCCACTACTATCATCATCATTCAACCAATCCAACACCAAGGTTATAAAAAATCAAATAACTCATTAGCAGTAGAAGCATAAATAAAGAGCTTTTTTGCTAAGAATTGAAATGACTCTTAATTGTATGGTTAAAAAATGCTATCAATCCATCATAAAAGTTATCAACATTTAACAAACCAATGAGTTTTTTATGAATGTTCAAATGGGCCCAAGATACAAATGTAATTAACACCTCTATAGTTGCAAGATCTCCGACCAAGAAAATGAAAGAGTCGGCATGATTTAGCATTTCAAATATTCTCTCTTGCATACTTGGGAAGACTAACTCTTTTCCAGTTAGTGGGCTGGGAAAACATTTTAGAGGTTTTAGGGCTTTTGAGATGATGCTTGGCACTTGACTTCCTTTAATAAAAATAACTTCTGAGACAACTTTTGATAACCCTTGATTATCTCCTCCATATATCAAGTGTAGTTTCTTGTCAGCTATGACACGACTAAGAACTATAATTGCCTGAATGAACTCTTGATATTTCTCATAGTGAAATCTAGAAAGCACATAAATGTTCTTGAACTGTCTACTTAAAGCTGTTGCCACTAGGACAATCTTAAAAAACAATCTATGAGTGTTTGACAAAGAAGCTCATATTTAAAGACCATGGTGGTAGACACAATAATACATGTATGTAAATGAGGTGGTGTGTTTGTCAAATGATGCGTCAAGCTCATGTTTGAAGATTCAAAAGATAAAAAAAAAAAAGGCAAACTGTAAAAAGAGAAAAAATAATGATTAAATATAAAATCACATCATTCAAAGCAATAATGCAAATGATAAAATTATTAAAATAAAATGATATTGACTAGCAGTTGCGATTGTGGCTCATATTTTCGTTTGATTTTACATCCACAGCTTGAACGCTCTTTATGAGTTGATGATAGACTTCCCATCTAGTTTTCTTATAAATTGGCAAATAGGGTTGTGTATTTTCAGATTCTCGAGATTGTATCGTGCACATTCTTTCTAGAATAATGGTAATAATTGTGTAATTTCTCTCTGTAAGTATCCACTAGGATGAGTTTCAAGAGTTGAAAGGATGTCATCCAATGACACTTTATTCAAGCCATCCTTGATGAATTAAATCTTATCTTCCTTATTATTGGACACCATTCCTGAAGAGGTACAAGGATTTCTATTGCAATTTGTTTGGGCACACTAGTGACAAGAAGTGATGCCTTTATCTCCTCGTTTTCTTGAGTAGTTTCATTTTCCACCACCCAACACATAGACAACAACTTTGGGAGGTAAGTCACCTGCCAACCATACTTTTGCTTTGATTAACCAGCAGATATTATTCACATAAGCAATCGCATGCTTTCGGACCGAGCTTTGTAAATTGTAACGAGTGTGTTCTGTGGGAGTGAATGAAATCACTCGTGAAGCTTTATAAGAGCTATATTCCTATCCATACCTTGGCTTGAGAATGTCAACTATTATGGGCAACTAAAAGGATAGACTTTAATAGTCACGAAGTACTGTTATCTGCCACTTAATCGGTTAACAAATTACAGCACACCAAAACAAATTAACTCCGTAAAATCAAATCAAACGTGAAAGTGAGCAAAACGACAAAGTGAAAACACAATGTAAAAAAATGAATATAATTAAATACTTAACTCACCATCGTCCATTTATTGAGTTAACTTCAAGTTCCAATAAGATATCATATATACCACCCTCTATTTCCCTGATTCGTCTTTCTAGATCATCAACATGAGATACTAATATTAGTGGTCGTGAATTCCAAATAGAATGTAATTTACAAAATTGTATTAGGTCTCTTAGGTGAATTTTCACAAGTAGAAGTTCTCTAAGATGGTTGAAGAAGATCTGTTTCATTGAGGTACTCGTGACATATATTAAAAGTGGTGAAATGAAACACAATTGTCAAACAATCACACTTATATGAAAAACAACATAATGCACATCATTCGAGACAAAAAAAAGAAACAATTAAACAATGTAAACAGTAAAGTAACAATTAAAAGTCGAATCACCCATTAAAAATGACAAAGAGCTAATCAAAATTTGGTGGGTCATTCAAATATATTTTGGTGTCTTCTTCATATGGTTGGTATTCTAGATATGATTTTAATATTTGACCATTAACTTTAAACTTGACATTGCTCTTTGGATCCTCAATTTCAAGGTCCCATGTGGGAAAATATTGTGAATAATTAATAGATCAGAACATCAAGAGAGTAATTTATTTGGGAATAGATGTAGGCGAGAGTTGAATAAAAGTATTTTCTATCCTGGTGTGAAAGAGTTTCTCACGATACGCTTGTCGTGAAAGACTTTCATCCGCTACTTGTAATTTTTGAAATTTTCATATGCATCATTGTGAATCTCCTCAAGTTAATTCAATTGTAATTTACGCAAATTACCAACATTATCAACATCTGAATTAAAAGATTTTTAAAAGCCCAAAATGATTTATGCTCCAGCTCAATTGGTAAGTGGTAAGGTTTATCATAAACTAACTGATATGATGACATTCTAAAGATGTTTTTAAATGCAGTATAGTAAGTCCAAAGTGCGTCAATAAGTTAAAGAGACCAATCTTTGCAATTTTGGTCAACCATCTTTTCCAAAATTTGTTTTATTTCCTTATTTGCTAACTTAACTTAGCCACTTGTTTTAGGATGATAAGGGGTAACAACTTTATGTGTAATTTTCATATTTCTTCGTTAAAAGCTCAAATGACTTGTTACAAAAATGCTTATCTCCATCACTGATAATGGCTTGAGAGATTCTAAATCTACTCAAAAGATTTTCTTTTAAAAAGTGGATCATAGTTTTATGGGTGTTGTGTCGACAAAGAATCACTTCAATCCATTTTAAAACATAATCAACAGTAACCAAAATATATTCAAATCCAAATGATGGTGGAAAGGAGCATGTAAAATTAATTCCCTAATGATTAAATATTTCAACGACAATGATGCAGTTTAAAGGCATCATGTTTGACTTTGAGATTGACCCTAACACAACTTTTAAACATTTTACAAAATGCATGTGATCTTTAAATAATGTCGACCAATAAAATCCACACTATAATATTTTTGCAGCTGTCTTCTTTATGGAAAAATGGCCACCAAATGCTTCAGAATAACAAAATTGAATGACATTATTTACCTCGTCTTTTGGTATGCACCACCGAAAAATTTGATTAGAATAATACTTGAACAGTTAAGGATCATACCAATAAAAACCTTTCACCTTTGTTAAGAATTTCTTCTTATCCTGAGAGCTCCAATCAATTGGCATTTTACTAATTGCAAGACAATTAACAATGTTATCATACCAAAGGCATATTGTGTATAGAAAACAAAAAATCATCAAGGAAAAAATCATTAATAGGTGTTGTATCAATTAAAAACTCATTTGTAAGTCTTGAAAAATGGTTTGCGACAACATTTTCGACACCCTTTTTATCCTTGATTGTGAGATTGAATTCTTGGAGCAACAAAATCCAACATATTAATTTTGTCTTGGTATCTTGTTTAGGCATTAAATATCTAATGGTAGCATGATCAAAATAAACAATAGTGAATAAGCCAATTAAATACGAACAAAAGTTATCCAATGTAAATATTATAGTAAGTAGTTCTTTTAGTGGTGAAGTAATTCATTTGCGCACTATTCAAATTTCTACTTACGTAATAGATGAGAAAGGGCTAACCTTTCTTTCTTTATCCGAAAACAACTCCAATAGTATAATTAGAGTTGGCAAAATGGGTGTCGGGTCGTGTTTGTGTTGTGTCAGTTTCGTGTCGTATCAAATTTAAGTTGACTCAAACTCGACCCATTTAATAATCGTGTCAAAATATTGAGACCCAAACTCGACACTGAAAACAAATGGGTTACCGAATAACCCGTTTAATATCTATATATTTAACAAATGTTATATACTCATACACATACACACTCACATATACATACGCACCCTAAAATATTACACATTTACACTATTAAAATTTTTAATTATAGATATGTAAATAAGACCATATATCGATATCATAAAATATACATGTGTACTAATATTTTACACACTCACACTATTAAGGTTCTAAATCTATGTAAAATTTTATAAATAAAACAATGTGTATATATCTACCCTTCCAAAAAAAAAACAGAGAATTATATCTAATATTTGAGTTTTAATGACAAGAACTTATAAATTAATTTTTTAAAAAATATAATCGTGTCATTGGTGGGATAAATGGGTCATGAACTTTAACCATAACCCGACATAGAAAAAAAATCGTATTGACCTAAACTCGGCCCATTTCATAATCGTGTCAAATTTGATGATGCATACCCATTTGTTTGTGTCGTGTTCGTATTGAATAATTGGATCATGTGAAATTTTGCCAGCTCTAAGCATAATCACTAGCATTACACATTAACTCAAAAGGTAAAGACCAATCGCGACTGATGTTAAAAGATTAATTATCTTTTCAAAGATTTTCTGAAAATAACATTAATTTTTTTATATAAACCTCCTATAAAACCCGACACGTCCAAAAAGAAACGAACCTCCCTAACTGTCTTTAGTGAAGGTAAATTTGAGATGACTTCAACTTTGGTTTCATTAACTTCAATTCCATTAGAAGACACTGCATGGCCCAAAACAAATTTAGAAATAGTCATGAAATGACATTTTTCCTAATTTAAAATAAGTCTTTTTTTCTTTACGCCTTTCCAAAACTCTTTCCAAATTTTCAAGACATTTATCATAAGAACTTCTAAATATAGTTAAATCATCCATAAAAAATTTCAAATAATTTTCAATGATGTCTTTAAACATATCATCATGCATATTTGAAAGTTAAAAGAGCATTATAGAGTTCAAAAGACATTCTCTTAATTGTAAATGTTCCAAATGGGCATAGGAATGCGGTCTTTTCTTGGTCTTCTAAGGCTATAGAAATTTGATAATAGTCTAAGTAGTCGTCAAGAAAGCAGTAATAGGGGTGCCTTACTACTCTCTAAAAATTTTGGTATAAAAATAAAATGGAAAAAATAGTCTTTTCTAGTGGCATTATTTAATTTTTTGTAGTCAATGCACAAGCACTAGCTAGGCAGGATTCCTCTTGGTATTGGTTGCCTTTTTTATTTTTTCTACAATAGTTATATTAAATTTCTCCGATACTACTTATATTGGACTTACCCATTTACTATTAGAGATAGGATTGATAATTCCTACATATAGTAGTTTAAAGACATCATTTTTTACCACTTCTTTCATATAAGAGTTTAGTATTATGTGTGACTGATAAGTTGTTTTGGCATTTTTCTCTAAGTGTGTTATATGTGTGTAAATTAAATGATTAATGCCCTTTATGTCTTTCAAGGTCCAACCAATTACAGTCTTATGTTTTTTAGGAATAGTAAATAGCTTACCTTTTTGGTCACTTGTGGGAATAAATTACCATTAGATAGATTTACTGATTTCTAACATATGTACACTTTGTTTCTTCTGATAAAGGCTTCAATTCAAGCTTTGGACCTTCTTCTTCCTTTGTCTCTTCGAGTTGGATTATGTCTTCAAAGTTCAATTGGCCAATGTCATCTTTAAATACCTACTTAGAATCAAGTATAGAACATATATTAGCAGTAGCACATTCTAATTCCTTACTAGATTCAAACGAACTTCCATAGAATTTATAAAAGGGATATTATCATTCGTATACCTTATAGACACTCTGTTATAAAAAATGCTATAACATTTTGAGGATGTATCAATCGTCCACCCTATTGACAAAAGCAATCTGCCGACTACCAAATCGTTAGCTGTCGTTTGAAAGCTAACGGAATTATAGCGAATTGACGATTTTACCCTTAAAAAGTATACTTGTATACCCTTAAATTCTTTTATTATCACTTGTATACCCTTAAATTATCACTTGTATCATATGAAAAGACCAAATTACCCCTCTGGCGTTATCCTATTTAAACAGCAAGTAACGTTTTGGTGGATGGTAGATACATTTTATCAACTTAGGGTGGACGATTGATACACCCTCAAAGTGTTGTAGTATTTTTTTATAATAGAGCATCTATAAGGTATAAGAATGATAATTTCCTTTTATAAAATTTTCATCCTGAATGTGTTCTTTAATGATTGGTTTAATGAGTTGAATATCATTATTCTCACTACCATCACCTTCTTTGCTATGAAGTCGTTTACACACGTCGAACACATTGAATTCCAACATCATGTTATTGAAAGATAACTTCATCACTCCATTCCTACTATTAGTTAAAGCGTTAGCATTGGCTAGAAATGGTTGACCTAATAAGGCAAGAATTTGCTTGCATTCATCAATAATTGGTTCAGTTTATAAAATAATGAAATCTAGAGGATTTATGAATTTATTGGCTTAGACCAATATATTTTTAATTATCCTTTTTGGTAACTTAATCGACCTATCGGCAAGTAAAGGAGTGGTAGAAGTTGGCTTTAACTCCCCAAGATTGAGTTGTCAATATACTGAATATGGAAGTAAATTGACACTTTCACTAAGATCAAGTAAAACATGTTCAATTTTATGGTCCCTAATAATGCAAGAAATAGTTAGATAACTAGGATCTTTATATTTCAAGGCATTATTAGTTGAATGAATGGAACTTACCCGTTCTGTTATAAAACCTTTCTTTTGCACTGTATGTTTCCTTTTTATAGTGCACATGTCTTTCAAAAATTTAATATAAGATGGTACTTGTTTAATGATATTTAGTAAAGGAATGTTGACTTTCACTTGTTTAAAGACTGCATAAATAACTGGACTGTAGTTTGATTTCTTTGGCTGGATTAGTATTTGAAGAAATGAGGGGATAAGAGGAGTAAGTTATCTCTTCATAGGTCAACGGTTGATGAAACTCTTCCTTATTCTCTGAAATTAACTCCTTACTAATTTTACGAGGATCAAGAGTTTTGCAACAATTTTACTAGCACGAAGGGTTATAATCGATTTGACTTCTCTTGTTTTATTTCCTGTACTATCCATTTGAGGATGTTGTTGAATTTTGGATATTGGTTCTAATTGACAAGCCAACATACTTTTTGCATGCATGGTGATGGTTGATGTAAGTTTGGAGACGGTGTCGATCAAATTAGTGAAGGTCTAAATCATTTGGTTATTGTTTGATTCTTGTCTTTTAATAAATGAATTATCTTCGAAGGTTTTTTTTTTTAGGTGCGACATAAGGTGAGTAACTGTAGGAATTTTGAAAATTTTGACCTAAAAGATGTGGTTGTAAAGTTTGTGCATGATTGTCATTTCTCCAAGTAAAATTTAGGTAGTTTCTCCAACCAAAGTTATAGGTCTGTGAGTATGGATTAGGATTTGACTTTTTTGAAATTATCTATCACATTCACTCATTTGTGCAAAAAAATTTTCAGAGTTGGCAAGGTCTAACAGTCCTACGTAAGTGGTACTGCAAATATAGCATGAAATATCTGAAACCGATTTAACATGATTATTTTTTTTGTTGACTCTAATGCCCTGCATTTTTTAGCTAAGGATGTAAATTTGGCGTGAAAGTCATATTCTTCCCTAAGGTTGTACGTATCTCCACCAGATGGAGATGACTAGGGTTTACTAGATGATTGATAAGAATCAATATTGTCCTAATGTTGTGCATTATCTACTATATAATCAAGATAATCTAATGCATCTTTAGGACTTTTGTCTCTAAACACACCGTTATACATCATTTCAACAACTTGTCTACCTTGGGATTTTAGTCTCTCGTAGCATCCTTGCTTCAAAACCATGGTGTGGGCAAATGTTAAATAATTCATTGTACCTCTCCCAACATTGGCAAAGAGTCTCTCCTAACTTTTGAGTATAAGTAGTGATTTGTATTTTGAAAGAATTTATCCTAGAGTGTGGAATTTTTTTTTCAAAAATTGTTCTTTCATATTATTCCAATTTTTTTATTTATCCAAATTTAAGATTTTGTAGCTAAGTTCTACCTTTATTTTTCAATGAAAAGGGAAAGAGCTTTAATCAAATTTGTTCATGCTACAATTTTGGTCTATGTATATATTACAAACTTCCTCAAAATCCCTTAAATGCAAGTACGGATTCTCAGATTGTAAACCATGAAATGTTGGTAAAAGTTTGATAATACCTAGTTTAAAGTTGAATCGAGATGTTTCTGGAGGAAATACTATATAAAAGGGTACTCTATTTCTAGTTAGATTCATATAGTCTCTCAAAGTCCTTAGTTGATTCTTATCACGTGCATTATGTTGAGAATGATTGTCTCCTTGATCAATTTGAGGATTAATTTTTTCCAAATGACTTTCTTCTTAGATTTCTTCCATGATTAGTAGAGATGATTGAGATCCACAAATTAATCTACTACTTGGAGTTCGAGACTAACTCCTCACGCAAATGTTAATGATGTGTATGTGAAATTAGATGATACACAAACAAATGAATAATGTACAAAAATTACAAAAAATTAAAATTAAATATGCAAATAATATAAATGTACAAGAATAAAAAAATTTGAAATAGGATAATTAATTAACTGAATTTAAAATAACTAAATAGGCAATTAAACCCACCATATAAACAAATTAATTAAACTAAACAAGTGTACGTATGAAAATTTAAAAAATAAAAAAATAAAAATTAAATATGCAAATAATACAAATGTACAAGAATTAAAAAAAATTAAAATAAAAATTAAAAACTAAAAATTAATTAACTGAAGTTAAAATAACTAAATAAGGGGTTAAACCAACCATATAAACAAATTTATTAAACTAAACATATTAATAGAATAATAATATATTAACAAAAATTAAATAAAAATTTAGGTGGTTAAACCGGCCTTATAAATTAACACAATAAAATAAATGCCAAAAAAAGAGAAATTGCAAAGGAAACAAAATAAAAAAATGCTAAAATTAAATTGCAAAAATTAAAAGAAGAAAAAGAAAAGAAAAGGAATTCTTACTTTAAGATGCGGACTTTTTTAAAATTTAAAAAATTACTAGCCAATTAGGTAATTAATTCAAATTACTGTGCTGTTATTGTTGTTTTTAAAGTAAATATTCATGTCTATTCAGTCTAAATCGTGTCCAAATTGAGTTCAAATAAGTTCAAGTTGCAGGTCCAATCGTTATTGTTACGGGAAATTTTGGTTGTGGACTTATTCAAAAAGTTTCCAAATTTTGTGGTTAAACGATAATTTTTAAAAGTATAGAACATAAAAGTGTATGATGAAAGTGAAGTTACTCAAAATTTGTGTGGGTAGAGCAAAATTTAAGAAAAGAAGAAAAGGGCAAATAAAAAAAATGAAAATAAACAAAATAAATATTTTTTTCCAGTAATAACGCCAAAAACTTGACACATCTCAAAGGTATAGTAGTGTCTAGTTATAATATAACCCAGTGAGTTTAAGTCGATCGACACTAAAAAGAATTAATTTGTTAATTTCCTTTAATTATCTAAAAACTAAAAATATAATTTAAATACACACTATTTAATTGAAGTGAAACTATATAAATAAATTAGTTAAAATTATGGATTCACTCATAACAGTAAATATAACTTAATAAATTACTTTTATCATTTCTTTTTATTTGCTGAAAAATTAATTACATAAATTATCATCATTTTCCAATTGATTTTATTATGGATTAAGTACTTAGTGTGACAAAATTCAATTTGTCTACAATAAGTCAAAATACCATTTTAACATACCTTATATTAAGATATTAAGAATTTATTGTGTCAAACTCTTTTGTTCGTCTACAATAAATCATGATTTCAAAATATAAAGTATGAATAAAGTTAAATATAAAATAATTTAATTTATATAATTAAAATAAAATTTGATTAAACTATATTTTTCTACTAAGAGTTTCACCTTACCCTAACTATTAATATTTAATTAAATACAATTGAAATAAAAATAATTCTTAAAATTACATTGCGCATAATTAGAAATAAAACTAAATTTATTATAAAAAATATTTTATAAAATATTAAAAAAGTATTTATGGGGGGATAGGAGCAAAATTTTGAGAGAAAGAGGTAGAGAAAAGGATAAAATAGTAATTTTATAATAAAATACCTAAAAATACAAGATAAAGTAAGAAATACACAAAATGGAGGTGAAAATCAGATATAGCACATCCAAATTAGGGGGAATTCTCTATTTATAAATACAATAATTAAATCATGGCCATCAGATGAAAATAATTTGGACGCACAAGATTGTGCCACATGGCGTTCTTAGACTGGTTGAAACACATCGTTAGGTTATCATTCAATGCATGTGCATGTATGATACATGCATTGTTCGGTCCACTAGTACTCTGCAATATCACTAGTCAAATGCAAGGTCAACAAGCTTACTTTAGTGTAGTTGCATGTTCTTCGGTCCAATAATACGCCGCCACATCATCGGCCAATGCAAAGTCAACTAGGTTACACCAAATTAGCATACACCTTGCCACATTAGATTTAGACCTCTATAAATCTTGTTTCATGTAATCGAAGTCTGTTTTAACCCCGATTTCTGTCATTCCTTAGGTTGACAGGGCTTTTAAAATTGGTTTATTACATCAGTACCGCCATCCAGGACCTGAATATGAGTAAGATTATGATTTTATCCTTTATATCCTTCCTAATATTTATAACTATTCTAAACTAAAAAATATTGTCTGTTTTGCTGTCTGATTTCTTGATAATCATAGAATGATCGAAATACCTTGAAATATATAAAATACTCAAATTATAATAAAATACATACAATCAAAGTTTAAGACACTTAGATACATAAAAGTAGATATATTAGCGAGATTTGTAGTATAAAATAATAATTTTACCCTTTATAAATATAAACTCTCCAACACTAATCACAGAAGTTCATTTGCAAGATTGTGCTCCACCTAATGATGCTCCTTTTAATGGTCAACTTGATAATCCATTCAAATGGCGCATGCCAATGCCATATATTATTTTCTCAAATGTTGAAATGGGTAAAGCTTTAGTGAATATATCTGCAGAATTATCTATGGAACATATCTGCTTGATATCAATCTGTTTATCTTGCTAGAGCTTATGAGTGTAGAAGAACATCAGCAACATATGCTTTGTTTTGTCTCCTTTAATATTATCCTCCTTTGAGTTGAGCAAGACAAGTAGCATTGTCTTCAAATATTACTATTGAGATGTCCACATTTGAAGATAATTTATAGGTGATCTAAATGAGATGAATGACAGACCACAACCATATAAATTCTCAACTCGCTTCATGTAGCATGATGATTTTAGAGTGATTTAAGGATACAGCAACAAGATTCTGCTTCTTGGAATTTGAAGAAATTATTGTACTGTTATAAGTAAAAACATATCTTGTCTGTAAATGAGTTTTATAAGGATTAAGTAAATAAATTACATTAGTATAAACAATAAGATCTGAACTTTCTTAGAACAAAATAAACCCAAATCAATAGTCTTATGAAGATAATTAAAAATATGCTTAATGCCATCTAGTGTTCTTTAGATAGTTCATAAGTAAAAACCTAGCTAATATGTTTACTAAAAATGTTATATCTGGTCTAGTACATTGTGTTAAATATATCAAAGCATCTATGGCATTCAAATGTGATACCTTATGTCTAAGTACTTGTTCATCATCTCCTTAGTATGAAAATGATCCTTTTCAGGATCAAGAAATCGAACTATTACTTGACTGCTCAATGGGTGAACTTTATTCATATTGAAACTCTTCTCAGTATAATTAGCAATATTTTGGAGATCCTTTGGAATTTCAATGAAATTTATATCATCAACAAAGAATGCTCTAGTAGCAAATCCAGATTCTAACTACTTTATGTATACACAAGGATAAATAAGGTCATTCATGTATCCTTTCTTAATCAAGTATTTGCTAAAGCGATTATACCACGTGCATCTAAATTCTTTAAACCCATAAAAAGATTATTATAGCCTTATAGAATGTAAGCTATAATGTGGGGATAAAAATGCTTTAGCTATTTTGAATCCTTAAAGAATTTTCATATATCAGCATATAATAATCCATAAATAAGTTAACACTAAATCCATAAGACGCATGGCAAACCTCTCAAATATAGCCAAACTAATTAAATATCAAAATATAACTGTGCATATTATCAATAAACAAGTCTCCCTATAATCTATACCAAGTCTTTGTGAGAAACCTTGTGTAATCAACCATGTTTTATATCTAACAATCTCATTCTCTTTGTTACATTTTTGAAAAAATACCTATTTATATCCAACTAGCTTAATGTATCTAACTAGTTTAATAAACACAAGTGTTTAGACTATCGGTCCAACAACATCACATCTGGCTAAGAAGTCAATTTCGCATGGATTGCTTCTTTTTATTTGGGCAATGTAAACATAAAAACATGACTAATTAGTTTATATTTTAGTCTACATTCATTGAAATTACAATTCGATATCATAATTTAATAAGTCAATGGCCAATGTGAACATAAAAACATTGTCCATTACTATTTCCACATGACTCCACACATTTTGTCTATAACCAAAGTTTGTAGATTTTTTCTTCATTTTGAGCCACAGTAAGGGTTTGACCCATAAAAAGGGCTTGCCTCTTCATTATAAGGACATATGTCTCATCGAGGATTTATAATTTACTATAAATGAATTATCCTCTACATTGTATCATCACTTTGAACGGTGCAGGAATCTACATAAGATAATTTTGTCGCTTGCCCTGGAAGCTCGTGTCCATTATCATGTAATGGCTTTCTCTCTCATAACAGAATAAATTTTGTCTCATTAAAATAATAATAAGCAAAACATGCAGTATAAAATCACTAGTAGTGGACTAAAAATATCTGATAATAGATAGTGAGTCAAAACCTACACAAAACCTTAAATGTCATTGGGTCCCATTTTAGTGCATTAGAGAGGTGTAACACATACTTGTACAATGTGGCCAAAAGTACACAAATGGAGTATATCAAGTTGATGCCCCAATACCAATTACAATGGAAAATACTAGTGAGAAACAGTAAGCCTTAAGAAAGTCAATGCTATAATATGCGAAATAGCATGTTCCCATGTAGAAATAGATTTTTGAGTATATAATAACAAAATTCTTACAATTACTTGAAAATGTTTAATAAAAGATTCTACTAATGCATTTAAAGTATGAATACATGGTATTGGGTGCTCCAAAAATCCATTAAGGAAAGGGCGACAGTAGAACACCTTGCTGAACACCTTATCAAGGAGGAATATGAGTTTAAGGATTGCTTTCCAGACGAGGAAATAGCTGTCACAAAAGAGAATGGAAGTATGAATACATGGTACTGGGTACTCTATGTCAATTCTGACTGACACGAAAGAGTTATCAAAGGCTTTAGAAGTGAACTCACTAGTGTTATAACGATTAATATGGTGTTAAGCGCTCATTGTGCCAGACAATAACGATTCTTCACTATGAAGCTAGTATACCGTGTAAAATCTAGATAGGATACATTGTCTGTCGATAATGACTCAAAACAACCACATAAATTAAAGAAGAAAAGAAAACAAACTCACCTAATTAAACTCATGGATCATGTTGAGGCTTCACCTTCAACCCAAGCTTGAAACTAAACTAGCCACTCATAATTGAACTAGGGGTAAAATGATAATTTTATTAAAATACATAGAAAATACAAGATGAAGAGAGAATTACAAAAAATGAAGCTCAAAAATGGATTCAGGGGTTTTAAATTTGGGGGGGAGCCCTCTATTTATAAATACAATAGATAAATCATGGCCATCAGATGAAAACATTTTAGACACTCAGGATTGCGCCACGTGGCAAGTTTTGATTGGTTGGAACATATCATTAGTCAATACCACATCAGTATTTCGGTCTAATAAGATGATATCACGTCATCGATCAACGCCACATAATCAATCAACGCCGTATAATCAGTCAATGCTCCATCATTGGTCTAGTAGGATGCTGCCACATCAGCGATCAATGCTACATCATCGGTCAATGACACGTTATCGTACCGTGTATGTGAATAATATCATACTTGTAAATAGTACCGTATATGTGAACAATACCGTATACATGAATAATACCAAATGCCTTTTTACGCTCCTCCTAAGGTTTTCAACTGTCTTGAGTTCAGAAATGCCAATCATTTCACTATCCGACTTTCATTAGTCATGAAATGGCCAAAATATCCCTGAAATAGCCAAAATATCCCTAAAATACATAAAATACTTAAATTATAATAAAACACACCTAATAAAAGCTTAGAAGATTTAAACACGTAACAATGAAAATGTTAGTGAGAGTTGGAGCATAAAATGACAATTTTACCCTATACAAATATACATTCTCCACTACTCAACATGTCTTAAGTAGATAATCTGATAACCTATGCACGCAATCTAGCAAATTTAACATTATATGTATATAATAAACAAACATATGACTAACTTACAGATGCATTACTTAAAAAATATAAAATAATGAAATGGACCATTAGATGGGTGAATGGATCCATATAATTCCCTAAGTCCTTTGTAAGAATGATGAAGATTCAAAACCAACTTTAAAAAGAGATGATTTTATGACTAATTTACATTAGGAACAAATAGTGCAACAATTCTCATTAACTAAAAGAATCTTTATTTTAATGGTTGTCCACAATAATTGTCAACAATTCTACACATCATAGTTGATCTAGGGTGATCTAGATCTTCATGCCGAAGCATAAAAACTTTTAGATCACAAATTGTTTGGTTTCATGATTGTGTAGTTATCAATTACTTTTATTCTTGTATGATATAAGCTAGATGAGATAGCTGGAAGCTTCTCCAATATACGTTTCTAGCTCGAGACATTGAAACTAATACATAGATATTTTGTATTATTTTCTTTTACTATCTCTACATGAAACTCATTATAATGAATATCTTTGAAGCTTAAAAAATTTCTTCTAGACTTAGTTGAAGACAAGACATCATGTATACATAATTCTGCACCATTCACAAATGTGAACATGGCTCTTCCAGATCCCTCAATCAGATTTGCTGGACATGAGATGGCATTTACCTTACGTTTAGTTAATGTTAAACTCATGAATTATTTTTTATTACGAAGAATAATGTGTGTTGTTGTACCATCAACTAAACATATCTCTTCGTCATGCAATCCTCTTTGTTGTACCATCACCTAAACATATCTCTTGATCATGCAATCCTCTTGAACATCCATATCCTTTTACAAAAAGAAAAATATTTATTAGACAATATTATAGTATAATACATAAACAAAACATATAAACAATAACTAATAAAACTTAGTAACCAAGCTTAATCAATATAGATGTCTCCATTACCAATTTGGTCACTTGTGTTCTTATCATGGTTTTTGAAGAAATCCAGATCATCCAAATGGCCGTCATCAATTAGAATAGCATAATTTGTCTTGATATTCTTTCCTTTCTTCGAAGATGGTTGATATGGATCAATAAGATGCCTATATGCTTGCTAAAATCGTTGGAAATGGCCTATAGCTTCACACATATTACACGCACTTTCTTGAATCTTATTTTGAGTAGATCTCCCTTCATCATTCTTCCAGCTATGATGATTACTATTATAACCACCATGAAGTTGATAATAATTGCAATCATGACCATGACCATGACCGTGTCTGCATCCATATCCTTAATTATTGTTGTGGCTATATAGAATAGCCTTGGCATCAGAGAAAGCATTCGCTTCAAGAAATGATTTTTCGCCAATTGGATGAGCTTGGTGATTCTTCATTATAAGTTCATTATTCTTCTCAGTGATGAGGAGGCATGAAATCAAGTCAGAATATTTCTTATACTCATAATTTCTACATTGTTGCCACAAAACTATGTTTGAAGCATGAAATATTGAGAGGGTCTTCTTTAACATTTCTTCATTGGTGATTTTTCCTCCATATAGCTTTAGTTGTGAAGTGATTTTAAAGAGTTCAGAATTGAAATCATGGACTGACTTGAACTCTTGTAGTTCAAGTTAGTCTCACTGTGGCATTCGCAAGAATGACTGACTTCAGAAAGCCGTATCTCTCATGTAGACTATTTTCAAAGGACATGTCAGTTCTTTACAATTAGATATTCTATCCTCAGTGATGAATGAAGATGATGACAGAAGAAGATCATAGCTCAGATTGGATTGGCATTGCTGAAGCCCATGGTATCAAGGTGGATATCCACATTAAGGATCCACAATAAGTAGTTTTCATCATAGATATCGAGGGTGTCAAATTCAAGCTTTGTGAGGTTAAACATCTTCAAATTTTGAAGTTAAAAACTTCAATCTTCACTTCATTTCTTCAAATTCTTGAAGTCTTAAATCTTTAATGTATAACATTAGTAGAAAAATGAACAAAAACTAAACCTTCCTTTCTGATGTGGAAGATCCAAATTAATGGCAACCACATAGCATATTTGTAAGGATAGTTGTATTAAATAAACAAATAAAATAAAAGAGTAAAGGGATATAATACTTCTTATACTAAAGTGATCTCGTGCTGATAACATATTCTAGATGTATATTGAAGTATTCTGATATCCAAAAAAAGAAAAATAGACAAAAATTATTATTACATTCAATATTCTCTGAATGAATTATGAATGTTTACAATTGATAGCTTCTATTTATAGGAAAATGTAATCGACTATTTTAATTCAATCGATCATTGAATTTTGAATTTCAGAATAAATAAAATTGAGAATTCAAAACTCAAAATACAAGATTCAGGCATAACTATTTATGTACCAATAGGATCAAAGTGGGGGATGGACAAATAAGTTCACAACAATTTTCTTATTTTATCCTAAAAAAATTCTTTTGTTTTCTTTTTTTTCGGAAATTTATTTGTTGAACGGTGCGTCGTTTGAGAAAGTGCTAGCAGCACACGTGGCCGTTTTGACTGTGACGATTCCTGGGCTGGACTACGATTCCGGGCTCGTCTAGGCCTCTTGCACCGGTTTCTGATAGGAGTTGCCTTTTCTCCCACTAGCCAGCCAATGAATTCTATCCACGTAACAGTTTAAAGATGACAGCTTGAACAACTCAGCAATCTTATGGTTCACCATAAAAGTCCCTTCCCTATCTTCAAGCACAAACTTCGTCGTGACAAATTCTTCACTTTGCAAACACACACTAAAAACGTTTTAGTGAGCAAACTCAAAAGAAACAACACAAACCAAAATTCATTTTGTGAAAAAGAAAAAATTAGTGGCATACAACGTCTCTAGAGACGCACAGCAATGGCGTGAAAACTGAAAACCGAAGCTTTTTATGAGAAGCGGAAGAGAATTAAGAGAAAAAGCAGAAGAAGAAGGCAAAAATGGAATACTACTGTCTTGGAGCTCGAAATTTCGCAGCAATGGCGGTATCTCCTTTCCCAACAGGGCGGGCGCGAAGGAAAGCACTGAGAGTGAAAACCAAACAGAGTGCTGTAGATTGTAATCATAGTTCCTATAAAGTGACAGCTAGAGCTACTAGTAATAATGCTGGTAGTGAGAGTTGCGTAGCCGTCAAAGAAGAAGATTATATTAAGGCCGGTGGCTCTCAGCTTGTTTTCGTACAAATGCAGCAAAACAAGTCAATGGATAAACAGTCTAAATTAGCCGATAAGGTTTGCATTCTCTCTCTTTCTTATATATATATATATTAGTATTTTGGTTTAAAATTTTAAAGCGTGGAAAATTTTGAGAATTAAATTAAAGCATTGAAACCTCATAATTGTAAATTTTTAAAAAAACTTTCCGCTCTTTAAAATCTTGAATTGAAAATTTCTAATATGTATATATATATATATTATGTGCGACGCCTTACCCTTTTTTTTTAACGAGCTATTAGACTATGTACTACAATAGAGTTAACTTTTAATATTTCATAAAATATTAAACTATTTGATTTACCGGAGTGTTTATATGAAAAAAATAAAAATAAGAGCGACCGCATGAAAAGACTGTCATATATAAATAGTAAGTTGTTATTAAAGGGAGTGTTTTACTTCAAATGAATGCTGTATATAATCTTTAGGTTAAACCGCACCTCAAGTTTGTTCTTTGTTTACTTTTTCGCAAAAACCACTTTTGCTTATGTCAGCCAAACACTAGAAGGCAGACAAAAGAGATAACTTTTTGCTGTTTCAGAGCATTTCAGTTAAATAAAAAACACTGGCAAATGCTCTATTAGTACAGTGTTATTAATGGACATGTTTATAGTATCTTTCTTGTTTCTTTTCCTATATGTATTAGGTTCTCAATTATGAATTTTACTTCTGTTGACTGTTGTCTGTACTATGGTCCGGTTTAAATTTAATTTTAAATATTTACATTTTTCAGCTACCGCCAATATCAATTGGTAATGGTATTTTGGATTTGGTGGTGATTGGTTGTGGCCCAGCTGGTCTTGCTTTGGCTGCAGAATCAGCGAAGTTGGGATTAAATGTTGGACTTATTGGCCCGGATCTCCCTTTCACAAACAATTATGGTGTGTGGGAAGATGAATTTAGAGGTACCGATTTCCTTCAAATCAAAATCTGTTCCACAATCTGGGATGAGTTTTCATGTATATTATATCCAATGAATTTCGTTTATAGTTCATATTACCAAAGGTTGTATAATGCTAACAATATTCACAAGGTGAAAAACTCCCTTCACGGCTTGAACCTACCAAAAAGATGAATATAGTTTATTATACTTTCAGATCTTGGACTTGAAGGGTGTATCGAACATGTCTGGAGAGACACAGTTGTATATATTGATGAAGATGAACCCATCTTGATTGGTCGTGCTTATGGACGAGTTAGTCGACATTTGCTTCATGAAGAATTATTAAGAAGGTTTGACTGCTTGTTTTTCTTAATACTATAATTATTGTTATGAACTCTACAGTCCTTTCAAGTTCATTGATGTGTAATAGTATTCTGTAAGATATATAATCTATATTAATTTCCCCTAGGTGTGTCGAGTCAGGTGTTTCATATCTTAGCTCAAAAGTGGAAAGCATTACGGAATCTACCAGTGGTCATCGTCTTGTAGCTTGTGAACATGATATGATTGTCCCCTGCAGGTATGATGGGGTATTGTGCATTCTTGACTTATGTTTATGAGTTTCTTAAAATTTTAGCGATACACCATAGCTCCTAATTTATTATTTTAGGCTTGCTACTGTTGCTTCTGGAGCAGCATCAGGGAAGCTATTGGAATATGAGGTGGGGGGTCCCAAAGTTTCTGTCCAAACAGCTTATGGTGTGGAGGTTGAGGTATGAGTATACAATTTCCTATCTAAATTACTGCACTGTTTAGTTATTGGTTTATGATTTTCTGCATCACACTCTTACTGCATTGCGAATTTACATTTTGTCCAGATTTGGATTTGCCTACAGTTGTGTATACCACAGAAGTTTTTTTCTTTCTTTTAATTGGTTATGCCTTTTTCTCCTTTTCCACCTTCATGGGAAAATCATTAGGCGCTACTCTTTACTTTGTTATGAGTGGAATCCACCAAATTATTTAGTTGTTCGTTAAAAGAACATGAAAACTATCACGAGTATGTTTGTATATCATTAGAAGTATTGTACTTTGTACACTTCACCTTGCTGTGAAATTGAGTTGCGCAACTGTGATGATCTCCTTTTTCTTTTCGTATCGCAATCAGCATGCTATGTTTATGTTTTTGTTTAGTGAGGTGTTGAGAGATAGGAGTGAATTCAATTATTTGAAGTTTTCTTCTAATCATTCCAAACCCAACTGGACTTTTAATTTTTTGGTGAGTTTGTTTGTCTGCACTCTTGCTTCTTCTCTATGATATATAAGATTTTTGCAATTTCTTTGGTACACATTTTGATCATTTGTCATGAATATTGTTTTGTAATTCTAGGTGGAAAATAATCCATATGATCCAAGCCTTATGGTTTTCATGGACTACAGAGACTGTACTAAGCAAGAAGTTCCATCTTTTGAATCTGACAATCCAACATTTCTTTATGTCATGCCCATGTCTTCAACAAGAGTTTTCTTTGAGGTCTGTTTATTGTATTCATTGTATTCTTTTTTACTTATTAACATTTGGTCTTTGACAATTATCTGCAAAATATTTAGAAAATATGCATTGCAGGAAACTTGTTTGGCATCGAAAGATGGTTTACGTTTTGACATATTGAAGAAAAAGCTCATGGCAAGGTTAGAGAGATTGGGAATCCAGGTTTTGAAAACTTATGAAGAGGTAGTCATTATATGCAGTTTGTTTGTTTCTTTATTACTTCATATTAGAACTACCACTATAGTTTGCTCAGTCTTCATGTCCAAAGTTCATTCTTTTTTAAGCCAATACATAGTGAAGTATATTTGTGAAATTGGCGTTATTATTCTCTTTTTTTTTTTCTGGCATTATCAATCTCGTAACTTATTCTTAAATCATTTAATTTAGATAATTATTTCGCTCTCCTCCCACAATCTGATTTTTAAAAGACAGAACAAGCTCAAATATAGAATTTTCCTCTAGGTTGTTACAATATAAATCAATGTTATGATGTGGCTTGCTTTCATCCTAGTGTCTAGTGGCTTGAAGAGTACAAAAATTTTACGTTCCTGTGCTTAAAAGTTGGAAATTTAGCAATTGTCAGTACCCACTTAATAATGTACATTCTGCAGCATCTTGTGCCAAAATTCCTCTCCTGCACCAAGCACCTTTGCTCTATGTGAGAATTTACAATCATACTCTGTTCTATTTTTAGTTTTAGGGAACATACATGGCTTTCTATCAAAAATTTCTGTGAATACAAAACCATAATTGCAACATATTTGTTAGATTAAAGTTATATGGGTGCATAAGATTTCAAAGGCACACTATACAAATCTCTTATGCAGGAATGGTCATATATTCCAGTTGGTGGTTCCTTACCAAATACAGAACAAAGAAACCTCGCATTTGGTGCTGCTGCTAGCATGGTGCATCCAGCCACTGGTAAGAAAAAGAAAGAGTTAATCCATGTTCTTATTCATTTAAAAGTGCCAACTCATTTCTCCCATTATCAAACAGGCTACTCAGTAGTCAGATCACTGTCAGAGGCTCCAAACTATGCTTCTGCAATTGCATATATATTGAAACACGATCATTCCAGAGGTAGACTTACACATGAACAAAGTAATGAGAATATCTCAATGCAAGGTATGCTAGTGTGATTAAAAGCTTTTCATTTCTATATTTAAGAAAGGTCCTAATTCAGAAGTCCTTGACAACAATTTGCAACTTCAATTCAAAGGTTATCTTTGAAGCTCTAGTCAAAGTGGACACTGTTGACATGGAAATTGCATAGTGAAGGGAAATATGATTTAGTCATGAAAACCTAGTATCTAGCTTTTAGGAGCGTTTTATTAAATCATTTCATGTCATTAGGATTGTGTTTGCCATTAGGTCATCATCAGGGGAATCATACTCACGATTATTTTCTTATACTTGAACTTGAAATTTAGTTTGGAAGTTCTCCTCTATGTCTCATTATCTGTTCCTTTTCAGCTTGGAATACTCTCTGGCCACAGGAAAGGAAGCGCCAAAGAGCTTTTTTCCTCTTTGGACTAGCACTCATTTTGCAACTGGATATTGAGGGCATCAGGACATTCTTTCGCACTTTCTTCCGATTACCCAAGTGGTATTAATGATTCTTTATTTTATTATTATTATTTTTCTTTTCAACTGACGTGTCTTTTAAGATAAGCAGATTGGACTCTTATGCTTAAAAGACATTAGCATCTTGTGAAAACATTAATTCTTAATCATGAGATATGGAGATGTGGCATTATGCAAAAACCAAATCATTCTCAAATACGTGTAACATGAATGAAAGTATTGAAGTCTCTTTTGACTTATGAATTGTGAATATCTTATTGAGGTGGCAGTCCGGCATCTAAAGTAATTTACTCCATAACAAACTTTGCAATGCATTTTATTAGATAATTTGGTGGTTCACAATCAATTTTAATTGTGTAGCACAGACGTGCTCAATCACCTGGAAAAGGTGTATTTGTATGAATTCCCAGTGGCATTATAATAGCAGTTTTTTTTTTTTTTGAGAAGCATTATAATAGCAGTTAATGTTAGGTTAGTCATTGTTGACATCGGAGATAGTTAAATTGCAACTATTTTGTTGTTTTAACATAATTTGTAAATATTTAGAGTCTGAAAATACTATTTTCTTATTTCATTCATTCTACAAGTTACACTTAAATAGAATGTAGAAAACAAACTTCTAATAGATATCCCCTAATTGTAGGATACTTATCTAAACTTGAATTTAAAAAATGATTATCTAAAACTTTATTCCGATAAGACTTTAAAACTAAACTAATTATCTAAAATTTTATTCTGATAATCAAACTAACTGAAAAATCCTAACTTCTCGACACTCCTCCTCAAGTTGGTGCGTAGATGTCAATCATTCCCAACTTGCTGACAAGATGTCCAAAGTTAGTTTTGAGGAGTCCCTTGGTTAGGATATCTGCTGTTTGTTGTTTTGTTGGAACAAACAATAGGCAGATAATCTTATTCTCAAGTTTCTCCTTGATGAAGTGACGGTCAATTTCAACATGCTTGGTCCTATCATGTTGCACTGGGTTATGTGCAATGCTGATTGCTGCTTTGTTGTCGCAGTATAACCTTATAGGTAGAACTATAGGTCTTCTCAAATCCTCTAGAACTTGTTTCAGCCACAATACTTCACAAAGCCCATGTGCCATAGCTCTAAATTCAGCTTCAGCAGTACTTCGTGCAACCACATTTTGTTTTTTACTCCTCCAAGTCACTAAATTACCCCATACAAAAGTGCAATAGTAAGTAGTAGACTTCCTGTCTATAACTGAACCTGCCCAATCAGCATTAGTGTATACCTCAATACCTCTATTCTCTGTTTTTCTAAACAAAAGTCCCTTTCCTGGAGTACTTTTTAGATATCTAAGAATTCTGTAAACATCTTTAAGATGTTCTTCCCGAGGATGATGCATGAAGCGACTTACTATACTGATTGCAAAAGTGATGTCTGGTCTAGTATGAGACAAGTAAATAAGTTTTCCCACCAAATTCTGATATCGTCGTGCATCCACTAAGGCTTTTTCTCCTTCACCTAGTTTTAGATTGTACTCCACAGGTGTATCAATTGGTTTGCAGCCACTTATTCTAGTTTCCTTCAATAAATCAAGGATGTATTTCCTTTGTGAGACAACTATACCTTTCTTGGAACGAGCAACTTCCATTCCAAGAAAGTATTTCAAGGCACCTAAGTCATTGATTTCAAAATCAGTGGCTAGGCTTTGCTTCAATCTGTCCATTTCAACTAAATCATCTCTAGTAAGAATAATGTCATCCACATACACTATAAGCACAGTGATTTTACCTTTAGCTGAAACTCTAGTGAATATTGTGTGATCAGCCTGACTTTGTCTATAACCTTGTCTATTCACAACTGTAGTAAATTTCTCAAACCAAGCCCTAGGCGATTGTTTGAGACCATAGAAGGACTTTTGCAACTTGCACACATTTAACCTTAATTTTTCAGAGAAACCAGGAGGAGGATCCATGTATACTTCCTCTTTTAAATCTCCGTTGAGAAATGCATTCTTCACATCCAATTGTTGTAATGGCCAATTTAGGTTTGTAGCAATAGACAAGAGAACTCGTACAATGTTTAACTTTGCTACTGGTGCAAATGTCTCTGAATAGTCAATCCCATAGGTTTGAGTAAACCCCTTTGCCACTAGGCGAGCCTTGTATCTCTCAAGTGAACCATCTGAATTGTATTTGACAGTAAATACCCACTTGCAGCCAACTGTTGACTTCCCTTTAGGCAAATTGACCACCTTCCAAGTCTGATTCTTCTCAAGAGCATTCATCTCTTCAAGGACAGCTGCCTTCCATTCAGGTACACTTAGAGCATCCTGTACATTCTTTGGAATTTCTACACTAGAAAGTTGTGAGGTAAATGCATAGAAAGGAGGTGATAGGTTATGATACGAAACAAAGTTAGACAATGGGTATTTGGCACAACTTCTAGTACCTTTCCTAAGAGCAATAGGTATGTCCAGATCACTAAGAACCTGGGAATTTGAATTTAACTCACAAGAAAGATTAGAATTAGAATTACCTGAGGAAGAAGTCTGATTTGACCTTGGATTGGAATCATGGCCTTGCTGCAAAGTAGGGTTCTCTCTTCTTTGATTAGTACCCTTTCTTGAGTAAACAATAAACTCAAATTGTTTATTACCCTGTCTTGCACACAAATCAGCCCTCTAATGGCACATTAGAGGGCTGTCCAGGTTGATTAGCATTTACATTATCAGATTTAGTGAGGTTTTCTTGTGGTTCGGGTGCATTAGGTTCTAACATGGGATCAAGAATGGTAGAACCAAGTATAGCAGTGTTTGGAACATGTACGACAATATTAGGTTCAGGTATGGCAGCCTCAAGACTTTTTTCTGGACAGAGTGAGTCCAGCACAGAAGAAATAGAAGGGGTTTCTAGGTGAATAGTGTTAAAGATAGAATCTTCACTCTTAATTCTTTCCCTGAAGATGATTATCTACATAATATCTTCGTTTTTCAAAAAATGTAACATCCATTTTTTAAAAAATAGGATCAAAACATTTATAACCCTTTTGTGTTGGAGAATATCCAACAAAAATGCATTTTCTAGCCTTTGGAGCAAGTTTGCCCCGATTCTGGTTGTGAATATAGACAAAAGCAACACAACCGAATATTTTGGGCGGAAGTGTGATTGAAATTCTTGAAGTAGAGAAACATTGATTAAAGAAATCAGATGGAGTTTGAAATTGTAGAACTTTTGAAGGCATTTGATTTATCAAATAGGTAGCGGTGAGTACAGCTTCCCCCCACAAATACATAGGAACTTGAGTTGTAAAAAGTAAGGATCTAGCAACTTCAAGGAGATGTTTATTTTTGTGTTCAGCAATTTCATTTTGTTGGGGGGTATCCGTACGTGAACTTTGATGAAATATGTCATTTTTCACAAAATAATCTCCCAAAAACTTGTTAAAGTATTCTTTCTCATTGTCAGTTCGGGAAACTTGAATTTTAGTTTGAAACTGAGTTTGTACCATGTTAAAAGTTTTAAAAATTATTCCCACATCTGATTTTTCCTTCATTAAATATACCCAAGAAATACGGGTATGATCATTAATGAAGGTAATAAACCATCTTTTTCCTATTAATGTAGAAATTCTATTAGGTCCCCAAACATCACTATGAATCACAGAAAAAGGTTTTGAGGCTTTGTAGGGTTGGGAAGGAAATGATGCGTGATGATGTTTTGCTAATTCACAAATTTCACATTTAAAGGAAAAAGAACTTTTATTAGCAAACAAGTTGGGAAATAAATATTGCAAATACTGAAAACTAGGATGGCCTAACCTAAAGTGCCACAACAAAACTTCATTGTCATTATTAACAACAGAAACAGAATTGAAACAAGTACGTGGAGGTTGTCGTCTCAAACTTGGTACTTCTTCAAAGAAATACAGCCCCCCACTTTGTCTAGCACTGCCAATCATCTTCCCCGAGGTCAAATCCTGAAATTCACAATGATTTTGGAAGAAATTAGCACAACAGTTCAGGTCAAAAGTTAATTTGCTAATAGATAAAAGATTGCAAGATAGGTTAGGAACATGCAGAACATTATGAAGAGTGAGAGTGGAAGAAAGAACGATAGACCCTTTTCCAGCAATAGCCGAAAGGGGTCCGTTAGCGATCTTAATTTTTTGATTTCCTGCACATGGCTTATAGGCAGAAAACAAAGATGGAGAGTCTGTCATGTGATCGGTTGCTCCTGAATCAATAATCCAAGAACAAGGATTCGAATGATGACAAACAAGGGCAGCAGAAAGATAATTACCTTTTTGAGCTAATGAACAAGAGGGAGTAGATGAATTGAAGGATGAGGATTGAAACAATTTATACAAGTGCTCTAATCGATCCTTGGTGAAAGGTGATGACTCTAAAGAACCTGATTGCTCTTGATCTGAAGTAGCTTGGAAGGTTTGTCCATCACCTCCTTGTTTCTTCTTCACATGAGGAGGCTTGCCATGTAGCTTCCAACAAGTTTCTCTTGTATGCCAAGCCCTTTTACAGAAGTCGCACCAAGGTTTCTTTGAATTCCTTCGATCTCCATCAGGTTCAAGTGCCTTTGAAATAAGAGCAGAACTCTCTGAACTCTCTACTTCACTGGTGGCTTTAACATCATTAAGCATGATATTCCGTCGTGCTTCTTCTCTTCTTACCTCAGAAAACACTTCTCGAATAGATGGAAGGGGTTACCTGCTCAGAATTCTGCCTCTCACTTCGTCTAAATCACAGTTTAGCCCAGCCAAGAACACATATACTCTGTCATTTTCCAACATCTTCTTATACCTTACACTATCACTCGAACAGTCCCACTGCTCATCATAGCAAAGATCTAATTCCTGCTAAAGGATCAACAATTCATTATAGTAAGTTGTGACCTCCCGATTACCTTGCTTGGACTGCCACAGTCGAGTTTTCAACTCAAATATCTGAGATGAATTTTCTAAATCAGAATAGGTATCTCGGACTGCATCCCACACCGCCTTGGCTTTCGGTAAGAACAGATAAGGCTTACCAATCCCAGGCTCCATTGAGTTTATCAACCACGCAATAACCATCGAATTTACTGATCTCCAGCAGCTGGTTTTGTTACTTCACCAGTCAAATGCCCCAGCTTTCCCTCTCCATCAATTACCAACTTAACGCACTGTGCCCACTCTAAGTAATTTTTTCCATTCAATTTATGAACAATTAGTTGCAAAGAAGACTTATCTTGGTTATATTCAGACTGCTGCTGTCAAAGGAATTAGCAGATTCTATGCCTGTACAGTTGTAACAATTATCTGTATGATTGTAAATCTTTTATGTTTTCCTTATTTAGGATATACTAGCTGTAGGCTAATTTAGATAGTTCTGTATATGGTAGTTTAGCTATGTTTAGGGCTAAACATAAGCTTGTATTCATAGTATATAATGGGAATTCTCCTCCAAGAGAAAAACAACTTTTGCTCAAAATTCTCTGAGTTTATCATGGTATCAAAGCCTCAATTCTGAATTCTCTTCTTCCTAGTTCATTCTCTTGTTCTTAGTTATTTTTTATCAAGTTATCTCAGCCTCATGTCTTCAGACAAGTATGATGCCTTTTTGATCCGTTTTAATGGCACAAACTACTCAGCCTGGGCATTTCATTTCGAGATATTTGTCAAAGGCAAAGATCTATTGGGACATGTTGATGGCAGGAAACCTGCCCCTGACAAAGACATAGACCAAGATGGGCACGCCAAGTGGGAAGTCAAGGATGCTCAAATCATGGCATGGATTCTAGGATCTGTGGAATCCAACTTCATCTTGAATCTTCGACCCTTCAAGACTGCAACAAGAATGTGGAATCATCTGAAGAAACTCTATAGTCAAACCAACACTGCTCGTCGATTTCAGCTTGAACATGAGCTAGCCAATCTCCAACAGGGCAGTCTCTCTATTTCTGATTTTTATTCTAGCTTCATGAATCTTTGGGCTGAATATACTGATATAATCTATGCTACCTTACCTCCCGAAGGTCTTAGTTATGTTCAATCTGTACATGAAACTACTAAGAGGGATCAGTTTCTAATGAAATTGAGATCTGAATTTGAAAGCACTAGGTCTAATCTTATGAACCGAGAATCTGTCCCTTCCTTGGATACATGCCTCAATGACTTATTTCGTGAGGAGCAACGACTTCTTACCCAAAACACCATGGAACAACAAAAATCCACTTTTGTTCCTATGGTTATGCAGCTCAAGGCAAGCCAAAAGGTAGGGACATAAGTACAGTTCAATGTTTTTGTTGCAAAGGATTTGGACATTATGCTTCAAATTGTTCAAAAAAATTCTGCAACTACTGCAAAAAAGATGGCCATATCATCAAGGAATGCCCTACTCGACCCCCCAAGAAATTTGAAACAGCATATGCTACCTCAGTTGGTTCTTCTAGTGCTGGTAGTTCTGTCGATACAGCACATTTGACACAAAGTGCTCCTGCTCCTGTTCAGTCTGTGACCCCAGAAATGATTCAACAAATGATCATTACTGCATTCTCCTCATTAGAACTCTCAGGTAAATCACCCACTACATCTCCTTGGTACTTTGATTCTGGGGCTTCCCATCACATGACAAACAATGCTAAATTCCTCACCAATGTAAGTAAATACCCTGGAAATCTAAAAATTCATACAGCTGATGGCAACTCTTTACCTATCACAGCCACTGGTGATGTTTCTTCTTCTATAACCAATGTCTTTGTCTCTCTTAGTCTTACCACTAATCTTGTTTCAGTTGGTCAGTTAGTTGACAATAATTGTAAAGTAGAATTCTCTAAATCTGGTTGTGTTGTGCAGGATCAGCAGTCAGGGAAGATGATTGCCAGGGGGCCTAAAATAGGACGTCTTTTCCCTCTCAAATTTGCTGAGTCTCCATGTTTCTCTTTGCCCATCATCACTTGTAATTTTACTAATGTTAATTATCGAGCATGGCATAAGCGTCTAGGACACCCAAACTCTAATGTACTTCATGCTTTTCTAAATTCTGGTTTACTTGGGAATAAAAGATCACCATCTCTTAGTGTTGTTGAATTTGATTGCAATTCTTGTAAGCTTGGAAAAAGTAAAATTCTGCCATTTCCCACTCACACACCAAATGTTGTCCAGCCTTTTGATTTGATACATAGTGATGTGTGGGGTATGGCGCCCGTTACATCTCATGTTAATTACAAGTACTTTGTCACTTTTATTGATGACTATAGTCGCTTCACATGGATTTATTTTCTACATTCTAAAGATGAAGTGTTCTCTGTTTTCAAGCTTTTTCAAGCACATATTCAGACCCAATTTTCAACTAATATAAAAATTATTCGCTCTGATAATGGGGGTGGGTATATGTCTCATTTATTTCAAGAATTTTTGCACATAAATAGTATAATTTCTCAAAGATCTTGTCCTTCAACCCCCCAACAAAATGGGGTGGCTGAAAGAAAGAACCGTCACCTTCTCGATGTTGTACGCACTCTTCTATTAGAGTCATTTGTACCCTCTCGTTTTTGGTGTGAAGCTCTCTCCACTGCTGTCTATCTCATCAACAGATTGCCCTCTCCTTCCTTGAACCATGTCTCCCCTTTCTTTCGGTTATTTGGCTATACACCAAATTACTCCCATCTCCGTACCTTCGGTTGTGTGTGCTATATTCATCTTCCTCCACATGAACGCACAAAACTCACAGCCCAAGCTGTGAAATGTGCTTTTCTAGGATATTCTATGCACCAAAAAGGTTTTCTTTGCTATGATCCAAATTTGCGTCGTATAAGGGTTTCTCGAAATGTGATTTTTTTAAAAAATCAGTATTTCTTTTCCGCACACTAGGACGATTTTTCCCCTTCATTTTCTGTTTTGCCAAAGTTTACTAACCCTTCTGCAGATTTTGTACCTTTTAAACCTCTCATAGTCTATCAGCGACGCAAGAATTCAGTACCTCTCAGGCCCCCTCCAGCAACTTTCCTAAATGCTGATCTAGTTTCAGCAACTGCACCTGAACCTCTCAGACACAGTACTCGAGTTCATAGACCACCAGATAGGTATGGTTTCACCTATCCATTATCTTTGACAGCCACTTTGTCTTTTATTCCTATTCCTTCATCATATAAACAGGCAATGGAGCATGAATGTTGGCGAAAAGCTGTTGAATCAGAACTTCTTGCACTTGAGGAAAACCAGACTTGGGATATTGTTTCATGTCCTCCATCTGTGAAACCCCTTAGTAGTAAATTAGTGTTTTCTATCAAGCTACGTTCTGATGGATCCATAGATCGTTACAAGGCTCGGTTGGTGGTTCTTGGCTACAAGCAAAAATATGGCCTAGACTACGATGAGACCTTCGCACCGGTAGCTAAAATGACCACTGTTCGAACAATATTTGCTCTTGCTGCATCACAATCATGGTCTTTATATCAAATGGATGTAAAGAACGCTTTCCTACATGGTGATCTCAAGGAGGAAATTTACATGAAACTTCCCTACGGTATGACTACTTCCTCACCTAATGATGTTTGCAAACTAAAACGTTCTTTGTATGGGTTGAAGCAGGCACATCGAGTATGGTTTGAGAAGTTTCGATCAACTCTTTTCGGTTTTTCATTCACTCAAAGTCAGTATGACTCCTCCCTTTTTTTCCAGCAGACATCTAAGGGCATCGTTGTTCTCCTTGTTTATGTGGACGACATCGTTATCACTGGTTCTAATATGGAGGCAATTTCTAAACTTCAGAATTTGTTGCACTCCACTTTTCACATGAAAGACCTCGGTCAACTCACCTATTTTTTGGGGTTAGAGGTGCATCATCGGACTCAAGGTATCTTCTTGAATCAGCACAAGTATATTCAGGATTTAATTCAATTAGCTGGACTTATGGACACAAATTCTGTTGACACCCCAATGGAACTTAATGTGAAATATCGACGAGACGAAGGGGAACTACTTCAAGATCCTACTTTATATCGGAAGCTGGTTGGTAGTCTTATCTATCTAACTATCACCCGCCCAGACATCTCTTATGTTGTCCACGCCGTCAGCAAGTTCATGCAAGCCCCTCAAAATCTCCACCTATCCGCAGTCCGCCGCATCATTAGATATATTCTTGGCATTCTTAGCCGCGGTTTATTCTTCCTTACTGGTTCTTCACCCCAACTACAAGCCTACAGTGACACAGATTGGGCTAGCTGCCCGGACACGAGAAAATCTACTATGGGATGGTGCATGTTTCTTGGTGATGCCCTTATCTCTTGGAAATGCAAAAAGCAAGACTCAGTATCCAAATCATCCACCGAGGTAGATTATCGCGTCATGTCTGCAGCCTGCTCCGAGATCATTTGGTTGCATGGTCTCTTAACAGAGCTTGGTTTCTCACAACATCAACCTACTCCCCTACATGCTGACAACACTAGTGCCATCCAAATTGCAGCCAACTCTGTCTACCATGAGCGCACGAAATACAGAGGTTGACTGCCACTCTATTCGAGAGGCCTATGACCGCCAAGTTATCACCCTCCCGCATATCTCCACTACTCTACAGATTGCGGATATCTTGACCAAATCCATGACACGTCAGCGACATAACTTTCTTGTTAGCAAATTGATGCTTGTAGATTTACCAGCATCAATTTGAGGGGGGATGTCAAAGGAATTAGCAGATTCTATGGCAGATTCTATGTCTGTACAGCTGTAACAATTATCTTTATGATTGTAAATCTTTTATGTTTTCCTTATTTAGGATATACTAGCTGTAGGCTAATTTAGATAGTTCTGTATATGGTAGTTTAGCTATGTTTAGGGCTAAACATAAGCTTGTATTCATAGTATATAATGAGAATTCTCCTCCAAGAGAAAAACAACTTTTACTCAAAATTCTCTGAGTTTATCAGCTGCAACAGTGGCTAAGGAGTTCTGGTGTTACTATCATCATCTTCGGCAGTAGATGCCGATGAGCTCTTTGTAGCTCCAGTCATGGTAGTTTTCACCATTGAAAAATAGACCTCTAAATATTCATTGCTCTGATACCATATAAATATTTAGAGTCTGAAAATATTATTTTCCTTATTCCATTCATTCTACAAGTTACACTTAAATAGAATGTAGAAAACAAACTTCTAATAGATATCCCCTAATTGTAGGATACTTATCTAAACTTGAATTTATAAAAATGATTATCTAAAACTTTATTCCGAAAAGATTTTAAAACTAAACTAATTATCTAAAACTTTATTCTGATAAGACTTTCAAACTTACTGAAAAATCCTAACTTCTTGACATAATTAATATGTCAATGTGATCTTAACTTGTTCATAAATAGTGACTAGCTGGCTTGCAACTTGAATTTTAATTAATTGATAATGATTTTTTCTTGCAGGATGTGGCACGGTTTCCTTGGTTCTAGTCTCTCATCAGCCGATCTCATTCTATTTGCCTTCTATATGTTTATTATAGCACCAAATGATCTGAGAAAGTGCCTTATCAGACATCTAGTTTCAGATCCAACTGGAGCAACTATGGTAAGAACATACCTGACTTTATAGTTAGTTTGTATTTTCCATATTTCAGCCCTTGTTTGGTATATTTTGGATTGCCATACGTGACACATAATGAGCTTGTATATATACTCCATGTATACTGTAAACTGTTAGTTTGACAAATGAAGCCCTTTTTTATTTTTATTTTTATTTTTATTTTTTTTCAAAATGCAAAACTTGATGCTACTGTTTACAAAGCCAGTGTTAGACGTGGAGATGCTTTGAATCAGATTCTTATATGTTCCTACAGTATCCAACTATTTCTAGTCATTGGCTAACAATTAACGAGATTCTGTGCAAGTGAATTTAGTAATGCCCGGTGTTTGGATTTGAGTTTGTTTGGCTTTTAGTCCACGACTGCTGTGAAATGAAATTACCAGTTATCAAAAGTTGCATAGTTTGATTGTAATAGCAAAACCAGTTGAGTGTCTATTTGGTATAACTTATCAAATGGATCTTAGTGCTTGTTTAATCTCATAAGTTCTCTTTAATTTTTTCATTGTTTTTTAATTATTTTTTTAAAAGGTTTTATTTTTAGTTTTTTTTAATAGAGCTTTTGAAGATTAAATAAGTTATTTTGTCTTTACTAGTAAAAACTCAAATTTTAGATTTTTAAGAGTAGAGATTGAAATTTTTTTCCAAAATGTTAAAATATCTAAAATAGTTTTTACTTATTTGACAATTTTATTTCATTCTTTTCATGACATAAGTTTAAAAAATTTATCTATTAAAATAATTTTATAATTTTTAGTAAAATCTTTTATTAATAACCTAACAACTATAATTTTTTTAAATAAAACCGTTATTTATAAAAGCTCTACTTAAATAAACTCTATTTGAAAAACTATGCAAAATGAAGTGCTAGTTATTGAGTAGAGCTTTTGAAAATTAAATAAGTTATTTTGTCTCTACTAGCATAATATATTTTATCTAATAGTCATAAGCGTTTATTTAATCTAATAAATTTTTTGTAAATTTTTTGTTGTTATTTGATTGTTTTTTGTGTAGAGTTTTTGAAGATTAAATAATTTATTTTATCTCTACTAGTAAAAACTTAAATTTTAGATTTTTTAGAATAGAGGTTAAAAAATTTTATAAAATGTTAAAATGTCTAAAATATTGGATGATTTATCTTGTTGCCTACTATAGAACTAACTTTGTATTTAGGATACAATCTCATTTTAATAAGATACTAATGGAAAAGTACAAACATTATATCACAATCCAAATACTAGGACCAGCCCGGACAGTAGATTTAATAAAGAATTGATGACTTACAACAGCACATTATAGGGAAGACCTCGTTACAATACAAAGATTCAGTTTCAGTGAATTTTCATTTGGAAAATTATCATTGTACCACTTTTCTTTTGTTTTATTTTCATTTAATTATTATAAAACTTTAACATGTTCTTTATATCACATTTTTTTAAAAATTTGTATCAATTAATCACTTTTTCACTAACACCCTTAAATAATTTAAATAAAATAATAATTTTATCCCTAAATAAATTAAAATATCATTTTATTTTTAAAAAATTTTGAAAATAAAAAATTATAGTTATAAAAATACCCCTAAATTTAATAAAGAAATAAATCCCAAAATCACAATTTTTATTTTTTAATAAAAAATTATAATTATAAAAAAATTACAAAATTTTAGGATTTAATAGAAATCTCCTAAATTAATAAAATTTTGGGATTAATAAATAAATTCAGTTATTTTAATAAAATTTTGTCAAATTATAATTTTTAATAAAATAAATTCATTTTATTTTAAAATTTTACAAAATCTAAATTTTATAAAAATAACTGAGCACCTCTATTTTGAATTTATTTTTATTAAATTTAGGGGTATTTTTATAATTATAATTTTTTTATTTTTTAAAACTTTTATAAGATAAAATAGTCTTTTAATTTATTTAGGGATAAAATTATTATTTTGTTTAAATTATTTAATGGTGTTAATGCAAAAGTGACTAATTAATACAAATTTAAAAAGAAAGGTGGTGCAAAAAATATGTTAGAATTTTATGGTGGTTGAATGAATATAAAATAAAAAAAAGGTCGTACAATGATAATTTCCCTTTTCATTTTATTTATTGATATCTCCGGTTGACTGTACAAAAATATATGGAGCTAAGTACGTTTGGAAGTGCAAGAGAATGTTTCTTTGCCTATATTTTTACTAGTATTCGATAGTGGGTGATTTAAAACATTATTATACCTTCCCTTTCATTACGGGTTGGTTATTTATCAGCACATGATTAACTTAGGATGTGTTTAGAATCCCTCGGCCAAACGAGTATTTTATAGGGGTGTACAGAATCCAATTTGATCCGCTTAATCCGTCTGATTCGTAAAAATTCGATCCGTAAAAGTCCGATCCATGAATTGATGGATTGGATATGGATTTACTTCTATAAATTCGTAAATCTGTAAAAACAATTATTTAATTAAAAAATATTATAAATTTAATTAAAAAATTATAAATGTGACATTGTATAGTTACACAAGTACCATAACATATCTTAGCCATTACCCAATAATAGTATAAAATAAAAAATAATTAAATAATCAAATATACAAATATAACTTGTAAAAATTGTAAAACAAAATAAAAATTTTAAGCCAAAAGCAAAATAACATACGCCAAGTCACCGACAATTTGAAGGACGTCGCCAAGTCACCAACAAAATAATATACGCCTCGTCACCAAGCAAAATAACATTGCCAAACAAACAACTTTAGGGTGCGTGTGATGGCGGGGAAGCTTAGAGTACCATAACATATCTTAGTCATTACCCAATAATAGTATAAAATAAAAAATAATTAAATAATTAAATATACAAATATAACTTGTAAAAATTGTAAAACAAAATAAAAATTTTAAGCCAAAAGCAAAATAACATATGCCAAGTCACCGACAATTTGAAGGACGTCGCCAAGTCACCAACAAAATATTATACGCCCAGTCACCAAGCAAAATAACATTGCCAAACAAAAAACTCTAAGCTTCCCCGTCGTCACACGAACTAGCAGCACCTAATACCAGCTCCATACACTCTCGATGACAATTTGAAGGACGTTGGCTGCGCGATTCCAACGAGCCACTTCACAAGCACTATTTCCAGCTGAATAATTGGAATGGTGCAAACTTGTGGGGGGGGGGGTGTCAAAATATGCATTTGAGGTGTAATGCACATATATTAAATCTTATCGTTGCGGAGGGGTTAAAAGAGTATCATGAGTCAATTGCTAAAATTCGCAATGTTGTAAGATTTGGTAGATCCTCACCTTCTAGGAAACAAAAGTTTAAGGCATATATTGAGCGAGGGAAAATTTCTTCAAATAAGTTGTTGTGTCCAGATGTTGTAACTAGATGGAATTCCATTTATTTCATGTTAAAGGCTGCAGAAAAATATCAAAAAGTATTTGATTGATTAGAGCTTCATGATGCACAATACATTTGTGAGTTTTGTTTGAGCGAACCGAAAACGTGTCCTTCTTCAATTGATTGAAAATATGCTCGTTACTTCATTAAAATTTTGAAGGTTTTTTATGATGCCACTTTGACACTTTCCGGTTCTTTTTTTACGCCAATTATGTTTGATTTATACACAATTGCAAGTTTCGAGGGATAGTAAGGATTTATTTTCGAAGTTAATGGCTGAAAATATGAAAAAGAAGTATGATAAGTATTGGGGAAATTACGAATCAGTCAACTCTTATTTGTTTGTTTCTATATTGCTTGATCCTCAGCAGAAAGAACGTTTTTTGAGATATTGTTTTGTAATGCTGTTTGGTAAATTTAAAGCTAATGAGTTAGCTGTCAAAGTGCGGAATAACTTACGTAGTTTGTATGATGAATACAAATTGCTTTATTGTGATGATGTGGAAGTAATGGAAGCTATGAATGATGAAAATGAGTTAGAGGTTGATAATGAGGTTGATGCTAAGCTGATGTTTGATTCGGGTTATATGAAACTTTGAATGTATTATTCTAGATTTATTTGAACAATTAGTTTCGAGGTGTGTTGTATTTTTTAAATTTTTAGTGTGTTATTTTAACTTTATTTAAAAAACTAATTTATTTAAATCTTATTTAATTTTGAATTTGATTGATAGTAAAATTTTTTTTATATTAGATTTTTTTTTATTTTATTAGTTTGTGGATTGGACAAAATAAAAAAAATTTAATCCGCAAACCAATCTGTAAAACGATGAATCAGATATGGATTTGATCAAATCCGCATCCGATCCACAGACTTATGGATTGGATTTGGATTGAAGATAACCAATCCGTCGATTGGATTAGATTAAAAATTTGTAATCTGCAAAATCATGGATTGTATATGGATTGATATTCAATCCGTAAAATCCGATCCGCGTACACCCTTAATATTTTACAAAGAGCCGCCAAGGACGAAAATTGATTGTACCACAAGTTAAGTATCTCGGTCCATTTAACAAGAAGTTTCCCAGCTCGACCAGCAGAGCAACTACAATGAGATAACATGCCAAAATAACGATGTTTATTGCGAAAACCTGTAAATCCCACCGATCTATGTTTGTATTTTGTTCTCAGTCCAATTAATTTGATCACATAAAACGAATAGATATATACATGAATTATATAACCGACCTGAAACCTTGTGTAGCTTTTTGACAAAAATTCCTTGTTAAGCAAGCCTTTTTCCGATTTCTTTAACAATTTCTCCATCTTCTGAAGCTATTCTTGAAGAATGAGGCAAAATCAGATTTGTAATAGTGCATATCATACAATCCCCCCACACCCCCCCCCCCCAAAAGAAAGAAAGCTCCATAAATGAAACATCCCATACTAATATTGAGTGATTCTTCATCTAAATTTTCTCGTTACCTATATTAATGTCTTCCTGAAAATTTAATGAAGTGAAGTCCCTTAACCACAAAATCAATTTCGCAGTGGAAGAAAAAAATTAAACTTAAGAGAATTTCTTAGACATAGCAAATAAAGTTTATCTCTACTAATACACAACTTTTAACTAATTAACCAACACATGAGTTCATCGCTATTGATACTCAATATTTGAGAATTAACCAGCATAGGAGTTCATCTCCACTAATGCACATCATTTTTTTTTTTAACAAATAACCAAACACAAGTTTTCAAACACTACACAAGAAACTAAAGTAGAGATTCACATCAGACTTCTGCAGTTCAACTTTTCCTCGTTTTCGTAGGAAAAATGAAATTCATAAGCGGTGAGCTATCATACTCATTAAGTAGAAACATGCATAATAAACAGAATGGTATCTTTACTCAATATTTTCTAGTTTCTTAATATTTTACAAGGGGGAGATATAATAAGGAATCATATTTTTGTTGTTACAAATTTTGTTAAATTGGAAACTGTTTTTGAGCTTACATATAAGGGGAGCTTACATGCAAGGGGAGCATTTCTTGGAAATTTTTAAGAACTTGTAAAGTTTGTCATCTTCAAAAAGAGGGAGAATGTTAACATACATATATTTATATTGATTTTAATGACAATAAACTAGGTTAATATGTTGGAGATATTATTGGTTAAGTTCTTAAAGTCATATGATGTTTTTGGGCAAGTTTAAGAATGATAATCTTGAAACGGCAAACCGATTTTATAAGGAAAACATAATATTTCTGGTACTGGAAGATAACGGTGAACCGTTTATTGGATAACATAGATTTCAGTGAGCAAACTCTATGGAAATGGCAAACCGTTTACTGATAATAGCTAATCGATAAATTCCAAAGAGGAATTAGTTTGCAATCGGTGAACCGTTTAGCACAAACGCTTAGCCGAGTATGTTTTGTAGGTATCTGAAATTAAATGGCAAACCGACAACTCCAAACGGTGATTTAAAAAATCAAAAATTAGCATAACAGTAACTTGGACAAAGTCAAAACAGGGATCCAATAGCAGATAACGCTAATCTGATTATTCCCAGAAAGTCAACAACGGCTAGTTTTCTTCTCTAACTACAAAAGGCTTAATCAAATTCAAATTAAAACTATATTCAACAATTATCATTGAGCTTGTCATTGTGTATTCAATCTCTATTGTGCTTAAAACTTTTTAGTCTTGTTAACATGTATGTATCCATAATAATGATTTTGACGATTGTTGAGTGTTAGAAAATGTGTATTTATAAAGGAGAAAATCGTCATTTTATACTTCAAGTTTTACTAACACCCTTACTTTTATATATTTAACCTTCTTTTGATTTAATTTCGTGTGTTTTATTTTAATTAAGTATTTTATGTATTTTAGGGGCATCATAGTCATTTCACAATAAACGAGAGATCAGACGGCAAAACGGACATCACATTTGAACTCAGGACAGTCGAAAACCTTAGGAGGAGCATAAAAGAAAAAATGACACTGTTCATATGTACGGGTACAATTCACGTGTACGGTACTGTTTACGTTACTGTTCACAACACTGTTCACATAGACGGATCGATGACGTGGCATTGACCGATGATGTGGCATTGACTGATGAGGTGTCACGATTCTGTTGGACTAAAATTCTTATGTACTGTTGATGGTGACGTGGCAACATATCAATGGACCAAAAATCTCGCGTACGGTACATGCATCACACAGGATTATTATTTGGCACGATAAACCCTTAGCACTATAATGATTAGCGTATGGTTCATGAGGTGTGGATTCCCCCCTCATGATTTAATTGGTATTACTAAGGAATATTTAGCCCACGATGCATGTTGATATGGATCCAGATACCCAAGTACGTCATCTCAATAGATTTCTCTTCAATTTATTCTCGCCATTTCAATTCCAATTTTAGAATTTATTCTCACCATTTCAATTCCAATTTTAAGATAATCTAAATCACTTTCACCACAAATCCAACCACCCTCATACAAAATTAATTCTACATATAATTAAAATCCACCTTCTCGTGGGATCGACACTCGTCTCCATTAATCTATTCTACAATAGATTCATGCACTTGCGAGTTCAATAAAATTTGCACAACAAGTTTTTGGCGCCGTTGCCGGGGAGGTAAGTTATTTTAATTCGTAAAATTAATTTTTTGTGAATAATTTCTTTTATTTATTTTTTTGTATTTTTTTTATTATTAAAAAAAAGGAAAAAAAGTGAATCTACATTTAAAGGTTAGTATTTCTTTTCTTTTCTCTTCTTTAAAATTCTGTAATTTATTTTTTAATTTATTTTTCTTTGTAATTTTCACGTATTTGTTTTTGTGTATTTTTATAGTAAGGTTGTAATAGCGCAATAATGTTAGTATCGTAATTTCTCCTTCTTCTTTATTTTTATTTGTTTTGTTCCCATCTTTATTTTTATTTTATTTTCTTTGCATGCATGGTCATAGGTCATTATTTCCTAATCTTAAACCTATAGACCTTGAACTTGAGAAAACACTACGCACACACAAGCAAGTTAAAAATAAATTTGAAATGGATTTACAAGCACAACAGGAGAGGCCATTTAAGGACTACTTCAGTCCCTTAGCTAATTTGAGCACATCATGCATAAGATACCCAAATGTAGCTGCTAGAAGTTTTGAATTAAAACCTAGTGTGCTAAATTGTCTCCCCACATTTTATGGCCTAGAAAATGAGGACCCATATAATCATTTGAATGATTTTCATGCTATTTGTTAAACATTTAAATATGAGAATTTTTCAGATGATGATGTAAAACTTAGACTATTCCTATTTTCTTTAAAGGATAGAGCTTGTTCATGGCTTAATACATTGCCTGTCAATAGCATTACATCATGGGAACAAATGGTAACAAAATTTTTGAATAAATATTTTTCAGTGCATAAAACCAATGTTATTCGCAGGGAAATATCAGAGTTTACCCAGAGAGATGACGAGCAGTTTTTCGAAACATGGGAGCGATTCAATGGGCTACTCTTGAAGTGTCCACATCATAGGTACGAGAAATGGCACCAATGCCAATACTTTTTGGAGGGATTATTGCCAAATGTGCAAGAATGGCTAATGGTAACAAGTGGAGGAGAGCTAATGTCAAAAAGTGCATCAGAGATTTGGGAATTCTTCCAGCGACAAGCAGATAATTCCCAACAACGGAGTCGATCACTCAGGAATACTAGAAGAATTAAGGGAGTAAATGAGGTTCACATTGGCGGTTGAGTTCAGAAATTAAAGAAGTCAATGCGATAATTGAAGGTCTCTCTCGACAAATAGCATCATTATCGACTGCTAAATCAACAGAGCCACATGACCATGACTTATACTCAGGTCAAGCCAATGCCATAGGTGTAATGAGAAAACCATCAAATTACAACCCATACTCCAACACATATAATCCTGGATGGAAAGACCACCCCAATTTTTCATGGTCTCAAGGATTCCAACAGAATGGACCAGCAGCTCCAGCTCCACCAATGCAACAAATTTCTCAAATTCCTCAAGCCTCTCAGCCCCCATTTAGACCATACAATCAGAACCAGAACTACTCTCAACCCAGACCATGGGAGGATGCATTCCAGAATTTCAAGAATGTTACTCACTCCACAATTGAGCAACAAAATCACACCATTGATGGACTACGAAAGGAGTAGAGAGCAGGCTTCAATTCACAAGCCCAATCATATTCAAGCCTTGAGAAGATGGTAGGATAGCTTGCTTCTTCAGTTCAGACCTTGGCAATAACTATTGAGAAAGGTAAATTTCCAAGTCAACCAGTGCCTAATCCTCAAGGAGTACATGAAGCAAGTACCAGTTCACCACAACAGCATGGAGAGGTCAAAGCAGTCATGACCTTACGAAAAGGAAAAGAAGTCAACAACAAAGTAGAGATGCCGGTGACAAAAGAAAATCAAATTGTACCTATGAATGTTGAGGACTCATCACCGGAGGAGAAAGAAGAAACCAACCCACGAGAATACGTTCCCAAAGCTCCATTCCCCCAGAGGTTAGCTAAAGGCAAGAAGGAAAAATCCACAGGTGAGATTCTTGAAATCTTCAAACAGGTAAGTGTTAACATCCCTTTGCTTGATGCTATTAAACAAGTTCCATCTTATGCCAAGTTTCTTAAAGACCTTTGCACTAAAAAGAGAAACATTCATGTTCAAAAGAAGGCATTTTTAACAAAAAACATTAGTTCTATACTCCAACACAAAATTCCTCTAAAATGCAAAGACCCAGGTTCCCCCACTATCTCATGTAGTATAAGGAACCATACAATTGAGAATGCTTTGTTGGATTTAGGAGCTAATGTAAATTTGTTGCCTTACTCTATTTTCGTGAAACTTGGATTAGGAGAATTACACCCAACTCCAGAGGTGTTACAACTTGCAGATCGGTCCACGAAAATACCTCGTGGTATTGTAGAAGACGTGCTTATCCAGATAGACAAGTTCTATTTTCCTGTCGATTTCATTGTAATTGACACTCAACCAATACAGGATTCAAGGAAGCACATCCCCATTATTCTAGGCCGACCTTTCTTGGCAACTGTGGATGCTCACATTCAATGCAGGACTGAAAATATGCAGTTGTCCTTCGGCAACATAACTATGGAGCTGAACATCTTCAATATTGCCAAACAACCTCACAATGCAGATGATGGAATTGTTGATGTTGATTTAATAGAAACAATAGTTGATAATACTTTTCTTTCAAACCTTAGTGATGATCCTTTACAAACATGTTTAACTCACTTTGGTTTGGATTTTGATATTGACAGATCGGTCGATGAGGTCAACGCCCTACTTGACTCACTACCATCCATGGACACTAATAAATGGAAGTCAAGAGTTGAACAACTAGCATCATCAGAAAAGAAACGCATCCCATCATCAGAATCACCACCGAAACTCAAGCTCAAACCATTACCCAACACTTTGGAATATGCATTTTTGGGAGAAGAAAGTACTCTACCGGTAATCATCTCATCATCCCTAAATGACGAACAAAAAGGTAAGTTGTTGGATGTTTTAAAAGAGCACAAAGGAGCATTAGGCACTAAATGGGTATTTAAAAATAAGATGGATAAGACCGGTGTGGTTGTAAGAGATAAGGCTATATTAATGGCTTAAGGTTACAACCAGGAAGAGTGAATTGATTTTGATGAAACTTTTGCACCAGTAGCTAGATTGAAATCTATTAGGATGCTATTAGCATTTGCATGTCATAAAGAATTCATTTTATGTCAAATGGATGTCAAAAGTGCATTTCTAAATGGTTATATTGTGGAGGAAATTTATGTGAAACAACCCCCTGGTTTTGAAAATGAAAAATTTTCAAATAATGTTTATAAATTGTCAAAAGTATTGTATGGTCTAAAACAAGCACCTAAAGCATGGTATGATAGACTGAGTAAATTTCTTTTGGAAAATGGTTTTTCAATGGGAAAAGCAAATACTACACTTTTTATTAAGCATAAAAATCAAAATATATTTATTGTTCAAATTTATGTTGATGATATTATATTTGGATCTACTAATGAGTCTTTATGCAATGAATTTTCATCTTATATGAGAAAGGAATTTGAGATAAACATGATGGGAGAATTGAAGTACTTTCTTGGACTTTAAATAAAACAAGCTAAAGAAGGAATTTTCATCAATCAAGGCAAATATCTGAGGGATTTACTCAAGAGGTTCGTACTTGATGATGGAAAGATAAAAAGTACTCCAATGAGCTCAATAATTAAGCTCGACAAGGATGAAAAAGGTAAGAAAGTCGATGTTAAAACTTATCGACGTATGATCGAATCTTTTTATTTAAGTGCTAGTAGGTCTAATATTATGTTTGGTGTATACTTGTGTGTAAGATTTCAATCATGTCCTAAAGAATCTCATTTGCTTGAGGTGAAAAAGATTTCTCATTACTTGGGTGGAACCATAAATCTTGGCCTTTGGTATCTTAGGGGAACACATATCAATTTAACATGTTATTCGGATGCCGATTTTACTGGTTACAAGGTCCACCGAAAGAGTGCTACTGGAACATATCACTTGCTAGGTCACTCACTAGTCTCTTGGTTTAGTAAAAAGTAAAATTCAGTTGCACTTTCAACCACCGAGGCGAAGTATATTGCAGTCAGTAGTTGTTGCGCACAAGCCCTTTAGATGAAACAAAACCTTAGAGGCTATGGCATTTACCTTGATAGAGTTCCTATCTTATGTGATAATACTAGGACTATAAATCTTTCAAAGAATCCTATCTAACACTCAAGAACCAAGCATATAGAAATTAGACATCACTTCTTAAAGGATCATGTTAAAAAAAGAGATATGGCATTAGAATTTGTTTCCACTGAAAATCAGCTAGCAGATATCTTTACAAAACCTCTTGGTGAAGATCATTTCACTAAAATTAGGCATGAGCTTGGAATGATGAATATTGCACAATAGCATAGCTTCATACGGTATCAAATCTAATTTTTTTTCCATGATGTGATTACTTGCTTGAATTAGTTGTTTGAATTGTGTGAATTCATGAATCATGCATTAAATTAGCCTTTAAGACATTTCATATCAATGAAATGGTCTTAGAATGGATTAATTGTTGGCCACAAATCAAAATAAATGTACAAAATCATTATTAAAAATTAAAAAAAGAACGGATAGTTGTTTACTTAATAAATGAATAACCGTTTTACGACAAACTTAGGGCATGCATTTTAGATACTTATGGCTCACCGATCCCTTAATAATGGCTCACAAATCCCTTAATAATGGCTCACCGAAAGCTAAATAACAGCTCACCGCTTTCGAAGATATATTCAAGATGCATTTTACCTATTATCGGTTCACTATTGACAAGGAAACGGTCAACCGATATTGCATTTTATATTTGTATATGGTTCTGGAACCTAACAGCTCGCCGATAAAGGAAAAACGGCTCGTCATTTTCGTGCAATAAGACACTTTTCCTAGGTTTTGTTCCTCACTTTCCAATTGCCTTCTCACTGTTTTCTCTTTATTCGCGACTGTTATTCTCTCTTTCCTTACAATTTTTTCATTTTCTTACCTTTTCTTGCAAAATTGATCCCATAGAATTCTTTCTAAACACTATTAAAGCAGTTATAACTTATCAAAACATAAAATCAAGCCTCAAAATTACAAATCCCCAATTTCAAACCCTAGGTTTCGCGACACGTTATTCACCAAATCTGACTATATTTTCTTCCATTTATGATTAAATTGAATACATAAACACCTTCCTATACCTTTAAATTTCCTTTTTAATCGGTTCTTTTTGTTATAAACCCAAGTTTTCACAAATCACTCCCCATGGCTAATGAAGGGCCTTTAAAACCAAACATACAGGTAAAACAGAGGACTGGCAGAAGTCCTACTCGTCCCCCTCCAGTTCCTGAGTTCGAGAGGATTCACTTTCCCTCTCCTTTTCTAGTTAAGAGATTCTAGACTCGGTTTATGATGAGAAAGGTAACCGATTCTTTTTATGTTGATTTAGATGATTTTGAGGAATTAGTTGTCTGTAGTAGTAATGTCAAAGAAATGTTAGAACCATAGGAGAATGCTTTGAGTATAGAGGAGAAGATGTAACTAAACTTAGTTAGAATTTTCTACTCTAACACAGAGCTTTCAGCTACTAGGTTGGATAGATTAGTCACCAATGTTAGGGGAGTACCTATTGAGTTCAGTGTGGAGGATTTGAATTCTATTCTAAGGACTAAACATGCAGGACTAAAGCTATATGCCTCTCGGAAAGAACTTCAATTTAACCGTTTTTCTCATGTAGATGCAGTTAGGACCTTATGTAGACATCAAAATCTTTTCGATGATGTGTGTTCATTGTCTTTTTTAGCTTAGTTGTTGCCCTTGCAAATTAGAATTCTTCATAGCATTCTGCAGCATATAGTCACTCCTAGGAAGGGACATAGTAATGAGGTTACTCGATTGGATGTTGGTTTGCTTGATTGCCTTCTAAGAAGGTGTCCGGTTAACCTTGGGCATATTATTCTTCGTCACATGTTGACTCCTCCTGCAATGAACAAAAGGCTACTTTCTTATGGTAGCATTATCACTAATATCTTGAGACATTTTAGGATTCTCATTACTGAGCCAGTGTATGACGAGACCAAGAGGTTGGGAAGAGAGATTATTCTAAGGATCGGTTTTCATACACATAATAGATAATGGGTGAAGACCACTTCGTTTAAATACAAGGATATGAAATGCAAGTTATGCAACCCAAGAGAGGGGTTGAATTTGGATTTTAAAATTATGCAATACAATTCGCACAACTATTTAATCTATTGCCTTAATCAAATCAAAAACAATAAATTCAATCATGCACAATATTAAAAGAGTAAGGGAAGAGAAAACAAACACAAGAATTTTTACGTGGTTCGGCTATCCTCGCCTACGTCCACACCTCCAAGCACACCCGGCTTGAGGATTTCACTATCCAAGCCTCCCAAGGCTTCAAATGTTTACAATTGACTTCTAAGGTGTCATGGACCTTTACAACAAGAGATTATCTCCCCAATCTCTTCACCCCAAATGTTTCTCACACTTGTACACTCACAATTTGATGAGAAATAAAAATCAAAACAATGAAACTCTCTTTAAAAGTAGATAACAAATTATAGCTCAATGATGATTTAATAAATGATGATTTACGAAATGGAAGCTCAATATATGTTATATGATCTTCTTTATGCTTGTATTGGTTCTTAGAATGAAGTTTGAGTTGAGTTTTTATAGTTAAAGCCCGAAAACTAGCCGTTATAGGCAAATTCCCGCCCCCAAGCGGTTAGCCGCTTGATTTATCTGGCTAGCCGCTCAAGAACAGTGATATTACCGTTATTTTTTAATTTTACTACAGTAATATTGTTTACTAAAATTACACTTTGGCCTAAAACTTTCTATAATTATACTACGACCTAAAACGTCATAAAACTTTATAAATATGTCCAATTTTAAAATTTTCTAAGAATAGTTGTCTTTCCAAAACTTTCTGAAATTATGAGATGGCCCCAAAGATATTATTATTTCATAAAAAGATCTTTTTCAACATAATACCCATATTTTTCAAAGGTTCTCAAAACCTTTCACTTTAGTCCAAAATATTCATAAATTATAGTATGGCCCAAAACATTTCAAATGTTTGTAAAAACGTCCAACTCCGAAATTTAATAATAATAATTATTAAAATCAAAGATTTCAAAACTTTGCATTTAAGTCCAAATTTCTCAAAACCACAAGGTACTTTATCTTATAAAAATAAAACATTTTAGTTTATGAAAAGTAATTAATTAAATTAATCTCTTAAGCTTCTCAAATGCTAAATTATGCATCAATTAAATCATACCGGCTTTACAAGAATTTATCGCACTAATTTGTCTGTTGAGCTCTAAACTTTATTCTTGATTTCGCCGTTGTCCGTTGAGTGTCTTGAGCTTGATTTCATTTGATTCACTTGCATAAATATTACCCTTCAAAAACTAGTGAAAATGTGAAATACAATATTTATTAAATCACTTAATACATATGTTTGTTATCATCAAAATTACATTATGTATAGCCCTTCAGGCTAACAGGATACACTTGAAGCTCCAAAGGATGATCTCATGCTTAACGATATTTATCCCACCGATCTGCTACCTAACTTTAGACTAGGAGCTAGACCTCGAGTCCCACATTGAGCTATAACTGCACAAGCTGAGGAGCCAATTGAGTAGAAGGAGCATGATCTGGATATCGATGTGCCTCTAGCTCCTGAGGATCCTCCAGTTTCTGAGGGCTTGGTGCAACAGTTACTTGGAAAGGTTCGGACTATTTCTGAGCAGCAGCGGCAACTCTAATCTCAGTTCAAGGCATTTCAGACTTAGCAACAGTAGATTTTGGATGGTCAACAATACATTCTCTTTATACTTAGTTTCTCTCATGCTGGATCCTTATCTCAGCCCCCTCATTAGTTTATGTCTTTGTGATTTTCACACATACATTACTGCACTCATTATGTCATATTTTGGATGATATCATTATGTCATATGTATTTTCTATAATGATATTTGGATTGCATAGTTATTTCTAATTTAAATTGATGATTTTGATGATTAATGATTGATGATTATATGCATCTTGATTGTTAGGTTGAATACTGTTATTGGTGTCAATGTGCAAGTGTACACAACAAGTAATAAAGTGATGAGTATTCAAGATCGTCTTCACAGGGATTGTTGTTATCAGATTTGGTACAGCAATCTTAACAGTGCAGATTTTGTGCTAAAATAAAATAAAATAATTAATGAAACTAATATACTAATTAAAATAAAAACGTAATAAATAAAATACAACAAAGTAAATTATCACGTCAAACTCAAGGATAAAATCAATGGGAATATAGAGTAGTTGAGTGAATAAACTCTCTTAATGGTCTTGACTATTTTCTAATGGTTATCTCGATTGCTGCAGCACTGGGCAGAATCTTTATGCATCTTTAGCCGTCGCATGTTGGATATCTTATATCTATATGTAACCTAACAGTGATCAATTGTTATGCCAACATAAGATATAGCATTATACACTTAGGTTCTATTTACCCTACAAGGTGAATCCCTATGTCTAGTTCATCACTAATTTTATATTAAGCATGACCATTTTGGGATAAGTTAAACTCAATCCAAGAAACTCAATCTAAAACCAAGTATTGCTCTGATATGTCCACTAAGATAGGCCATTTTGCGGCTCTCTCTTAACTTGTATCATTAAATGGGTGTCAACCGAAATAATGAATAACAATAAATACTATCAAAACAAACTGCTACAGCAAACATGCAGCAACACATATATTTAGTCAATAAACCTCAAGATTGTTTATCACTCAACCACAAATAAATTTAGTTCATGGTTTGTAAAAAAAAAATAAAGAACAAAGTTTCAGCCATGAAACGCATCCCTATAAATAAATAGAAAATGAGAAAACAAGAGAAGAATAAGAAGGATTGAGCTCCCAATTGATTTCTGTAAATTCTCCTCTTGTGCAGCCCTTAATCTCTCTCTTGAATCTTGTTTTTCTTTTGTTTCTTTTTGTTTTTCTCCTTGGGTGACGGACCTCTTTAATCCTTATGATGTGTGCTTCATTTATAGTTGAAAATTAGGGTAAACGGAAGCCTAGGGCGCGCATAATTCAGATTAGGAAACTGCAGATAGCAATTCTGCAAGTATCCCGCATGAAATTTTCTCTGTCATTGTTCCAGGATTGCTATAGCAACGGCTACAACAATGGTTGCTACAGCAACAACTACAGCAACTGTACTGTTCCAAATTTATTTCAATTCTTTTATAGCTATGTTCTTCCTCCTTTTTGCCAGCCTATTGCATCAGCATTCCTTCCATGAATTATAAGCTTCTGGAAACCTACAATTATGCACACAATTTGAGCATGAATTACTTTAAATCAAGCAAAACTTATTAAGACTAAACTAAAATGAATGTTTATGCAAAATGTAACAAAAATGCAATAAAAACACATCATTTACTCTCTAAGTGATCTTGATTGAAGTCTAGAATTGCCATAATAACTCTCATTTCATAGAGTTAGCAAATACCATTTTGTGTTGTCACTTGGATTTTGATGAAGTTGAGATAATTTTATTTATTGTTGGAGTTGAGTTAGTTTGAGAATATTTTGAGGTGATTTAAACATTTTTTTGTATTTGAGTATATGCTCATTTTTAAGGGTAGATTCTGCAGAAATGTTTTCTCACATATTGGTAATATCTTTCACTTATCTCTTTAGTCCTCTTGTTTCTTTTCTTTTTTATGATGAAGGGGGAGATAGATTCTTATAATGTTGTAACAATGATTAATTGTATAAATATACTTTTGGTTAAAAATTGATTGGCCATATACTAAGGGGGATCATATATTTAGGGGGAGTAAAATTGCATAATCTTTTCCTAATATCTTGTAAGGTTTGTCATCATCAAAAAAAGTGAGAATGTTAACAGGTATGTATCCATAATAATGAGTTTGATGATAACAAACATGTTTTACATTGATTATGTTTCAAAAAGTCTTTAATCGGATCAAAATATTTAAGCCATATCAGCATAGACCCTCACACAATTTGTATCAAAATTGAGAGATCTGATGGAAATATCATTTTGCATATAATAAAATGACGTTATTGAAACTACACACTATAATCGAAACTCTTTTTTCAAATGCAAATTAAAACAAATCAAAATTTTCATTAGCAAAGTTACTGAAACCTATTTATCAATTTCAAATAGCAAACTAAAAAATCCAAAGAGCATATGAAAGAAATGCATACCTCTTTGTGATTAAAATCATTGTCAATATTGTTTTGCAACTTCATAAAATCGATATGAATCACTTTATATGTGTTATACGTATTTAAAAATAAGGAATATCAATTTCGGGTTTAACAAAAATATGTTGAATGATAAAGATTCAAATTTTACTTCTTTTTTTAATATATATTAATGTCTATAATTGTAATTTGATTTAGCGGTATTTTTAATCATTCAAAATTATTTTCAAAAATGGATTTAATGATTAGTTTCGTAGGTTCAAATAGCATGACCCTCTTAGATGTGTATGCTAAAAAAAGGTGAGAAATTTGGGTAGTCTGATCGAGGCTTTCTAGCCTAAATAAATAAACCAATTGACCAAGTCGAGACTGGCATGACATCATAATATGGGAAAAGCTAAAAAATAAGTTATAAATAGAGTGATATTAGAACCCTTTAATTTATTTCAACATCCCTACTTCTAATTTTTTTTATGAATTTATTAAAATAAATGTGGATGTTCATCACTTACATCGCTCGGTATTTCCACTAGCAACTCTTTGCTTCGCCATATATGCCACTATCTCACAAGAAGTTATGATCTATAATGTTTCCGTAAATTTCACGTAATGCTTGTATAATTATATAAGGAGAACTCGTCTCTTTGTTTTGGACACACTTGGAATAAATAAAATCATTCTATAATACATTGCTCTCTTATTTAACTCTTTATTTTGTGTTGCTTCTTTATCTTGTGTTGTTGGCTAATAGGTTTTCTAGCAAGTTATCAGCTCGGGACTTTAATCAGGAATTAATTCTTTTGTTTCTTATTTCTAGCAATTTTAATTATTATATAACTATATTTTTTTATCAATGATAGCATGTTATATAAGCTATTATTACCATATATGTGTTTGCATTAAAATTGCCTTCCTAAGGCCACATATACATTGCTTTTCTAGATTTTTTTGTTTCTTGAAATATGCACAATTGTTGGTATAAAATTTGAAAATGAATTTTGTGACATGAATAGTATGATGTGCGATGGTTACAGAATTTTACTATGATTATATTACTGTGAGTGATTATATGACATATCTAATATTTACTTATTAATAATGAATCAATTATTTACCTTTGTTTATAGCTATCCGAAAATGTTAAACCTTGCAAAACTTAAATTTGTGGCACTTGAAATCTCTGGCGATAATTATCTATCATGGGTCTCGGATGCTGAAATCCGTCTTGATGTAATGAATCTTGGAGATACTTGTCACGCCAAATTCCCATAATCTTAAATTATGGAAATTTTATTTTCTTAGAATTGTAAATGGCATTGTTACCCTTATTAATAAGGATAGTTAAATTCATAATTAGGATTCATGGGGCAATTTTGGAAAATATTTATTCTTTCCAAAATTAATAGAGTTCCCTAAGGTTCCCTATAAATTCACACTTTTTGCTTATTTTTCCAGAACAGTAAATTCAAGCGTTCTTTTTGAATTTCTCTCAGCTGCTCATCACTCTTTTCTCATACCTTAGAATTTGAAATCTTGCTTAGGAGAGAGACTTTTAACAAGTGGTAAGCCTTACTATCCCTATGCTCTACTTGATTTCTAATCATTGTGCTCTATTAAAGGTTTCATTTCATGATTTTAGAATATTACAGGCTTCTTGGCATGATCTAGGATGTGTTTAATTTGTGTTTAGTGAGTTAGTTATTGTTGAGTCCCTTTATTAACCCAGGACAAAATAATTACACTGAACAGTTTCTGGACAGCATGGATATCTCTTAATAAAACATATATTTTAAAGATGATTCTTGAAAATTTCTTACTTTTATATGAACTAGACATGTAAGGCTTATTGAATAAATTTTGTTTCATCATATTTAACTTTGCTTTCGATTTTATATGAATTTTCGAATCTGAGATTGATGCACTAGAAAACTGTGATTTCAGCAGAATGACCAAATTTACAAAATTATTTATATTGCCAAATGAACTCAAAAAATACAAAAATTTTACTAGTACTTCCAATTTTAATTTCATAATTTTTTGATTAATCTATAATTTTATAAAAATCTCGGAACCCAAACTGTTTCATTAAAGAACTATGAGATAGTTTCTAACTTATCAAGAAACAAATAGTTTTGAAAATGCTTTTGGTATCGGATCCTCCTAAAAATTTTGTGGGAGATACCCATGGATGTCCAGAATAGTTTTGTATAATATTTTATGATTCTGAGTATTAGATTAAGAGTTAATATTCGGAGAATTAGACTTTTACGAGTATGAATTAAAAAATCAAGTTCTAAGAATAAGTTGTTAATAATTTTGTCTTGTATTTGTTTAAGGTGTTGGAGGTGTTTGAAGTTGTTAGAGGCGTTTGAAGTTGTTAGAGGCTTAGAGGTGTGTTTAAATCATTGCTTTTATCACGGTAAGCAACATCATTCCTAATGCATTTGATATGTAAGATTATTTTGATGCTATTATAAGTACATGTGTTTTTATAGTTCTTTAAAAATTAATTGATTTTCATAACAAAATTAGTTTATGTAAATGTTTTCAGAACTGAAAAACTTTGTTATTTTATGGTTTTAACAAATATTATGAATGCCTTCAAATGTATGATTTATTTTGCAAATTATTATCTTTTATGAAATTATCCATAAAATGCGTGCAAGCTTAAAATCATTGTTATGTTCTTTTATGAATCTGATATGAATGTTTTGTGAAATACTAGTTATGCAACCCAAGAGGAGGGTGGATTGGGTTTTTAAAACTTAAGCTAAGCAATTCTCACAATAATTTAATCTAATGCCTCAATGAAATCAGAAACAATGAATGTAACAATGCTAAAAAATAAAAGAGTAAGGGAAGAGAAAGCAAACACAAAAATTTTTACGTGGTTCGGCAATTCCCGCCTACGTCAATGCCTCCAAGCAAAACAAGCTAGAGGATTTCACTACCCAAGCCACCTAAGCTTCAAGTTCTTACAATTGACTTCTAAGGTGTCAATAGACCTTTACAAAAAAAGATTATCCCTTAATCTCTTAATCCAAGTGTTTCTCACACTCAAATTCTCACAAATTTGATAGAGAACTAGAGATTACAACAAATAACTCTCTTTTAGAGTGGATATACAAATGATAGCACAATGGTGATTTAATATATGATGATTTGTGAAATGGAACTCAAAATATGATGTATGCTCTTGTTCTTGCCTAAAAAAGTTCTTAAAATTGAATTGGATTTAAGTTTATATAGTTTTGACAGAAAAATTAGCCATTATGGATAAAACCAGTAACCAAGCGGGTAGCCTCTTAATTAGTCGGATTGCCGCTTAGCACAGTACAAGTTACCGTTGCAATTTGAATTTTGCTATAGTGATGCTACAATAACACTATTTTCTAAAATTATATTATTTCCCAAGACTTTATATAATTTGACTATGGCCCAAAACGTCATAAAACTTTGCGAACATATCCAATTTCAGAATTTCTAAATAATGCTCGTTATCCCACAAAATATTCTGAAATTGTGCTATGGTTCAAAACTTTATAATATTTTTTTAAAAAAAGAGGTTCTTTTTAGAAATTTAACATAATGCTTATTGATTTCAAAGTTCTCAAAACTTTTTCAATTTAATCTAAAATTTGAAAAACACTCAAATCCACAAAATGCTTTATCTTATAAATATAAAACCTTTTAGTTTATGAAAATTAATAATTTATTAAACAAAATCTTTAGCTTCTCAAATACTAAACCATGCATATATTAAATCATACTAGCTTTAGAAGAATTTGTCACTATAATGACTCTGTTAAGCTAAACTTTGTTCTTAGTCAAGCTGTTGTCCATTGAGTGTCTTGAGCTCAATTTCACTTTATTCACTTGCATAAAAATTTTCCTTCAAGAACTAGTGAAAATGTGAAATACAATATTTATCATATCACTTAAGACACATGTTTATTATCATCAAAATTACAATGTGTGTAGCCCTTTAGGCTAACATTTTGTTCACTTATTTGATCAAGATTATTTATGAAAATTTGTGCAGGGGCCACCTCTTAAAGCTATATGGGACCACTTCTTGAGGACCAGAGTGTCACGAAATGCCACATACAGTACGAAATGCCACGTGCAAGTCGTTATTTATGAAAAATTGAATTGAAATATTTTGGCTTATTGTTCGTAGTTATTTAGATTATGATTCTAATCGTATTGAATGATACATATTTGTACTAGACCAGTAATGAGTTTTTGTTCTGAATGTGTACACAATATTCTAATTATAATTCTATTTTTGGCTGGGCCACTAGGAGTGTAGATGACATTATGTGAAATGAGTTAAACTTCTGTTTTATATATATATGCTATACGATTTACTCCCTTGATTAATTATGTTTTTGATATTCTGAAATACTATGAATTTATGTCATCTTATTGTAATATGTCGTTTTACAAAATTTATGATTTATAACGTATGTTTTGACAAAAAGAAGGCTTGTAATATTTTTGGTACCCGATAAGTCTAGTGTGTTGGAAATGATTTTACTTACTGAGTTGATGGCTCACTCATCGTCATTACTTTTTGTAGATTGAGTAGCTTCTTGAGAGGTGTACTTATCTTTAGAGCAAGAGATTTATTTACTTTTGGCTACTTGAATAAGAAATGATGAATTCTTGTTTCGTTTAAGTTTGTTTATCTTATGAACATGAAATTAGAGAGTTTTGAGACCTATGTTATATTTATGTCTTATTCGACTTGTGAAATTATTGAATTGGTTAATAAAATTTGAGGTATTTCAATTCAAGGTTTCTTGTGTAAATATTATAATTTGTGAGTAAATTAATTTACCACGTGCTCCACACATGTTTGATTTGGGTACTACAATACTATTAAGGAAAATAATAATGCATTAACACAACACCGTGCCAAGGCGATGATTTTTCTTCGCCATTATCTTCATGAACAATTGAAAAGTGGGTCTCTGTCAGTCAAAGAACCATCTATCCTTTGGGATTGTCTTAATGAAAGATATAATCACAAAAAAAAAACTATTATACTTCCAATAGCTCATTATAATTGTATGATTACAAGATTTTAAATCTCTCAATCAATATAATTCTGCATTATTCAAAATTGTTTCTCAATTAAAATTGTGTGGTGTGGAAATTATTGATATATATTTGGTGGAAAAGACATTATCTACTTTTCATCCTTCAAATTTGCTCCTGCAGCAGCAACATTGAGAGTTGAAATTTAGAAAGTATTCTGAATTAGTCTCATGTCTTTTAGTGGCTAAAAAAATAATGAACTTTTATTGAAAAACCATCAGTCTCATTTGATTGGATATGTACCTCTCCCTAAAGTGAATGGTAGTTCAACCAATAATTGTAGTGCTAATCAAGGCCATGGTGGTTATAGCAAGAAATATCGATCAAACCACTCGAAGTGGAATAACAGTAATGAGAAGTAAGAAAAGATCCATGAAAGAAATCTCCCAAGGATCATGAAAATGTTTGCTTCAGATGTGATACAAAAGAACACCGATCTCATATTACACCAAAACATTTAGTTGACCTTTAGCAAGCATCCAAAAAGGCAAAAGGAAAAGAAAATGGGACAAATTTCATTGATCATGAAAGTCCAATTGATATAACTCATTTGGATGTTTTAGATTTTATTAAAGATCCAAATGGTAAAATTGATCATATCATTTGTGACGGACATGTGAAGACCGAATAAAAGTGCTATACTTTGAGTGTGCTTTTAAAGTGTAGTGTGTTTCAAATTTAAAAAATTATTGGCGTGTTTTAAGGTTTGGTGTGTTTAAATTTAAGTTGAAAGAGTGTTTATTATTTTCAGTGTTTTCTGAGAGTTTGGTGTGTAATTTTTCAATTCCCCTAATAAAATAGTTTCTATAATGTTTTCTTCATATTATTTAAATATTCTTTATACTCAATTGATTTATTTTATATCCACGTGTGAAGATAAACAATGAATTTAAACAATCAATTGGTGAATAATAAAGATGGATGTTTGGTAGATAGTGCGACAACGCACATAATTCTACAAAATAAAAAAAATACTTTCTTAATTTAAAATTAGATAAAACTAATTTTAATACAATATTTGGTTCTGTTAATCTAATTAAAGGTAATATTATGTTACCAAATGGTACAAAATTACAAATAAATGATGCTTTAGACTCCAACAGATCCAACAGAAATCTATTTAGTTTCAAGGATATTTGTCAAAATAGATACCACATTGAAATATCTACTGAACATAATTCTAAATTTCTTTCCATTACTTCAACTATTTCATGCCAAAAGCATGTATTGGAAAAATTACCTTCTCTTTCTTCTGGGTTATATCATATAAATATAAGAACAATAAAAATAAACTTTATAGTGGACTTGAAGTTCTTTGATCCAAAGATTTTTAAACTTTAGCGTGATCGACTTAGGTATCCTGGATCAATCATGATTTGTAGTATTATACAAAATTCGCATGCACATAATTTAAAGAACCAAAAGATTCTTTTACCAATTGAAAGTACATGTGCTGCTTGTTTTCAAGAGAAATAAATAATTCGACTATCTCCAATGAAAGTAAGTCTTGAATCTCCTAAATTTCTAGAATGAATCAAAGGGGATATATGTGGCCCTATACATCAAGTTGTGGACCGTTCTGTTATTTCATGGTCTTAATAGATGCATCAACTAGATGGTCACATGTCTTTTTACTTTCAAATCGCGATTCTGCATTTGCTAGATTTCTTGCTCAAATAATTAGATTAAGAGCACAATTTACTAATTTTCCTATTAAAAAAATTAGATTTGATAATTTTGGTAATTTACATCTAAATTTTTTAATTATTATTGCATGTCTATTGGAGTTTATGTTGAACATTCTATTGTACACACTCATACACAAAATGGTTTAGCTAAATCTTTAATTCAACATTTACAATTAATTGCACGACCAATAATTCTTAGATTAAATTTGCCTTTTTCATGTTGAGGGCATGCAGTACCACATGTTGCAATATTAATTCGCATTCGCCCAAGTTCTTATCAGACACATTCATCTTGACAACTTGTTTTTGGCCAACAACCAAATATTTCTCATTTGAAAATTTTGGATATGCTATTTAATGCCCCAATTGCTTTCCCACAAAGAAATAAAATGAGTTTGCAACGAAGACTTGGAATTTATGTTGGTTTTGATTATTCATCAATAATTAGACATCTTGAACCTTTAACTGGAGACCTTTTTACAGCAAGATTTGTAGATTGCCATTTTGATAAACAAGTTTTCCCATCGTTAGGGGAGAAAAGACAAAAATAAATTATCGATGTGAAATTACATTGTATACATCGTTATTATCTTATCTTGATCCTTGTACAAATCAATGAGAACTTGAAGTTCAAAGTATCATTCATTTATAAAATATTACAAATCAAATTGTTGAGGCATTTACTGAATCAAGAAAAATAATAGAATCACATATTCTAGTTGAAAATGTCCTAACACTTGTTAAGATTCATGAAGGGCAACACGACCAAACTAATGAAAGTAAAGCACATCTGAAATGTGGAAGACCAATTAGCTCAAAAGAAAAAATTCCCTGAAAGAGAAAAATAAAAACAAACTGAAAATAGCACTCCAGAAGAGTCATTGCCTACTAATCAAATAATAGAGATTGATCAATCAAATAATATTCATCCAATTGACCCGGAAGAAAAACATTTGCCAATAACTAAAGAACTATCAGTTTTTTCTAAAGAAACACAAAATAATGAAATTACTATTGGCTTTATTAGTATAGAAAAATCATGGGATCGAAATAAAATAATTATTGATTATATGTTTTCATTTATTGTTGCTCTTAATATCATAACTGGTGATGAAGATCCTGATCCAAAAACTATTGAAGAGTATCGACATAGAAATGATTAGCCGAAGTGGAAAAATGTTGTTCAAGTATAGTCATATTCACTTGCAAAACGTATATTTGGACCAGTAGTCCTAACACCTGAAGATGCCAAACCTATTGGATATTAGCGGCTATTGGTTAAAAAATGAAATGAGAAAAATGAGATTGTGAGATATATAACAAGATTATTAGCACAAGTTTTTTCTCAAAGACTTGGCATTGATTATGAGGAGACATATTCTTCGGTTATGGATCCAATCATACTTCAATTTATGGTTAGTCTCACAATCACTAAAGGGAGTGATATACGAATTATGGACGTTATGACTATCTATCTATACGGTTCTATCGACACATATATTTATATGAAATTCCTTGAAGCATTTAAAATGTTGAAAGCAAATAAATTTAAGTCTCGTAGTTTATATTTTTTGAAACTACAACGATCTTTATATGGATTAAAATAGTCTGGGCTTATATGGAACAGTCGTCTAAGCAACTATTTATTGAAAGACAAATATGTAAACAATTCAATTTTTCATGTTTTTATTAAAAATTTTGAAATTGGATTTGCAATAGTTGCAATATGTGTTGATGATTTGAATCTCATTGGAACTCGTCAAGAGCTTTCAAAAATACCTTCTTGTTTGAAAAATGAGTTATAAATAAAAGATCTTGTAAAGACAAAACTTAGTCTTGGTTTATCGCTTGAGTATTTGCCAAGTGGAATACTCTTACATCAATCAACATATACTAAACAAGTTTTGAAGTGTTTTTATATGGATGAAGCCCATTTATTAAGTACTCCAAGGTGGAATGATCACTTGATGTGGAACAATGTCCATTTTGTCCTAAAAAAGATAGTGAATCAATTTTTCATCTTAAAGTACGATATTTAAATTCAATTAGTGCACTCATGTATCTTGTAAATTGTACTCGACCTGATATTTTTTTTCAGTTAATTTATTAACAAGATATAGTTTTGCACCAACTCGTAGGCATTGGAATAACGTAAGCCATATATTTTGCTATCTTCATGGAATGATTGACATGGGTTTATTCATCCATAAGCACGTGCCTATACAACACGGCACGACACGAGCACATTTAGGTAGGGCATGCGGCACGACACAGTATGCATGTGGGCTGGGCCGGGCTTAGAATTTTAGGCACAAGGGCCTTAAAAGCACGACACAATTAGAGATGGGCTAAGCACGGTGCAGTGAAAAAGCCCGTAATAAGCACATTTTATTTGTTAATGAAAGTAAAGTTAAAATTTTATGATTTTACAAATAATTTGAAATTAAATTTTTTAAATTCATTTAATTCTTAATTTTAAAAAATACTATAATTGATTTATATTTATAATTTATTAAATAAATAATTGATATCATGATTTCAATAAATAAAATTATAAATATCATGATTTTATAAATATACATTAATATTATTGTGAACTATGATCTATAACTTTATGTAAGTCCAAGTTACAATTAAGCTAACCCTTAAGAAAAATCTATTATTATTATCATTGTTAAATGGGAAATTATCTTCATATACTATATATTTGCTCTGTTATCAAAAATACTACAACACTTTCAGGGTGTATCAATCGTCCACCCTTAGTTGACAAAATGTATCAGCCGACCACCAAACCGTTAGTTGCCGTTTGAAAGTTAATGGAGTTACAGTGAATTGACGATTTTACCCTTAAAAATTATCACTTGTATACCCTTAAATTATCTTTTTATCACTTGTATACCCTTAAATTATCACTTGTATCATATGAAAAGACCAAATTACCCTTCTGACGTCATCATACTTAAACGGCAACTAATGGTTTGGTGGTCAGCTGATACATTTTGTCAACTTAGGGTGGATGATTGATACACCCTCAAAGTGTTGTAGTATTTTTGATAATGGAGTAAACTAAGGGTATACAAATGATAATTTCCCTTGTTAAATATTTAAAAATTACTATAAGGTCAAACTTAGTAATTAATATTATATTCTCTTACTATTATTAGTTTATTATTATTGAATATGGACTTGAGTTTTAAATTTTTTATTCTATTAAATTTAAATAAAGGCATAGACCTAAAAAAAGTACATAAACTTGAAAAAAGCACAACAATAACTTGGTATGCGCTCCTAAAAAATTAAAAAAAAAAACAGAAAAAGCTTAGTGGCTTTTTTTCTTAGGCACGGCATGTGTGGGCACAGTACATGTGCCGAGTCGGGCCTAAGTAAAAGAAGTTAGGCACGGTACGGCATGGCCGAAACACATAGTAGGCACCGTACGGTACGGGCACGAGCACGCATGGGCCTTGCTTTTGTGCCAGCCCGATCCATTAGCCATCTCTACCCACAATATTATATGAGGATAATGCAGTCTGCATTGTCCAAATTAAATGTGGTTATATAAAAGGTGAGAGGACCAAGGATATATCACAAAAGTTCTATTATACACTTGAGCTTCAAAAGAATGGTGATATATATATTCAACAAATGCTCAAGTGATAATCTTGCAGATTTATTTACAAAATCCCCACCAACTACAGCACTTTAAAAAATTGGTACATAAAATTGGGATGTGTCAACTCAAAGATTTTTGTCCAAATCTTGAAGTATCTACGTCAATAAGGGGGAGTATACTTGTTGGGGAAAATAATTTATTTTGAAGAAAATTTATATGTTGTGTTGTACTTCTTTCCTAACTAGGTTTTTATCCTATAGGATTTTTCCTAATAAGGTTTTAATGAGGCAACTTCTCATCTTCAAAATAATTTAATGTACTTTGTTTCTTTTACTAATATTGTTTCCCATAAGGATTTTTCTTAGTAAAGATTTTAATGAGGCATTTTTCTTTTGTAATGAACATCCGAGAGCGAGTGTTATGAATTTATTAAAATAAATGTGGATGTTCATAACTTACATCGCTTAGTCTCCCCACTAGTAACTAATCTTTACTTCTCTATAACTCCTACTATCTCACAAGAAGTTATTATCTATAATGTTTCCTTTAATTTCATGCAATGCTTGTGTAACTATAAAAGGAGAACTCATCTCTTTGTTTTGGACATACTTGGAATGAATGAAATCATTATATAATGTATTGCTCCCTCATTTTACTCTTTATTTTGTGCTGCTTTTTTATTTTGTGTTGCTAGTTAATATGTTTTCTAATAATTTTTAAATTATCTCTATTTAATTATTTTTTTTAAAGTACCATTGTTAAAAAAAAATTATTATGTCAACGGCTCCAATATCTAGCTGGCAAAAAGCCTCAACCACCAAAATGTCCACTCACACCACCTGTATGAGAAAACATGTGTATCACTCACTAGAACTATATGAGCATTGACAACACCATTGGGGTTATGTGAAGCATAGGCGTAGGCACTGACACTGCGCCAAGAGGGAGTCCAACATTGGACTTTTGGTCATTCAAGGTGCAATAAAACATATATAATAGAGAAAGAGGGAAAAGGAGGCCAACATCACACAAGAGAAAGTGAGCAAGTGGAAGAGAAAAAGTTGTTGACTGAACATTGAAGAGTTGTTGTTCTTCTAAAGTTCACTAAAAGATCAAAACTTCTACATGGCCTCGAGGTGTAGCGGCTTATATTTTTCATCTAAGCTCTGCACGTTATGATATATTATTTAGTAAAGTTAAAGTTTTCTGAATTACCAAATTTTGTTATGCTTGTAACATAGCCCCATTAGTCCTCCTGAAAATTTGTTCTGCTAATCTTTATATATTTGTAGCTCTAACACTATTTTCTTTGTTTATTTGGGTAATTTTTTCTTGTTTTCAATCTCTTTTGATTTTTTCTATGCTTAGATTGAGAAGAATATAATTTATTCATATTGTTATTTGACAGATAATAGGTTTTGAAAATAAGGATACTTTTGCAAATAAATAGAGATAATTTAAAACTAGGCTGTTAAGATAAAGGATAGGGTTATATAAATCCACTAAATTCCTCCCTACACACATTTTAAAAAATAATTCTTTATTAAAAATTTAAAATTTCAAATCTCAAAATTATCATTCACTATTCTTTTTCTCTCTCTACCTTATAATTGCTTTCTCTATTATTATATTCTAAAACAAAAAACTCAATCTCACTCTCTTTTAAATTCACTTTTTTGGTCCTTTTTAGTATATCATGATCTCTATTTCATGCTTTTAATGTATAAGAATTATTTTTGTTTTCATTAGCTTTTATTTTTGGTAAAAATTAATTTCTTAATATTCATTAACTTTCACAATTAATATAAATTTATTGATGTTCAATTTTTAAATAGTGGGTTTTGTTCCTCTTAATTAGTGTTATTTGTAGCTAAAATAATATATCTGAACAAATCGATGAGTGTGATATTGAGAAGAGAAAGAAAAGAAAGTGTTGGAAGAGAAAGAAAAGAACGGGTTAATTAAGTAATTTTCAAAAATTATTTAAATAGTAAAATTCTTAATTAGAAAAAGGGCATAGAAAGCAAAGTGGTGGGTTTAAATAGTCTCGTCTAAGATAAATTAAGGGTTTAAATTAGGTGTTTGAGTTCCTTATTTATATATGCCACTAAGTTACCATATTTTTAAAAATATACCCCCTTTGTTATTTATTCATTTGTATAACAAATCGACTTCAGTCAATACTAGAATACTCTTACTTGCAAAAAAAAAAGTAAATAATCTTAGCCCTAAACGCCATTTTCTTCTTTTTTTTAATCGCCCGAACACACTTAACATAATCAAAACACTGAAAATCATCTTGTTTTCATCATTTAGGAACATACATTGGATGAATGTAGGTCCGGTAAAAGTAATTGTATGCTCAAACTTAAACTTTGCGGTTTATACGACTCTTTTGAAGTGACTAAATTACTAGAGAGTTGTATTTACTAAAATTTATGGTTCATGTGTACTATTTTTGTTTATTTAAGGTAATGTAATAATAATGAGGTTATTCTATAGAAATATTAAGCTATTATTGTGAAAAAGTCAAGATTTGCAGCTATATTTTGTGAAAAATAAAATTGTTGTTCATAAAAAATTAAACGATTGTATGACTCCAGGTCAGGTAAGTCTAGTAGCTATGTAAATACTTGAGATGCAGGTAAGGGTCGAGTTATTAATTGATTGAGTTATTAAGTAATTAGGTTGGTAATTAAGCAGAAATGTGATTTTATACCTATTAATATAGTACTTATTTCTTGGTTCTAAAAATATGGACTTCATTTACGTAGCTATGGGATTCTAGCGTGACTGAGTCAAGACAAATGGTGATTATAAAATAATTTCATTTCACCTTATGTTAGGGAATCAAGGTGCATTGTTCAATCACTCATGAACAATACTCATTGGGTTGGACCTGTATGAATATGATGTTACCATGAAGTTTAAATATATTGTTCTATAACATATGGATTGTTACCAATAGCTTCAGATGTAGATGTTACTTTCTTTTTGGGTAAAAACTGTAATTTTAAAAACTCGAATGGCTCTTTGCATGACATATTCACCTGAGTTTAATCCATCAATACAAATGTCTGATATAGGGATAGATGACCTGCGAATAGAGACTATACATGATGGATAAATGAATGATATACCAATAGAGAATATAGATGATAGACAAGTACATGTATATGTACCTATAGCAAGTAGATTTCAAGATGTTGAAGATAACTCGATAGATGAATATTTCCCCAACATGTATTCTAATTTTGAGACTCGTTCCTTAGTAGATGATTTAAAAGGACCGGTAGTAGAACAATTAGCCCATACCAAAGATTACTTACCTAGAATAAATTCCATAACAAGGGGTAATAATTGCTAAAAGCTTCAATGTTATTGAGAAAAAGTACATGCTTAGCCTTGAAAAGAGTCTTGTGATCCTTCCCTAACAAAAAAAAAAAAAACATTCCAAAAAATATCGTCTGGCTAATTTCACCCTTTTCAAGTCATTTATTGATGAAGCTTCTTGAAAAAAAATTTCAAATTTTTTTTTTTTTGCATCCCTCTATTTACCATTAAGAAACTCCCTAAAAATTGTCATTACAATCTATCTTATGTGTACGACGTCATCATATTATTTATAATTAAAAATAGTTACTATATCGAATTCTTCCTATGAATCTAACCACATCGCATTCTTTGTGTATCGGGTTTGCTTAAGTAACAGTTGATGAAGGATTTGAGTAGAAAATTGAATTTCTTGAAGATCTAGTAAGTGACCGAAACATGATTTCTTAAATATATTTTCTACCCCTTTTGCAATGACGCAAGTGTTCTTTAATTTTATCCACTAATCTAAAATTCGTAAGCAAGATATCTTTACAGAGAAATAATAGTCACTTTCTGCTATCTTATACTGAACAGTCACTGGTGCCAACCTTTTCAAATCAATAAAAATTAATGATCTTTAAGTTTGTAAACTGCATACTATCAAAAATGAGGAATGAAACATAATTCGGTTAAAATGCCCGACTATATTACCCAACATTAAAATTTTGTATACCAGGCCTCATTATGTAATCACCCGACCTAAAATTTTAAGTACCAAATCTAATCAATAACTTATTACCCAATCTACAAATATACAACGATGTACAATATGTTACCTAAATACTCAATTACTTGACCTAATATCTATACAGCCGACCCCTTCTTTAGTAGGCAAACTTATTGTGGTCAAGTAGTTATATAAGTTCAATAGGAAACCCTAACTCAACCTCACCATTGTCACCTTAATTTTTTTTTTTTATTCTCATAACTACTAATAAACCAATCAACCAAAGACCAACTCAATCCAAATTCATCCATTAGCCAAAATATATAAAGAAATTATTAATTTTTTTAATAAATAACTAAAAACTATTCTTGATTTATTCATTGGGTAGTGATGAAAGTGAAAGAGCAAGTGGAATGAATTATATGAATTGAGTTTTTTTTCTATTTTTTGTATTATGAATCATGTGTAGATTAGGAGTGAAAATGGGAGGAAATGATGAATTTTTAAGATTACGAATTACCAACTATTTTGAGTTACAAGTAGAGCATTAGTAAATGAGCATGCATGTAGAGAGTACTGAAATAAGTGGGGTAAGGTTTGAGCAATTGAGAGTGAATGGGGAGAGTGATGAAGATGGTATGGTAATTAAGAGATGATGATATAGATGATATGCATGAGTGCTGAGAATGAAAAAAAATAAGGGTAATTTTTAACTTTCCTTGAATTATTATCATACTGTGTGGAAAACTGGAAATATTGGTTATGGATTCATATGTGGAAATAGGAGAACTTTTATGCCATGAATAATTTTTTATACCTCCCCGGAGTTTGATTTTGCTACATTTGGAGACATTATATTCAGATATTGAACTATCATTTCATGGACATGCATAATTGTTGGGCAGCCATTTGGCAGTTAAGGGCAATTACATAGTAGCATAAATTAATAATTTTTAAATTTTAAAAAATTGATGATAGTGACTGATTGAACAAATCACCACACATTCAGACTTCACAATGATACAAAGCTTTGAACCTGGTGAAAACTAAGGTTTCATTTTGTCAATTAGCTTTAGTTCAAAGCATATAATACCAACTCATTTTAGCTTATATGACTTTGTGATGCAGTAAGCAATATTGTTTTAGATCAAACATGTTACGAACTGAATTCCGACGATGGCCAACGTCTGACCAGTTAGTGATTGAAAAACATGCTAGATGTGTATTTCAGTCGTATCTTAAAACTCAATTTTGGTTTAATTTTTTTGTTGTAATTTGTTTGAAACGCTATTAGTTTAGTTACTTGAGTTTTTGTTTCAATTAATTGAGAAGAATTTTGGGGTTTACAAAAATTGAAGCAGTGATTGAAATAAATTGATTTTTGAGTTGATAACCACTAGAAATTATTGTGTGAAACAAGAAAACGAATTGATTTTTAAGGAGATATGAATGCGGATATGTGACTACATGCTAAAATTTACTTGACATGCTCTTCACATTGGAAAAAATCCAAAATTGTTGCTAAAAATGCAAACTTGTTGCTAAAAATGGAAACTTCTTGTTAACAATGCAAACTTCTTGTTGAGAATGCAAATTTATTGCGGAGAATTCAGACTGTGTACTAAAAAAAGCTTAGAAAAAATAGTTTTTTTTTTTGTAATAGTTTGTACTTCATGCTAATAAAATGATGCTTGCCTATTGTTTTTTAAGTTGACCATAAGATATATGACAAACATTAGTTAAAGAGTTTAACGACAGTGAGTTTATTGGGGAACAAGTACAGTGAGTGAAGAATGTTCATATTATTTATTGAGTTGAGAATTTGGAAGATTGTTTAGTACATTTTATCCATGTATGTTAGTGTCCTTTTTTTTCTTTCAATAGTTCTAAATTTGCAATGTTAGAGTTCATGTATTCTGTGGATTTTTTTTTTTTGTTATATTTAAAATTGTTGATGTAGTACATTGCATTTATTAAGATGTTAGGCAAATTATTTTTTCATTGTTTATGCAGCTTTGTATACTTTAACATTGAGGTAGTGACAGATAGTAAAGTCTTTATGGTTGGTCTAGCTATTTCTAAGCAATATAGCTTGCACAAAATGTGGATTAATATTAGGGATACTTGTTGAGGTCATCCTATTATAATCCAAATGGGATAGGTTCAAGTGATGTTTCCATGGTAGACTAAGCAGCAAATAATACTGACTGATAAAGATTTGCTTGAGGCATTTATACAGCTCAAAGTAAAGAGGTACAGTTGGGCTAGATTTATAGTGATTCCTGATAAAGATTTTGTATCATCTTTCTCCTCAATAGTCCAACCAAGGAGCAAGTCTATTGATGTTGATCAATATCACGCATGAAGACCAATTCCCACATGACTTAGATCAAGACACAAAGTTGCAAAGGCTGTAGATACTCTATTTCTTCATGATAAGGATCCAAGTAAAGTAACACAAAAGTGCTCCCGGATTTGAATAAAGATGAAACTCAACAAATAAGCACACACAACTGCTGAATAATGATGAGGAAGTGGAAGTGAAGAGTTGTATAATAGTTCTAAGGAATTTGCAAATGAATTTGATGAATTTAAAAATGATTGTGAGGTTGATCCATACGGTCCTGATCCAATTGGCTCTAATCCAGATGGTTTGATCCAAATTTCTCTGTTCTAAATAATGATTTTAAAGTTAGATGTGACAATGGTGATGATCTTAATGATTATGAATATGGGGATGACAGGGAAGATAAGATGGCTGGTGATGTTGTCAAAAACCAAGCTTGCATTAAATATGAAGAAAATCCATGTGGTTTTGAGATCCGTTATGTTGGTGATGAATTAATGTTGAGGCCTAGATAGTTATTGTTCATAGTGTAAAAGTTCAGAAAGGTTTTTAAGGTGTTTTGATGAGATTAAGGATAAAACTATCACAAGCACGTGGGAAGAGGCATATTCAAATCCTATTCAAGTTTCTGTCGAACTCGTTTCAAGAGCTCGAGCAAAGAAATTCAAATAAGTGCTTAATGGATTGATTCAAGCAACTTGGGCTTAGTTAAATTTGTCAAGGCCTGTTGAAGGAATCGCACATGATAAATGCATGATTCAGGCTCTTGAAGTTTCCAATAATCACTACCACGAAATAGGGAGTTGGCTTGCACATTATGGTGAGAAAATATATTATTTTCCTTTTTCAGATACTTTCTCATTTCTTGAGGAGGCTATTAAGGAAAAAATCGGTTATTTATATTTTAATCGCCTAATTTCCATTTTAATTGATGTAAGGCATTTAAGTCAATTAGGATCCTAATTTGATTTAAATTCTTTCTTACTTACTTATATTAGGATTCAGATTTGATTTAGATTCTTTCTTATTTACTTATATTAGGATTCAGATTTGATTTAGATTCTTTCCTATTTAGGAAGATTCTGATTCTAATTTGATTTTTAGTTTAAGCTTTATTTTCAAAAATTCTTGTAACCAAACCTATGTAATGTAGTTGTATCCAATAAACAGAGATAAGTTTTGATGCAATTAGTGAGAGAGTTAATTCTCTTTGGTTCTTTACAAAATTTTTGAACTTATAGGATTTTCGTGGCGTTCAAACTCTTGACTTATCAATCAGAGCATCCATAGCTGATTGTGGCGTCTTCTCATACCAAGGTTCGTGCTTTCATTAAGAATTGGGTCAAGATTCCATTCAATTTTTTTGTTTAGATTCAATCTTGAGGACTAAATTAATTAAGGTCGCGTCAATTCTTGATGTGGTTCGTATCATGTTTGCTATTATAAATGAATTTAGACTAAAAAGTTTGAAAAAGGAGAAAATAAAAAGTGACATTTGTGAGCGCAGCATTAGATTGCAGTTAAAGAATCCATGCAAGCCTTAATTGGAATAGGAGGTCATTCCAGATTAAAACTCATTGCACAGAGCACACCTATCCTCGAGTTGATAACAATTATGAAGCAAGTTCCAATTAGATAGTAGCCACATATTAGCATCTGTTCAAAGTCAATCCTAACATCAAGATATCTATTATTTTTGTTGCTTTAATGCAGAGATATGGAATTGAATACAACAATTTCATACTGTACAGGGCCAAAACGAAAGCACTTGAGTTACTTGGTGTTGTATGATTTCTAATGCTATTGGTGTCAATGAGCAAGTGTACACAACAAATAATATAATGATAAGTATTCAAAATCGTCTCCACAGTGATTGATGTTATAGAAATTGCTACAGCAACCTTGTTAGTGCAATTTTAAATTAATTATAAAAGAACAATTGATAAAATTGATTTCTTAAAATTAACAAGGCAATAAAAAAAATGTAATTAAGAAGAACTTAAACTTAAACACAAACAACTAATTAATGAGAATGGAGTAGTTGAGTGATTAAATTCACTTAATAGTTTTGACTATGTTCCTAATTTTTTGTTCGGTTGCTACAACATCTGCTACAGCGTGGACAAAATCCTTATGCACCCTCAGCTGTCACTTATTGCATATCTTATATCTTGATGCAACTTAACAATAACTAATTGTTATGCTAACATAAGATATAGCATTACACGTCCAGGTTCTAATTACCTATAAGGTGAATACCTATGTCTAGTTCATCATAAATTTTAGATTATGTATGGCCCTTTTTTAATCAAATTAAACTCAACTCAGGAACCCAATCTAAAACCAAGTATTGATTTGCTATGCTCCACTAAGTTAGGCCTTTTTTAGTCTCTTTTTGAGCTAGTATCACTAAATGGGTGGTCAACCGAAATAGAGAATTAAAATAAGTATTATCAAAATAACGCACTATAGTAAACATGCAGCAAAACAGAATATCATTCAATTACCATCAAGATTGTTTACCACCCAACCACACATAATTTTAGTTCATAATTTATGAGAAAACAAAAACCAAAATAGTTTTAGCCATCAAACAAATCTTCATAACAAAATAAAAACAAGAGAACAAGAACAAGAGTTGAAACACGCTTGATGTTCTTCTTGAATCTGTTGTTGCCGTCCTCAATTCTCTCTCTTGATCTCAGTTTTTCTTATGTTTCTCTCTCTTCTTCTCTAATTACGGCCCCATTTTTCGTTGTAATGTGCTCCTTTTATAAGTCGAAATTAAGATTACCAAAAATGTATGGCAGTGAATCTCTTATTTTTAGAAACTTTAGATTGCAATCTTCTATCTAAAACGCGAAATCTTGTTTATCGTTGCTCTAGTCGTTGCTGCAGCAACAGTGCTACAGCATATTGCTCAAGCATCTTCATTATTCCAGACTTGCTTTAATTCCATTGCATCCAAGTTCTTTTGTAACTTTGCACACCTACTTCGGTAATGTTCCATTTATGAAATTTGAGCTTCTTGGTCACCTACAATTATGCATGTAATTAGAGTACACAATAATCTAAAAACATATGAATTTTATTAAGATTAAACTTAAATGACTACTCATGCAAAATGTAATTAAAATGCAACGAAAACATATCATTTACTCTCTAAGTAATGTTGATTTAAGTATAAAAACACCATGATCACTCTCATTTCATAGAGTTATCACTTGGTCAAGACCATAAAACTAGTTACAGCAAATTGTTTAGGTATATACATGCCTTATTAAATTACAATCCTAGTCCCCCTTTATCTCTTAAAATGGATTAGCTAGGTGGTGCTCAGTTTCTCACATTTAAGAGGTTTTTATATGTATTGATAGTAGTAGAAAGGAATTTTCTGAAGGGGGCAGACCATTCATTGGGTTGATGGCTATCACTTAAAAAGACCATATAGAGGTGAGCTCCTAACAACTGTGAGCGTTAATGCAAATTATGGGATTTGCTTGTTAACTATATGTGTGGTTAAGATAGAGAATAATGAGTCTTGGCAGTATGTTATGGAGAAATTATATGATCAAGTGGACTGTAATGGTGGCAAAAGTTTATGTTTTATGAGTGATAGGTGGTAAAAAGGTGTTCCCTCATTCATTGAAGAGATGCTACAATAGACACATCAATGCAAACTTCAAAAAGAAGTTTCTTGGATTGCTACTAAAGAAAGTGTTCTAAAGAGCCTATAGGAGTTCTAATGTTGCTGACTTTAACTCTCACATAGAAGAACTAAAAACTATAATTCTTAATGGCCATGAATCATTGATAAAAATTCCCACTATGAGTTACGCAAAGTATTTGCTCCTCCATGCATAAAATGCAACCATGTTACTAATAACATAACCGAATCTTTTAGCAATTAGATCAACATCTATTGAGGTTTGCAAATTGTGAGGATGTTTAAGGATATACGAAGGAAAACCATACACTTGATTCACAGAAGGCAAGAACAACCCTTGGATGGAATGGTAAGCTTCCACAAGTAGTGAGAAAGAAGATTATTGGGGGAAGAGTAGAAGCAAGATCTCTCCCTATCATCTTTGGGTATAATAAGACATTTGAGATACTTAAAGAAATGTCATGATCATTGTTGTTCATATATTGAAGAAGAAGTGTGATTATAATGAGTGGGCATTTCTCGACTTTCTTACAAACATGCCCTTTGTTACATAGATACAAAGAGGTGTCGTCTAAAAGAATATGTGCATTTGTATCTAAAAAAGAAAACTTTCATTGGCACTAATAAACATCAGTTTATACCAATTCCTAATAGGAATAAATGGCCACTTGAACTCAAGGATAGCTCTAGAGAGTTTGAGTGTTAAGCTTAATAGAGCTCTTAATATAACTCAGGTAAGCTCATATACGAAATACAATCTGAGCATCAAAACTATCATAATAAGCAGAGAATAAGTGTAAAGAATAAAGAATGCATAGAATGTTATGTGGTTCTGCCCTTTGGCTTACATCCCCGAGAGTGACTCTTCTTCAATCTATTATATATGTGAAGTATTATATGATGTGCTTTATAACATCAACAAAACCTCAACAAAGGTTGTTTATGGTGAAAAATAGTCTTATGGAAATTAAAAAGTTTTCTAAGATAAGAACAAGGGAAATGGCTTATTTGGGAGATCAAATGGTCAACATCTTCTATGGAGGTGTAAAAATACAGGAAGAAATCTTAAAATTGGAGGAAGAAAAAGATGAAGCAGCCTCATGAGAAATCAGATTTGGAAAAATGGCATAGAATTGGATAGAGAAAAAGGAAAAAGAAAGAGAACTCCTTATAATTGAACATGTATAGCATATATAGGAAAGTTTTTTAGGGTATTTTAATAATTTTTTATAATTGGTGAATTTTCATTAGTTTATCCTCCGTAAGAGAGGTTATTTTTATATTTATGCCTTTCATCTTTATTTTATAGTGACACGCGTAGGCTCAGGAGGCAAGTAAACCTTCAGCCACCTTTTTGCCTCTACAACTGGACATGTGGCAACCTCTCAATCTTGTGGTCTTGCTGTTTTTTAAAAGGTAGCAAAAGATAGTTGACTTGGCTCTCCCTCATTGCTTAGTTAAGGAATCTTCATTCTCATTGGCTTCTTATTCTTAATAAAAAAGAAGATATTTCATTCTCTTTTATGATGGCATGCATTTGTTAACATGTATATGTTCATAATATTAATTTTGATAATAACAAACTTTAAATGATTTTTTATTAAATATTGGAGCTATTTCATTAATAAAAGGAAGCCTTATAATCTTTCTTATTAGAATTCATAAAAGATGGATATCTGTCAAACTTCAATTGGAAAATAACTTCCTGCAATTTTTGGCTAAAACTGTGATTTTGGAGGTAAACGGTTCACCGTTTACTTTTAAACGGTTAACCGTTTACTTTTAAACGGTTAACCGTTTACTTTTAAACGGTTAACCAAATCCAGAAAGTAACAAATTACTTAAGCTCCAACCGGTTAAGAAAAACGGAAAACAAAAAATGCTGGGAAGGCTACTGGAATTTAACGACAAACCGTTTATTGAAACGGTTAACCGATAAAATTCAGAATGGAAGATTATACTCATCTGGCACCGTTTAACAGAAATGAAAACAAACGGCGAACCGTTAATGACAAACAGCTAACTGATAAATTCTAGAAAAGTCATCTCGTGCAAATCTTTAACCATTTTGTGTAAACTGATAGCTAAAGTTTATATTGCAGGTCTTTGGAATTTAAAGGCAAAAGGGTAAGCCTAAACGGTAAACCGTTTATTTGAAATTTAGCCCAACGGTAACTTTAACCAGCCTAAACAGTTAACCGTTAATTGTTAACGGTGAACCGTTTTCGGGCAGACAGTCTGTAACGGCTAGTTTTTCAGTTCCAACTATAAATAAGCTCATTCAAATTCAAATAAAGGTTAATCACAACACTACCATTGAGCTTATATTCGAGAATACAATCTTCATAGAGATTTAAACACATTCTTGCTTCATCTATTCACACATTGGGCATTGATTTGTAATCTTAAATATTGTGTGAGAGAAAAATAATTTATAATCTTTTACTTTGAGTGATTGTAAGTGTTGTGATACACTTTGGTTAAAAGATTGGGGATAATCTCTTGTTGTAAAGGTTCATTGATACCTTAGAAGTCAAGTGTAAGCATTTGAAACCTTAGAGGCTTACTTAGTGAAATCCTCAAACCCGGAAAGCTTGGAGGCGTGGATATAGGCGAGGTTGGCCTAACCACGTAAAAATCTTCGTATTTGAATCTCTCTTCCCTTATCTTTTTATATTGTGATTGATTTAATTGTTATTGCTTTAAATTCGTTTTAAATTTGCATGGTATTTTGTTTTAGAATTAAATAATGTTTAGAATTCCAATTCATCCCCCCCCCCCTCTTGGGTTGCATAACTAGAATTTCAACATTGTTCATATGTTGGCTCCAACCATCAAAATCTAGATTTCGATAATACCCCTTGATGTTGGGCATATTTACCGAAACTTTCCTTTCTTCAGGGACCTTATCTCCTAAATCCTAATCTTTTGTAAGCTATCCTGACATTCGGTCAAAAAAATTGACTTCCCTTGGTTGACTTTTCTTTCTATGTGTCACCGAGTTATTAGTCCATGTCATTATCCAAATTTCCCCCTAAACAATATTTATTAGTGTCATTATTATTATATTAATAGTAATATTATTTAAAATTTATCAATTTAATTATTATTATTGTTGTTGTTATTAAAAATTTTATTTTTATTCTTACTATTGTAGTTGTTGTTATCGTAATCAACATTGTCGCCGTCATTAATGTTATTATTATTATTATTACTACTACTATAATAACTACTACTAACATTAAGTATTATTACTATTATTGTTGTTGTTGTTGTTGTCATTAATGTCATTATTATAATTATTATTTATAATTTTTTACTATTATTGTTGATAATAATCATAATCACAATTATTATAATGAAGATGACAATTATCAACTAAGGTCATTTTAGAACTTGTTGTAATTTATTCTGATTTTAAGATATATTAAACACATAATAGTACAATTCATTCTGATTCATATAGTTAAAGTAAACAAATTATGATGATACTCATTCTCCTTTTTTATTCTAATATGTTCTGATTTCATGGTGTGTTCACTTCCTGGATTGAATCGGGAATTGGAATCATTAACAACGTTTAATTTAAAAAATAAGAATTGAAATCAAAATCGAAATCGTGGGCCCACCCCAATTTAGGAATGAGGAATGGGAAATTAATTCTCAAAAAGGGCATGGGAATCAGTCTCTCATTTGTAGAATTACCAATTTTGCCATCAAAACAAAGGAAAAAAATTTGTTTAGTTCTTATATTTTGAGGTTAGTATTTGTATAATCCCTATATTTTTAAAAATACCTTAAAACATCTTTACAATTAAATTATTGACACTCTTGCCATTACCTTTTGTTCCTTTTGACTTATTTTTACAATATTACCTTATTACAATAATGTTTCTTTTTTTAAGATATAATTAAAAAGAAAAAATTAAATTACAAATTTAACACCAAAAAATGAAATTAAAATAAAAATATATATATTAATTTTTGTGGAATACTCTCCTGAGAAGTTAAAATATTTATTTTTCTAAAAAATTTGATAATATATTTTTTTACAATATTAATTTTTTTAGACCTATGTGAGCTTCCATAATTTTTTTGTTTTTATTTTATTTTGGGTTTAATTTGATAATCTAATTTTTATTAATATAAAAAAAATATTGTTATAAGAGTGTAATATTGTAAAAGTAAATTAAAAAGAATAAAAAACAATAGCATGAGTGTCAATATTTAGCAGTAGGGATATTTTAAGGTATTTTTAAGAATATAAAAATTAAATGGGCACTGATCTCATAATATAGAGATTAAACAAACTTTTACCCCCAAACAAATACAGAAACCCAATTTTACCTTAAAAAAAAAAAACTGAGTCAAACAAAGCAGCCTTGCTCGATTCGTTGAGCCATGATCAATCCTGTCACCGTCATTATAAATTGTCAGCCTCACATAGATTGATCTCATCACTGTCACAAGCACAACCATGCTCGATCCCTTCACCGACAGGTGGGCAAATTACCCGACCCGATCCGACCCGACCCAAAAAATTTCGGGTTCGGATCGGATCGAGTTATGAAGAAAACCCGATCGGATCAAAACAATGAAACCCGATCGGGTTATGATCGGATCGGGTTCGATCCGATCCGAAACCCGATCGGGTTGCTATAAAAAAAAAAAAAAACTAAACCAAAAGCAAACAGCCACATACACGCCGCACACACAAATCACAATTCCCATTTTCACAATACACGGTTACTTTACACAAACACTCACAACTCTCCTCAATCCCCAATCTCACTACACAAAACACATACACAGTCACCCCCAACGGCGTTGGGCCAACGCCAAGCCGCCAACGGAGGCCGCCGCAGAAGTCACAGCCTCACCCGCATCTCCATGGACGATTTGCCGCGCGTCTCCATGCCCGATTTGCTGCAAGTGCCGCCGATCTGCTGCTACGCGTCCGTCGGTCTGCTGCTACAAGTGCCGCGGCCACCGATCTACTGCAAGTGCCGCGGATCTGCTGCAAGGTGCTTTTGCTGCTCCAATCCTTCAACCCGAGCTTCTCACCTTTGACTTTGAATCTTGAGTTTTCACACTTTTTTTAAGCTTTTTTTTTTAAAGATTTGAATTGATGGTGTATATGGTTAAATTAAACAATTAATATTTAGTATTTAATTGTTGTAATTATGTGTTTTTAAATGGTTGTAACAAAATCAAGGAAATTGGCCAACCTGATCCTACCCGATTTCAACCTGAATTCACAACCCGACCCGACCCGATCCGAATATAAATCGGATTGGATCGGGTCGGGTGGGAAGTTCGGGTTGTATTCGGATTAATTTTTGTTAAACCCGAATGACCCGAAATTCGATCGGGTTGATCCGAACCCGACCCGAACCCGGTTTTGCCCACCCCTATTCACCGTCACTCGCAAATTATCAACCTCCTACCACTTATCGTCGCTAGTCATATGTAGCATCTGTTGATCATCGTTGCCACTTTTTGGCGTCGTTGATCATCACTACACTCTCTAATCTTTGCCAATTGTTATTCTTTTGGTTATCATCACCATCAGTATCAATTCATCATCATCATTTTTAATACTAATACAATAATTATTATTGTATTAGTATTAAAAATGATGATGATAACTATAATAATAATATGGGTAAAAATTTATTTAATCCCTATATTTTAATATTATTATTCTTTTACTCTTGATATTTCTAAATATCTTAAAATATCTCTATCGTTAAATTACTAACACCCCCCACTATTATTTTTTAATCATTTTGACTTATTTTTACAATATTACCCGTTTATAATAAATTTTTAATTTAAAAAATAAAAAAAATTAAATTACTAATTGAATCCTAAAAAATAATATAGAAATAAAAAGAATATATTAACTTTTGTGAAACACTCTGCTAAGGAGTTAATATATTAATTATTTTATTAATATCTAAAAAAATTAATAATTTAATTTTTTATAAATACCTGAGCTTCCACAAAAATTAATATATTTTTTTTTTGGATTAAATTGATAATTTAATTTTTTAATGTCAAAAAAGAAATATTATTATAAAATGATAATATTTTAAAAACAATTTAAAAGGAACAAAAAATGACAGTAGGAGTCTCAAAAATTTAACAACAAAGTTGTTTTAAGCTATTTTTAAAAATAGAATGACTAAATAAATATTAACCTCATAATATAATAACTAAATCAACTTTTACCCTAATAATAACAACAATTAACTAACAACATTTTAATAACTTAAAATAATCTATTTCAATACCTAAACAAAATAAACACATCAATAAAAATATAATATATTATAATTTAAATAACCAATTTATTCTAATTCTTATTTCAACCCATTTAAATTTCTATCTATTTTAACTTCCTTTTAAAAAACGCACCATCAATTCATTCCTATCATCTCGATTGCCAATTAGTCAACCCAGCATAACTATTACCTTTCGTTTAAATAACAAGTCAAGGCGACAGTTTCCTCGTCAGCTCGCTCCAGCTTCGAACTTCAAAATTTCAAGCCTCCAAAATGAGCGTAACTGCTTCGGCGAAGATAACGTCAGTAGCAGTCGCTGTTAACGGCGGCAGTGGAGTCGGAGGAGGCAACGGGAGTCGACGTGCCGTCCGATGGGCCGTGGAGAATCTCATGCCCAACGCTGATCGTTTTATCTTAGTCCACGTCATGACCGCCATCACTTCAATTCCAACTCCGTGTACGTATCACGCGTCCATTTATCACTTCAATTCATACGATGTTATAATGAGTTGCGCATTTGGACTTTGAATTCAATTTATTGAAATTGCAGAAACTTGAATGAAACTGGGTTTTTAGAGATAGATTTAATGGTTTGGTGACTGGCTTAGTTGTTGTAGTTAATTGTGACGGTGTGTTCGATATATATATATAAACAAACAAAACCCTATTTTGGGGTATGGAAAATATCTGTCAAGTGATTTTTCAAAATTATATCTTAATTGGTTTTCAGAAAAGTTCCTTCTTAAACCGATTGCTTCTTAAAAGGGTAAGGTACTTTGGGCTATTTGATAGTTGCTTTCGGATACCAAACGCACTCCTACATGCCAAAAATTTACTTGTTGATGACAAGCTTTCTAGTTAAAGAATAAATCTTTTAGTGACTGACTGATAATATCAATTGGTGAATGTGCCCTATAGCAGGAGAATGTATCCCGCTTGCAGAGATAGATGAGAATGTGGTGAAAGTGTATAAGGAGGATGTGAAATTAAGGACTGAGGAAATCTTTGATCCATATAAGAAACTATGCAAGTCAAAAAAGGTGAATTTGAGTCTATCTTGTACTTTAAGTTCATTTCTATGTTTGATATTTATTATGGGAGAGAGTATGAAATGATATTGAGTCTCATGTAGATGGAAAAATTGGTGCTAGAGGATGACAATCCAGCAACTGCGCTTGTAAAATATGTTTCTGAGGCTGGGATTAATAATTTAGTTTTGGGATCTTGCTCCACATATTGTATAATGAGGTATGAAATTGTTTGACAAATATTGTCTATTCCAGAAGGCCTGCCTTAAAGTGCTCTAGAAGGGTAATAAATATCTTGAGTTTACGTCAAAGGAGGTTTATATGCTTGAATCTACTAGCATAGTTGTTCAAGTTTCGCTAAATTTATAAAGACAAAGAGAAAATGGGGAAAAAATAAAAAAATAAGAAAGTTTAATTACAATCCATTGCTGTCTCTGTTTCATAATTTGTTTCTGTTAATAATTCTACATGCCTATATGGTATTAGTGGTTCCTCTTTTTTATTTCCTTCTCGCTCTATTCGTTTGTGTGCTCTCTCTATTTCTTTTTTCTTCCTTTTTTTTTCCCTTTTTTATCCTTTGGAACTTAATTAATATTTTTGCCATACTTCTGCTAAGTTCCAATTCACATTTTCTTTAGGAAGCTGAAGGGACAAGGGGTACCAACAACTGTTCTGAAATGTGCACCTAAATCTTGCAATATATATGTTGTATCCAGACACAAAGTCATTACGAACTCAGCTAATACCAAGTCGACTAGTGGTATGTTAGATGCAGTTTCTTTTGCCTTCAGTATGCTGTCAGACTCCTGATTGCTTCTTTTTCCATTCTGTCTCACAGTGACCAGTACAAGGCCACAAATGCTTGCTCCACAGGATTTTGGAGAAAGCTCCTGTGGCTTCAATGAACAATCATCCGACCTATATACTTCCTCGGTGGAAGCCAGAGATGATAAGAACTTTGGACCATCATTCACATCCGAGATCAGCTATCCAAATTCTTATGCAGTTGCACGTATATGTTCTTCAACAAATGGTTCTGTAGATGTGAAGAGTAATTGTCAAAACTCGGGAGATAGCCTTGAAACTAATTCTCTTGAGCGATATAATTCCACAGCCTCTACAAAATCTGAGCAGGTGAATTGTTTTAAAGCAGTTTTTAAGGAATATTTCCAGCTCAAGGTGGTGAGAAGTTCTAATTTTAATGCATTTTTGCAGTTGGCTGTGCTGACTGAAATGGAACAGCTACAGCTGGAATTACAAGCCACTGTTTCCATGTATAAAAGAGCTTGTGAAGAGCTAGTCCATGCCCAAAACAAGGTGCGAGACATTTTGAAAATTGAAGGGATCTTGATATTTTGGGTTGTTTAGTACCAAATAAGGGCTTCTAGCATGCGTTATACTTTAATTCTAGCACAATTTCAAATGTCATAGTAAATGCATGAGCTTGAGCTTCAAGAAATAATTTATAATTCTCTATGGCCCCAAGAAATGTATGGATCTCATACCCTGGGCCCTTTTTCATTGGTACAGGTTCATACACTTTCTCATGAATGCCTTGAAGAGAGAAGGAGAGTAAATGCTGCCCTGGAAAGAAACGAAACTTTGAGGAAAATTGCTTCCGAAGCTAAAGAAAAGCATTTGCAAGCACTAAAGGAGGTTGAGGATGCAAAACATTTTCTTGTTAAAGAGGCCTATGACAGGAAAATAGCTGAATTGAATGTGCTGAAGGAGTCCTTGGAAAAGCAAAAAATTGTTGATGCACTCTTATTGAATGATGGGAGGTACAGAAGGTACACTAGGGATGAAATAGAGGTAGCAACTGATTTCTTCTCTGAGTTTTATATCATTGGTGAAGGAGGGTATGGAAAAGTTTATAAGTGCAGCCTTGATCATACTCCTGTTGCTGTTAAGGTTGTTTCACCTGATGCAGTTAACAAGGAAGATGAGTTTCTAAAGGAGGTAAATTATAGCTCATAATATTTTTTAATAACAGTGGTGTGTTAAAATGTATTCAATAATCTGCCTGCTGTCATGGTAATTTGAAGAACCTTTAATAGTTTATCCAGGGATGGACAATGATTATTCATCCAGGATATTTTCCATTCTTTCTGCTTATGTATCTTAATAGAATACTCAATTTCAATGGTCTCATAAACCCTTCACTGACATAATTTATGACAGGTTTGTCAGTGTTGTGAAATTCCTAAAACTAGCCCATTGGCTGAATTGAGAATATTCTCTGTTGTAACCTTTACTAGGACCTTTTTAATGTTGTTGGCATAAACATTTTTTACTTGGACATTAAAATTTTACAAGTCTTTGGTAACCTTTGGCATTTTCTCTTTCATTGTTGTTATATCAGATCAAGAATAATATTCTTTTCCTAGGAGTAAAAAAAAAAAAATGAGTGCTGGATACTTTGTGAATCCCAAGTTCATAGATATGATCTGACATAAAAATTTCATTCCAATTTGCAGGTTGAAGTTTTAAGCCAGATACGACATCCACACGTGGTTCTGCTGCTTGGAGCCTGTCCTGAGATCAATTGTTTGGTCTATGAATACCTGGAAAATGGAAGCCTGGAGGACTATATTTACCATCAGAATGGGAAGCCTGCTCTTCCTTGGTTTGTTCGGTTCCAGATAATTTTTGAAGTAGCCTGTGGACTTGCATTCTTACACAACTCAAAGCCAGAGCCTATTGTGCATCGAGACTTGAAACCGGGAAACATCTTGTTAGACAGAAATTATGTGAGCAAAATTGGGGATGTTGGGCTGGCTAAACTCATTTCAGATGCCATACCTGACAACATCACAGAGTACAGAGAGACCATTCTTGCTGGTACTCTTCATTACATGGACCCAGAATATCACAGAACCGGCACTATTCGTCCCAAATCTGATCTATATGCATTTGGAGTTATTATACTCCAGTTATTGACATCTTGCCTTCCGAATGGAGTTCTACTGAAAGTTGAAAGTGCCATTAAGAATGGTTCCTTTGCTGACATTTTAGACAAGTCAATAACAGATTGGCCACTTGCTGAAACAGAGGAATTAGCTTGCATTGCATTAAAGTGTTCAAATCTTAGATGCAGAGATAGACCTGATCTTGATACCGAAGTCATGCCGGTTCTCAGGAAACTCAAGGATGTTGCAGATGCTTGTGTAAAGTTGGAAAGCAGCAATGTTTATGCACCAAGCCACTTCTTCTGTCCAATCCTTCAGGTGAAAAGTCACAGTCAATTACAGAAACGTGATTTACAAGTTACATTTTCCATATTAGCTTGCATCTCATATAGATTTTTCTATTTGCTTCATCTTGGATAAATATAGGAAGTCATGGAAGATCCATACATTGCTGCTGATGGATTTACTTATGAGCATAGAGCAATCAAGGCATGGCTTGAGAAACACAATGTATCTCCAGTGACAAAGCTTAGGCTCCAGCATTTGTCAATTATTCCAAACTACACACTGCGTTCTGCCATTCAGCAATGGAGGTCACCTGTGACATCTCTGTAAGTGATAGTTGAATTGTGTCCCCTTTTCATTCCTTGTATCCTTTCAATGCCTTATCAAGATAAATGAAAGGAATATACATGATTGGCACAAGGGAGTTAAAACAGTTTGTAGGTTGTAATTGCTATTTTGTGATTTATGCACGTGGAAGTTCAGAAAATCTATTAAATGTAATAATTAATGTATGCATTTATGATTTTCTGAGATGTCTTTATGGAGAAATTACATTTCATTTCAATTATTGATCCGAAATTGTTACTATACACCCTTATAATGCGTATTTAAATGGAGTATAAGTCCCAAATTTAATTGCGCACTTTAATTTTTCATTATGAGGGACAAACTAGTTTTTACTCTCACGTAATCAGCAGTTTCCGGGTTCGCTTAGCAAGTTTGCTGAAACCATCCTCCATTTGTGATAGACGTCCTCTGGTTGATCCCACACTCAGCCATTGATTATTTACTAGCACAAAGGATATCTTTGAAATCAAGATGGAAAGTAATCAGAAGCAAAGCATTTTTAAGAGCAATATGTATCCAAAAGTCTTTATTAACTTAATTATCCAACCAAAACACACCTCTGGTTATTTCTTGACTATGCATTGCTTGCAGCATCCATTCGTATGGAAATCTATAGCAGCTGTGCACCATAAGCTAGTTGCAGTACATTTGCCATTAGCAACTATATATATACATACTTTGTGGCTCAAGGATGCCAGTCATCAACCATCCACTTGTGTAAATTCTAAAGCATTTGCATCTGGATCTCGTGTGAAGATAGCTGGCCTTCCAGATTTGCTGAGTGTGTAAGAAATGCCTAGAAAATAGAAAGGAAAAAAAAGATGTCAAAGAGCAATGGAAATAGTAATCCCAGCAAAGAATAGACAGATAAGGATAGATTGTATTTGAGGTTGACAAGTGCAAGAGAGAAATTTTACCAGCTTTGTCGAGGATCATTTTGAGTTTAGACACATCTCGAATGGCAATACATGTGTGACGATCTCGACCACCATGCTCGGGCCGTCCGCTTAAAGGGTCTGGATTTGGAAGCTCCATTAAATGAATCATCTCAGCGCCCACCCACAACCAAGCGCCTCTGTAAGGGAGCTTATCATGTGGCCTTGCCTCGTTTATTTCAAGACCTAACAAATTGAAACGTTGATGTTTATTTATTTCCCTTTTTTTCCGCTTATATTTATAAAGCATATATATGTATTCAAAGTGAATAAGGCGCCATACCTAAAATATTCTGATAAAATTCAAGCGACCTTTCGAGGTTTTCACAGAGGATTCCAACATGGTGTACACTAACAACCCCATAATCTAAACAAATATGAAAAAGTAAATTAACGACCATTTTACAGAAGCTAGCATTTCACTACTTCACCTCTAATTTCTTTTATATTATGCTTGCCATTAGTTGCTGTCTCTGCAAAGGGATCGTAAGAAGACAATGGTAATACCATTGATGCAGAGACTTCAATACACTACAAAGCAGAAAAATAATTTTTTTTATGAACATGTTGATTGCCGTGATAACAGTTTTTCAAAAGTTGTTTATGTATAATTGCTTGAAATTAACAAAAAACCATAATACACTCTAATGAACAGGTTCAATTTTGAATAAATTAGACATCAGGTTTCCAGGACCCTATCCCTTTTTCTTGGATAACCAAGATACAGCATAATAAAGAAAATATGTCTAAATTTGTCAAATCAGAAGAGTTACCAATCTTATCACTGTCTCTAATTGGCTCTTTCTTGAGTATACCTCCTTCGACAGACATCTTCGCTTTAGTTGTTAAAAACTGCCCATTGCACCTATATTTTCTGACAGTAGTAGTCTGGTAAAATTGGGATGATGTGTATGTTAAAGTGAAGTTAACACTTAGACGATTGACCTGCAATAAAAGCCAGGGTTCAAAGCTAATCAATTGTTACAAAAGGAATTGACATAAATACAATGTGAAGCAGAAATGAGGTTTATATGCCATCATTTTAGTACAAAAGTGCAGTCAACTGATTTATCTTTAAAAAGAAAAAGAAAAAATTAGGATTCGTTGATATCATGCATCCCAAGCAGCTTCCACCCAACTACCCAACTTCATTAGCGTGAACAGAAGCACACCAATGCAAATTTGTTGCCGGCACCATTACGGTAGGAAGCAACACCCAGATTCTAAAAACATTCCGTGTGAAAATTGCAAAGGTTTATGGGTCTGTAGGACATTGAAAATGCGGGGTTTGACGTCAAGCCTTCTGTTAGTTAAGGAATCTACTAAAGGGCTCACCAAGCTATCCAAATCAGAACTAAAAGCCTAAATATTTGCAGCAACAGAGTACAAACAATTATTAGCCACAAAATCAAAATGCCTTTTCTATATGATTGCTATTTGCTAAGAAGCTGATGGATTAAAATTGATATCTTGCAGCCGCCAGCCAGATACGTAATTATTGCAGATTATACTTGAATCTTTACGCATAGAGCCATCTTTACTTTCTGTTGAAAATTTAAAAACTAATATTAATTCAACTGAAAAGAGTATTAAAAAAATTTTAAATAGCCCCATGTGGTACAATAAAGTTCCAAGTCTTCAGCTCATCTGGTATTTACAAATAAGAACAAGATGTGAATTTTATTTTTTAAATTACAAGAAATGATAAAGTCACCTGGTGTCGCACAGGGATGGCCGTAGCAGGAGTGAGAACACACGCCATTGAAGATCACCGACCCTCGAGCCCTCTGGGTTTAAATTTAAATGAATATTTTGTGAACCAACTCAACCCGAAATGTGAAATGCCAATACCTAACCCTTTTTTTTTTTTTGGGTGGTTCGTGCCTTCGTGGCTAACAAGATATTTTTATCGCCAACAAGTACGTGGCACAAGGGAAGACAAAAATCCCACGGGGCGGATATCTTTGAGAATTTTCTCTATTCAGAAAAGGTCTAGAGATAATTTTAGACCTATTTTTTTTTTAAAGAAAAAATGGAGAAATTTTTTTATCTAATTTTTTATTCAGAGAGGGGACAGAAATGAGGTGGAATCTTTATTTTCTACCCATTTTTTATTTTAATTTTTAATTTTATTTTTATTTTTTAAAATTACTAATAAATAAATTATAAAATTTGAATTATAAAATTATAAATATTGGTAAAAATAACAAATATCAAAATATTTATATTATTAAATTTTTAGGCCCAATTAATTAATTAAAGTCTTAAATTTTTATTTAGGATATTAAAAAAATCAGGTAAATTCCATTAGCCCAAAAAATTTATTTTAATTTTAATATTCATTAAATATTTTAAACTTAAATCTATTTTTTTATTTATTTTTAGATGTTATAATTACCCACATCGAATCACAATTTTAATATCTAATTTAATCTAATCTAATCTAATCTAATATTTGCCCTTGATTTACTCCGACTTAACTATTGTACTGTAAAGGGAATAGTCCACATTTATAAAGTGCACACGCCACCATTGAAAAAGTTAATTTTGAATCCAAATTCGATTTTATTTGTAACAATTTTATATTATACTATTAATTTATTTACGATAGTTTGTAAAAGAAGTTTGTATCCCTTACATGCTGCGTTACTTACTAATTTAATATATGTGACTTTTGTAATGGATATTAATGTAAGATATATTTCAAATTTTACTTTTATTTGAATTTTTTATTTTAATATGATTAACTCAAAATCGAAAAAAAAAATATATTAGTTATTCGGGGATCGGGGACCCTTGGGGATCCCCTATTATTATTCGAGGAGGGGATGAGGATTCTCTCAAGTAATTCTAACGGGGACGGAGAGGGGACGGAGATATTCGCAAAATATAGAGGATGGGTACGGGGAGATTGGTCCCCTCCCTTCCCCTCTCCATTGCCATCCCTAGTGCCACTGCTTCATGTCAGGGGTGTTTTAATGAAACCATGTAAGTTATGTGTATAATATGCAAATAAACAAAATCTAGGGGCATTTTAAAAAAATAATAGTAAAAGTTTGGTTGATAGTAAAAAATTGGCCATAGCTTAATACAATAATTTATTAAAATGAGAAATAGATTGTTAGAGATCTTAATATACTAAAAGTCACCGTCGTTAAATAGTTCAGTAGTTAGGACTCTGTGAAAAAATAATTGTTAAGGAGTAAAATAATAACTGTTAAGAGTCATTATCTCGTCGAGAGTATTATTAATGAAGATTTGTTGTTTAAATCATAGATTAGGAGAAAAAAGAATTAACCTCTCCTTCATAAAACCTTTTTTTTTGTCTTACTTGTAAAATATTTAACTTCTATCTTAACTTGGGGTAATATCCACTTTTATGGGTGGATAGATTAGGTAAAAACCCGAATTCAACAAATATAATACCAAGTACTAACAAAATAAAATTAACATTTGACATTGTTGTGTTGACATTCTGAGTTTGGTAATTGGTAGTGGGTCAACACTCAACACCCTCATTCAACATTGAGACTTGAAAAAACGTGATTCAATGCGGCATTCTAGAAAGGACCAATCATCATTTTTATTTTATTATTAATGTCAAACTAGTTAGTCGGATACTTTTATTCTAAATTAAATTAAATCTATAAAATAAATTATACCATATTTTCGATTGGTTAGCACAGCTTTTGTTTAGATTGATTGGTACCTAAAGAAAGTTTGAATCTTTCTATTAACGTTAAAAACACATATTTTTTTTAAAAAAATTATTTTAAATTTTAGTGGACTTCAATTGTATTTTGGTACTAATTTGAATATTTATACTATGTGTTAGACTTGGTTGTCTTGTATATAATATTCAAAATAGAAATTAAGTGCCTATCTTAGGCATTTATATTTCAATCCAAAATTTATTATGTTCAAGAATAAATTCTTTTTAAGTTAAGATTTAACTTCAATGATGAGGAATAATATTCCTAGAGCTCAAGTCCTAGGTTTGGACTTTAATGAGCGTGTTACTTAATAATTAAGAAAAGATAAATTTTTTTTTCACAAACTTTGATTTATAGTATTTTATTTTCATCTAAATATACGTTTATTGTACTTTATTTTTTAATTTATTAAAGGATGGTTATCATGTAAATCTGAAGCTTTTAAGCTTCATATTCGGAAAATCAACTGCCATAGACTAATCTTTGTAAAGATTCAAAGAATTTGTTATTGTATCAGTTGAGATAGAGCCAACGAGATATAATATGTTACGAAAGAGTTGAGGAGTATTCCTGGTAGAATGTGTTGTAGGCTTGTTAAGTGAGGCATCTATTTAATATTTTAATACATCGATTTTGTCCTTTTTATCCGTTAATCGTTTTTAAACACTTATGTAACTGTTTTTTACATTATCTGAATATTAATTATAAAACATCTATAAATCAACTTAATTAGCTTGAACTATTCTCTATGAACGAAATGCAATGTTCTTAATAATTTCAATCAAGTTAAGCTTATCCCGTTTGAATTTTGTGTTTTTAATATTAATGAGGTAAGCATGACATTTGGCATGAGGTGACAGCTCACTCATCATTTCTTAGATAATAAAAGGGATGTGATTCACGCACTGGCCCGGGGGGTTGCTAAGGTGTTTAATTCCGCACGTGGCTACAAAAAATTAAAAAGATATTTCTTAGTGTCTGTTTGTTTATACTCCATCTGTAGTCTGTAGTCTAGTTTAGAAATTACAATGTAATTAGGGATAAGAAAATTAATTTTATTTTTTGAAATCGCTAAAATAAATAAATAAATAAATAAATAAAGAGATGGTTGTTGACTCGCCAGTTGCTTCAGTAGAGGGGTGGCAATTTGAGTTGGAATTCATTTACTCATATTTGATTCGATGCGAATTAAATGAATTTGAATTTGAAAAAATTGATTTGTTCAATAAATAAATAAGTTCAATTCGACTCACTAATTAAATAAATAGAATTCAGGTTTGAAGACATTTATTGGTTTATTTATTTAGTATTCATTTAATAAATTAGTTATAAACAAATCGAATATGATCTATTCGTTTAAAATTATTTCTTATTCATTTAATTAAATTACATATCTATCCTTAAATATATATGAAAATTTTTTAAAATTTGAAGGCTAATATAGTAATTATAAGTGATAATAAATTTGTATTTTCTAGGATGTTAAGTTTGTAATATTTTTATATTTTATTTTACTTGATTTTTTTTTATGAATTATACTTTTATAAATAAATTTATATTCAATTCGATTTATTATGAATTCATTATAGGGTAAACTAATGATAAATAAATACAAATTAAATTCGATTCGATTCATTTATTAGTTCTATTAAATTAATTAAATGAATCAAAATGAGTTTTTATTTAATAAACAAATCAACTCTGAACCAAAAGAATTTTGACCCGATTTAGTTATGATTCAATTAAAATATGGTTCATTTATGCATTTTATCACCCTGCTTTTAAAATTCACGTGTAAGAAAATCAGTTCGAATGGAAGATCAAGTTCATTTGGATCACGAGTTTTATTTTTACATAAAGCTCCCAAGTTACTGTGAAAGTGAAATGATATGACTTGTTTTTTAATAAGGAAAGTAAATCCTGCATGATTTGATTGAATTGTCTTTTACTCGACAATCACCTTATATGATCGGCGGTGATGGAGTAATAATTTTCCTTCAGGCCACGTTTGGAAGCCAGCATTCCATTGCATTCGGACACTATTCCTCATAGGACCTGCCTATGGTACAGATTCTGTACCGAACATCTCCCGTCATCCCACCGTCGCATTTTCTATGGTTTAATTTCTCACTCCACATCCAACCACATCCAACGGCTGATGCTGCAGTCTGTAGGTTACAGATTCTGTAAGCTAGTCGAGTCCTTCCTCATAAAAGTAATACTATGCTATGTTTCTTTCGATTGTAATAGATTAAGTGCCTGTTTGGTATGACTTATTTAAGAGTTATAAATATTTATTTAATCATATAAGCATTTTTTTAAAATTTTTATGGTGTTTTGTTATTTATTTAGTAGAGTTTTTTTAATTTAAATAAGCTAATTTAACTCTACTAACAAAAGTCTAAAATTTGAGCTTTTGGGAGTAGAGATTAGAGAGCTTTTCTAAAAATATATAATATAAAAAATATCACACAGTTTAATAGTTCAAAAGTATTTTTTTTTATTGATAACCAAACACCCAATGATTTTTTGTCCAAAAACTCTAATGGTATAAGCTCTATTGCTATAAGTTCTATTGTTATAAGCTCTATTTAATAAGCTGTACCAAACGGAGCCTAAAGGGGTGCGCAATGCGCTAATGGATTAAAAGAGCTAAAGCGGCGGTTGTGTTTTGTTTTTTATTTTTTTAAATAATAATAAGTAAATACAAATTTTTAGTTTAATATAATATTATATAGTATTACTTTTTATTTCTTTATTTTTACATTATAATTATTATAATTCATTATTCATATTTTAATTTTTACTATATTAAAAATATAACTAACTAATGTATTGTTTAATTATAAAATAAATTAAAATATAAAATTGATTAATATTTAATAAGTTAATATAACTAATAATAAGTACTTAAATAATATATAAAATAAAAATATAACATAATATTACATTATATAGTAATTAATATATAAAAATTGATTATTATTTAACAATTTAATTTAATTAATAATAAATACTTAAATAAGAATTTAATATAACTAATAATAAATATTTATATATGAGTAAATTTGAATAATATTAATTTAAAATTAATACCAATTTAAATGATAATATAAAATATTATTATATGTACGATAGAATTCTTACTTGGATTATTTAGCACAATTCATTTTGTTAGTAAATACGTTACAACTATTATATCACTTTATTATTATTACTTTTATTTTATCATACTAAAATAATTTTTAAACTAATCTTGTTGGTTTTAACTATTTATACATGCAGAAATATTATTTAGATATTATTTGATTAAATTATTTACTAGATCTTTATTTCACAGGTTATATATTTAGAAAATACTAAAAAATAAATGTTATACTGCAAAAAAATGTAAGGCTTTGATCTTTATAAATTATTATATTTTTTAACATTTATACTAAAAAATAATGTTAAATTTCTAAAATTTAAGACATTTATATTTAGTATTTTTCTAAGTACTAATAAATATTATTTTCTAAATATATAATTTAAATTAATTAGAAAAGAATTAATACAGTATGGTGTAGTATCAAATGTTGTACAACATTATTATATTATAGTGTTGATGTGATACAATATAATACAATACACTTACATTAAAATAATATTATACAGTATATTACAATATAATGTACGAAATACACCCTCATTGAATTATTTGTTATTTTCGTTAAATTTTTTAAATTTTATTAAAAGTCAGCAGGGACAAATTACAATTATATTATGAGCAAATGAAAAATTTGATTGAAATTGAACATTTCAAATGAAGCACCATGTCGCTGCCACGGGCTCCTTTGCTGTGACTAGCTGGTCAAAGGAATAGATTTAATTTGTAGTGAAAACTGAAAAATAAATGGAGTGCAAGGTGAAACAAATTTAATAATAATTTCCATAAACAAATTGATACTCCTTAGTCCTTACAATTTTTTAAAGAAAAGAAAATTCCCTTACTCGTTTCACCTATTTCCTCGCACCTTCGTTAATATTAATCTCTTTACTCTTCTTCTTCAGCTTTAGCCCCTGTTCAAGAAACTTCCCAATTCCCAACGTTTCTCAGAACCTCAGACTATAAAATCCCAAAAAACAAAACCGCGTAAAAATTAGCCATTTAGCATAATTATCCAAAAAGTCAAGTCACCGTCAAACACCCCCCCCCCCCCCCCCCCCCCCAAAACACACCGCGTTCACACTTGCGCACACGCCTCTCTTTTCCATCGCTTCACCTCTTCTTATATAAAAGCTCCCATCTTATCATTTCTTGTTCAATTTGAAATCGATTGTGTTCACATTTTTCCGTTGAAGCATTTCTTCAAACACTTGTCAACCTAACAAATTCAAACACACACGCACTGTTTTGTTGCTTAATGGAAATAACTCGTTTCCCATTTCTTAATCAAGAAGAAGACTACTCCCATTTATTAGATTTACTCCCTGAAATGGAGAGTAGAAGCACCTTCATCAACAACAACAACAGCAGCAACAATAATAATAATAATAACAACAATTTGAAGAAGCGGCGACGAAGCGACGACGTATTAAACAAGGGTGCCGCGTGGAGTGATATACTTACCTCACTAATCTTGTTGGACGAAGAAGAGAAACGCGAGCAGCAACAATATTCTATCCACTCTCACCAAGATAAACTCCTCGTCGATGACAATCACAAGCGAAAGGAACAAGCAATGAACGATTATTTCCATCAATTGCAAGACCATTATACCGATTTGGATGTAATGGATCAGTTGAGAACGAACAAAAGATCTCGTCGTACGGCTTCGGCTGTCGCCACTGTTGCAGCGTCAGCATCCGCATCCGCATCCGTGTCGGAAGACGCGTCTGCGGATAACCCGACTACTGCGGGTGGGTCCGCTCAGCACCGTCGTTTGTGGGTCAAAGATCGGTCAAAGGACTGGTGGGATGAGCGAAACCATCCGGATTTCCCAGAGGAAGAATTTTGGAGAGATTTTCGGATGAGTAAAGCCACGTTTGAAATGATTTGCGAGGAGCTGGAAAGCACGGTGATGAAAAAGAACACGATGCTTCGGGACGCGATTCCGGTTCGTCAGCGCGTGGCGGTCTGCGTCTGGAGGCTGGCAACGGGTGAGCCGCTCCGGGTCGTATCAAAACGGTTCGGTCTGGGGATATCCACTTGTCACAAGCTGGTCTTGGAGGTTTGCTCGGCGATCAAAACTGTGTTAATGCCCAAGTTCCTACAGTGGCCTGATGAGCTGAAAATGAAACAAATTAAGGAAGAGTTCCAGGGTATTTCAGGGATACCAAATGTTGGTGGGTCAATGTACACGACTCACATACCAATCATAGCGCCTAAGATTAGCGTTGCTTCGTATTTCAACAAAAGGCACACTGAGAGAAACCAGAAGACTTCTTATTCCATCACAGTACAAGGAGTCGTTGACACCAAAGGAGTATTCACTGATGTTTGCATAGGCTGGCCCGGTTCGATGCCTGATGATAAAGTGCTTGAGAGATCTGCTCTGTTTCAAAGAGCCGACCGAGGGCTTTTAAAGGATGTTTGGATTGTGGGAAATTCTGGGTATCCATTAATGGACTGGGTTATGGTTCCTTATACGCAGAAAAATTTGACTTGGACGCAGCACGCTTTTAATGAGAAGATCGGGGATATTCAAGCTGTCGCAAAAGATGCTTTTGCGAGATTGAAAGGAAGATGGGCTTGCTTGCAAAAGAGGACTGAAGTGAAGCTACAGGATTTGCCTGTTGTTCTTGGAGCTTGCTGCGTTTTGCACAATATTTGCGAGATGAGAAATGAGGTGATGGATCCCCAGTTGAAGTTTGACCTCTTTGATGATGAGATGATTCCTGATAATAGTGTGAGGTCTATGGCTTCTGCTCAGGCCAGAGATCACATTGCTCACAATTTGCTGCACCATGGCCTTGCTGGAACCTCTTTTCTACATTGATTGATTTCAACTTTTTTCTTCTTTTGATTCTGAATTTTGTAATTCTTTTTTTACTATAGCTTGTTACATTCACAGTAATTATAGCAGTACCGAAAAAATCATTCAATTTTTTTTTTTATAATCAGTTGTATAACTGAGATACCTTTGAAAATGAATCGATTGTGAAAGAGCAATAGAATGATATTATTTCAACTTATATTTATAAAATTGTCACAATCGAAAATATTACATACATACTCTCCATCTTCAATAATTGAAGCTTTGTATTCAATACAATTCTCAGCGAAGATAAAAAATGAAGTTTAATCTTCGTACTAAATAATTTGGAGATGTTAAAATAGTTGAGAGTATGGGAAGTATTAATAACAAATGTATGAAGTACTATACCGAACAAGGAATAGCATTTGATTTTATTAAACTTCATAATTTTGTGAGTTGAGGATTGTATTGAATACAAAGCTTCATAAGCTTACTTTAGCTAACGAGGCTCGACTTCCTCTAGGATAGGGAGCTAATAGATGTAAGTTTTTTTCTAAAAGACCATGCTCGTATCATTTGTTTTCACACCTTAGCTAATTAACTAAGTTTTATAAGTAAGGGGAGGGCTAACTTACAGTTGTAAGGTACAGCTCTCTCACCTGAACAGTACCAAATGTGGGTCCAAATACTGTCTATGTGAGAGGTGATACCTTACCGTAACTATAAGGTAACAGCCTCGTATAAGTAAACAGGCTCTTGACTAACTTAGTTAACTAAATCTTCTTAGGTAACTCTGCTAACTAACTTGATTAGTTATGTCTCTATAGATAAACTGACCTAATTAGCTAAGACATCTATATATGTATACTCAGTTATTTAGTTAATACTCTATTTGGTATCAAAATCCTTTAACTTTTTGTTATAAAAAAATTATAATTATAAAATAAAAACTAATATATATAATAATATAAATTTTATTTAATAATTTTGATACAAATAATATAGATATTATTGATCCACTCGCACAATGATTATTAATAATTTTGGAGGTCAATCAAATTTGAGCATTCACTGGTCTGAAAGTGGAAATAGCTAAATTTATAATCCATTTAAGGAGTCTTCCTATAGTACAGCGCTGTATGTAATATAACCACTTCAACAGTAAAAAGGCAACTTGAACAACTAGTATTTTACTGGTTGTTCATTTAATAATTTTTTTAAAATTATAATTTAATACATAAAAAATAAAATAAAATAAAATAATTAAGAAAATTTATAAATATTTAATACAAACAATATTTGAGTGAGAAAAATATTTTTAATTTTAATAAAAGTTTAAAAAAGTATAATAATTATGTCTCAATTTTTTTGGTTAAATGTCAATATATTAGGTTATTGGTTTGCTTATTTCCACTTTCCAATCCATTAGTTTTATGTTTAATATTCCTACTAAACTCGTTAAATACTAGTATTTTGGATTAAATTTCAATTAAATTTATTTCTCGTTAGATAAGTTTCTAAATTCAGTTAAACTTTCTCCCCATTTGGTTTATGTGTTTCAACTATTATTCCACTAATTTTGCGTTCAATATTCCAATTAACTTAGTAAGATTTCAATTATATGGGTTAAATATCAATATTAATTTTTTTGTTTGATTAATCACATATTTTGGTTATGTTTTTTCATTTATAGGTTCATATGTTTCAACTTATTAGTCTACTAGTTTTGCGTTTGATATTCCTACTAAATTCGTTAAGTACCAATATTTCGGGTTACATTTCAAGTAACTTTCATTTTTCGTTGGATGAGTTCCTAATTTTCGTTGCACTTTTTCTCTTAATGGTTCATGTGTTTCAACTAATTATTCCTCTAGTTTTACGTTAAATATTCCCATTAATTTTATAAGATTCCAATTATTCAGGTTAAGTACCAAGTTTGTTTTTGATAATTTTATTTTTGGTAATGCAAGTCTCTAATTTTGGTTATAGTTTCTCATATGTGGGTTTATACGTTTCAATTATTTTTCCACTAGTTTTGCATACAATATTCCAATTAACTTGGTAAGATTATAATTATTTGGGTTAAATACCAAAATTACTTTTTTTTGGTTAGATTAATTCCTACTTTTGGTTAGTCTTTTTCATTTATAGGTTTATATACTTCAACTTATTAGTCCACTAGTTTTATGTTTAATATTCTAACTAAATTCATTAAGTGTCAATATTTTGGGTTAGATTCCAATTAACTTTTATTTCCTATTAGATGAGTTCCTAATTTTCAATTTTCATTGCAGTTTCTTTGTTATTAGTTCATGTGTTTTAGCTAATTATTCCTCTAATTTTTTGTTGAATATTCCCATTAACTTCATAAGATTCCAATTATTCAGGTTAAGTACTAAATTTATTTTTCTAATTTTGTTTTTGGTTAAGTAGGTTCCTCATTTTCTTTATACTTTCGCTCATATGAGTTTATATGTTTCAACTATTATTCCACTGGTTTTGCGTTCAATATTCCAATTAACTTAATAAAATTCTAGTTATTCCTATTAAATACCAAATTTATGTCATTTACACTTAAGGGTAGTGAAATAATAATTAGATTTTATTTAAAAATATTAGATTATAAGTAACAAAATTAAATATCTAAATTATTAGATACAATAACTCATATTTTATTTGGGTAATTTTTTTATATCATAATAATAAAATAGTAAAATAAAACTTATATTAAATTTTAATATAATGATTTAATTGATTAACTATACAAAAATTTTTTGATTTGTATTTTTTAAAATTATTGTGAACTCATTATAATTATTTTTTAGAAGTGGGGTGGATTTACAAATATAGCGGAGTGCAAATACCCCACCCGTACCAAATATGATAATATTAATAAGATGAATTATATGTGACCCCGTACTATTTAAGCAAATATCAACTTATCATATAATAATGAAAAATCTTTATTACAACCCTTAATTTTTTTAAAAATATTTTGGGTCCATAATCTAAGTCCCTTTTTTTTTGTATTTTCATTACTTCATAAGATCTCTTGAATTTGATCATATTTATACTTGAGCTTTTAAACTTTATACATATTGATTCTCATTTTAAACATTTTAATTGATTATTTTTAGTCATCAAATAAATTAATATATTTATTTCAGCTTTCTCTTTACTTTTTAAATATTTTCCTTAACATTTGAAAACTTCGACAGTAAATAAAAAATAGCACATAAAGAGTGCATGCAATTGCTATGTTTCTCATAAAATTAATTTTTTAAAAGTTATGACAACATAAGTTATAAAAATGTTTAAACGTACAAAAATTGAAACTTTCTTAATCTATTTGTGTTGAATTATTTTTTTATTTTTCTTTTGGGATCAAAGTCAAAATTTCATGAACTTGAATGTATTTATACTTAACTTTTGATGTTTATAAATGTTATGCCCATTTTATTATTCAATTAATTATATTTATTTATCTTTGAACTAAAATAAATCAAGAATTAATATTTTTTTGAATTCTAATTAAATTTTTAGCGCTCTATTTTCTTTTCAAATTAGTTTTATTAATTTTTAATTACTTCAACAAAAAATTTATGTTATTAATTATAAATATTATTCGTATTATTATCATTATTATTATTATTTATTTTTTACTCTTACTACAATTGTTATTATTACTATCTTGCCTCATGAAATTTGTTAACAATCTTTTTTTTTTTCTTTTGGTTTAAACGAGTATCCTTCTTTTTATCTTCATTATTTCATGAGATTTTTTGAGCTTGATTGTACCTATACCTGAACTTCTAATCTTTATACACATTTATTCTCATTTTATCATTTTAATTAATAGTATTTACTTATATTTAAAATAAATTGATGCACTTATTCCATCTCTCTTTACTTTTCAAAACTTCATAAACTTATTAGACTTCACAAATTTGAATCAAAATTTAACAATATAAACAATCAGCACTTTCAATTGTTATTATTTATGAATTACAATCACAGAGATTGACCTGTTCTTGTTTTTCTCTGAAAAAAATTCTAATTTGAAAAATAAAATTCTATTTCAAATTAAAAAAAAAATGGAAAATCAGGTTTTAGACCAAGAAAAATATCAACTGTAACTAAAGAAAAATGAATCACATTGGTAAAAATACTCAATTAAACTGAATCTTCATTTACAAATGCCTGACTACTAATAGAATCACCGGAGTATAATTGAAAATTTGGACAAAGGAAAATAATATAAATAATAGGAGTAAAATAATCCACAATCCCTAAGATTAGAGTACCAAAAAAAAAAAATGAAATTACAAGTAACAAGAGTTCAATCTCTATTTTTATGTATTTACATTCTTGCTACAAATTATTGCTTCATGTCATATTTTCATTTACTCCTGCAACAAACAACAAGGTAGCAAGCAAATCAAAATCCTCCAAATGAAAAACTAAAGATAGAAACTCAAGAAATAAAAAGAAAAAGAATGAAAAATTGGAGAGGCAAGAGCAAAGCGACTAAACAGATGCCTTGATCAACTCTAAACATTCATATCATTTGTGGAACCAAACAAAATGTTTGCGCTTAACAAATCAAAAATATTAAGAAACCAAAAAACAAAGTCATCACACAACTAATGCAAATAAACAACACCATATGTCAATCCATATAAACCAACACATGTGCACAAGAGTACAATCCAAATGAATATTGAACAAATCCATCCGTCGTTTAATCAAATTTACAAATCCACAAATACAATTTCAAGCTAAAATGAGAAAGCCTATCATTCCAGTAGTGTTGAAATATACAAAAATAATAAATCATACCTTATAACATTGTAATCAACACTCTCAGCTAGGAAAATCAACAAGAAAATTATCTAACCATTTCATGTCATTTTTATGCTTAACCCAAAAGAAAAACATAGTTGAACAAATGGAAAAATTAATTGAGTTCATAATTGACAAAATTGAAAGCTCATTTAACCTTAGGTTCTCTCACAATTATAATGCAGAAACAACATCCTAGTCTCCATTTAAACCTCGTTGGATCTACACAGGCCTAAAAACTCAACTAATGAAATTGTTTATCTATAATATTTTCATGGTGAAAATAGAAGAAACTCATCAATAAACAGAATAACCAAACAAGATCAATCCCAAAAGAATTATATTACATGTTACAACTATAATCCAAGGAATTAAGACAAGCAGAAAAATCCAATAAACAATAAAACAAACAAAATTAAATCTAACAATCAAATAACTATAATTCAACTGAAATATTAAAGATTATGTGAGTTTTAGATCATTAAAATATCCCCTAACTAAAATAAAAATGCTATTCAATTACATGGGAAAAAATATTCAATTAAACTAAATCTGCTTTACACAAGCTGAAACTCTAAAAGAAGTTCACATTAATATTACCACTTAAACATAATTGAACCTTTAGACGAATAGAATTGGTTAAAAATAATATGAAAATTGGAGTAGAAAACTTCACAATTCCTAAGATAGAGTAAAGCCACAAAGATAAACAAATTAAAATAACAAAATTTCAATCTCTAATTTTCTACCATTTCCATTACTGCTATAAATTATTGCTTCAAGTCGTATTTTTATTTTCTACCGTGATTAAAGAACACTGTAACAAGCAGGTCAAAATCCTTTCAAATGAAAAGTTAAAGATTGTGGAAACTCAAGAAACAAAAGGAAAAATAATGAAAAACTGGAGAGGTAACACGAATGATTGAACAGGGAAGTTGAACGCAGAACATTCATACCGTTTGAGGAAGCAAACAAAATGTTTATGCTTAACAATTTAAGAAATATCACGTAAAATCACTAGACCTCAATCCATACAAACCAACAAGTACTCTGCAAAGCCTGGTAGTGTGGCAAACAAAGCAATTGACAAGAATAATAACCTACAAAGTAGAGATAATCTTAAAGTGTCTTATCTACAAAATTCAAAAAGAAGCTTTGCATTCCATATGCTGACAAAGATCATAATTAATCAAATCCATGAAACACTTTCACTGTTTTAACATGCAAGCCGCAGTATCTTAAGTCTTTGTAATGAGAAAATTTAGAAGCACTTTTAAACAAGGTTCAGTTGAATCAAATAATTGGATCTAATATATAATACAAATGCTAACTCCCATACTAATTTCAACATAATGACCTTTGCTGCATACATTAAAATCATGACTATTACCATGTCCTCAATTTTGCGTCATACAAACAAATTTCATCATAAAACAAAGTACAGTGCTTTAAAAAAAAAGGCATTACAGGCTGCTGGGAATGAGGACTAGGGGCTGATGGGGTTGTAACGAAGATCAAAATCAATGCACTGAAATGAATAATGACAGAACTCATGCTATGAATTGTTTTAAATCATGTTTTACACCTAACAAAGGGTTAGTATATTAGAGGGATTGATACCTGGCATGTACTTCAGCAAACCAGGACCCCTGAAAATAAGAAAGAAAAGTTTTGCTCATTTCAAAAACACGCAAGAAAATAGAGCGTCTTCTCAGGTATTTTTCAAAAAAACTATTCGTTGTAACCTACGCAAAATTCTACTTGGCACAATCGTAAGGACCAATCCTAAGATTAAGATAAAGGCCTGCTTGCTGCACCAGCTTGATAAACTTCAATAGATCATAATACCCCTCCAAATAATACTAAAACCAATTAAAATAAAAAGAAAAAAAATAGCAACACATATATTGCAGAACTTATTTAAAATATTACCCTAGATTTGAGACCACAAGCAAACTGGGCCTCCTGATAAAAACAAATTAGATGCCATGAATAAAATTATTACAAGTCCACCAGAGAAATTGTCAGGATTATAGCGATTAGAAACCTCTCGTAACTTCATTTATCTTCACCAATGAAGATAGGTCAACATTTAACATTCTTTCACAACCAAGTACACCAAGTCTTACACATAAAGGTTTAAGGTTACAAAGTATAGTTACTTAAGACTCTAGATTTATCGTAAGGCAACTTAGAAAATTCCATTACCACACAAAGACCTGCGTCTATTTCTTATAAACATGGCAAGAATCACATCCAAGGTCAAGCAAATTCAACAACAAGCCCATACAACATATACCCAGCACATACACAACTCATTAGCCAATTTGAGGCACAAAACAATAGAATATTGTCATAAAACCACCATAATATCATTGGACTCAAATATAAGAATAATAGAAATATAATTATTCAATTAGATCATTACCCCAAATCACGAATACTAGCGAGACTACATTAATTCATGCTAATGTCAGCAGCACATTATTTAATAAAATCATTCAAACATAAAAAATCAGCTACATGCGAATCTAGAATTTAAAAGGAAATATATAATAATTTTTTGGAGAGAAGAAATCCCTTTCCACTTATATTGAAGATAATTCAATAAAATGACAAGCCCCAATTCGCAGCTCATCAAAACAAACCCCATTACTTTCATTTGCTTGATGATCGATAATGTGACCTTTTTTTTTTAATTTCTGATTTTTTTCCTCTTTGTGAACAACAGAATCTCAAGATGAAATATTGCAGTATGACTTAATTGTAACTCTATCTATTCAAAAGAAAAAAATGACAAGCCCTAGCAATTATCATTCAATTATCAATCCCTAGAAATCATCCCAATATTTCAAGTAATAATTTCTCAATTGTAAAATCAAATTATTGAAACTGAAATTTCAAGTAATATTCATAAACTAAACTGAAACTTCAAGCATATTTAGAGACATGATAAGATTTTAATCATATATTAAATTAGAGAGAGAGAGCTCACCGAAATTATTGGAAGACATAAGAGAGAGATACAGCAAGAGAGATGATTCATGACAGTGAAAAATTCAAGCTGAGAGTGATAGATTGAAGCTGAGCGCGAGAAATTGAGTGACGAATTGAGGCGAGAGTGGCAGATCGAATAAATGACACTCCTTCAACTACATCGTTGCTCTTTGCTGTGATGGGTGGTGAATATTCTTGAATACCAATTTCATTCATCCAAAATTCTGGATGTAGGCGAAAACAATAACAAAGAGAAAACACAAAGGTTGATATTATGAGAGAGAGGGTCATCACAATCCAACGGCAGTGATTTTTTAGTTAAGTTAATTGATGAAATAATAACTGGCATATCCGGTAGCCAAATGAGTAATCACGCATATTAACCATTGGATGTATCTACTTCTATCTAACGGTTGTCTTTTTTTAAAAATAAAATATTAAATTTAGCTGTATGAGATACAGACGCTGTATTACAAGCGGAACCCCATTTAAGATAGAACAACAACAACCGATTCAATCATGCCCTTTTCTCCCTAATAAATTATGAGTTCGGCTCCACAGTATCTTGACTTGACATGGGCCCACTAATCAAACTGCTTCTTCTATGTCATTTTATTTGAACTCAGCTACACTTTCAAGAAATATTCTCTCATCGTTTGTTATTTATTATTCAATCTGATTGACGAGTAAGTAATATGGGACGTTGATCAACATGTGTACCATTATATCCTATCATACACAAAAACAGCTAATAATTCCTCAAATCATTAAAAACTTTGATGTCATGGATGGCGTTTTCTTCATACGAATTTACATAAAAATATACGGGTCGATCCCAGAGGCTGAGCAAAATACACATGTATCGGTTACCACGCGTTTTACACTGCCCATCAAGATTAGCTCGCAAGTATTGACAATTTGAGGCCGTTGATTTACTTGCAATCACTTGACTCGTGGTCCAAGATTAAATAATAAATCTAACGAACTGCCTCCTCAAGTGGATACTTCTAGGCTTCTAACCGTTAAAAGCCATCAGCTCATAGGGACCAAAAAAATTATTTTTCTCCACGTGTCTTTTGACAATGGGATGTTGAAATTCAGCCTTTTTTAATTTTTATTTTAATTTATTGTTTTTATTTTTACAGGTTTCATATCTGATTTCTCTCCCGGTCCTCGAAACAAAAACCACGTAAAAATATGTGGTTTTTAATTAAATACCCTTTAATAGTTTTAAAATTATTTAAATACCCTCTTTTTTTTTTATTTTCATGAATACCCTAATAAATATGAGTAAAATCGAAAATACCCTTAATGAATGCATCAAATTCACTCAATGAATTGTCTTCATATTATTTCCTCATTTCTTTCACCCAATTCCATTTTTGCTGCCGATTCTTTCAAAATCTCTCATAACTTCTTACACAAATACAATTATGTATTCATTTCTTTAACGCCCATTTTTTCTTTAAAGGTGCATTGCTTATTAAACAACCCAATAAGGTATGTTAATATTGTTGGGTTTTAAATTTTTTAATTTTTAGGAAAATTTAGAAAATTTCCTCACATTACAATGTTTTATTTTCACCATTTTTTCTTATATGTAGAAATATATGCAATGTAGGTTGTTTAATTATTTTTTTCAGCAATATAACTTATTTATGGCGAAAATGTTTTGCATCGTGCATTCTTTTGATACCGTGTACGTCATATAGTTAGTCATGTAGGTCGTGTAAGTAATATAATCGTGTAAGTCGTGTAGGTCATGTAAAAAATATAGTCGTGTAAGTCGTGTAAGTATTATAGTCGTGTATGTGGTGTAGGTCGTGTACTTACTTGTATATGAAATTTGATATTATTGTTTTTATTGTATCATCAGATATGGTTTTGGTACGTGTGCCTATTCTCTTCAATGGTGAATAGATTGAGCAAAATGACGAGTATAAGTTCAAAGATTCCAAGGCTAAAGGGAATGGTCGTGCCTATTCTTTTCAATGGTGAATGGTCGTGTAGGTCATGTACTTACTTGTATATTACATGACCTTACATGACCAAATAGTGCGTTCATAAATTACAGCAAAAAAATAATTTTGCATATTCGACAGTTTGAGAAATGATGAGATTAATTATTATAAATAAACAAAGTTATCAGTTTACAATGTCAATATTTGGATAAGATACATTAATGGATATCGCAATTAAATATATTACAACCATTTAAAAAGTTTTTTTTTTATCTTCAAACTGCTTTCTTCCTCTGCCGAAGCATACATGCATACATGAGGAATGCCTGCATATAATAAATCCATGAAATCAATTAGAAACAACTCTTAATCAAAGGTTGGTTGAAAAAAAAACACTTTAGTTAATTCTTCCTATTAAGAAACCAAACTATTTCCACCAGCAAGCTATTTCCACCACTAACAGTGATGGCTTATAAAATTTCATATTAAGAAACCAAACTATTTCCACCAGCAATGACTTCATTTAAAAAAACAATACTCACATGTTAGTTGTTCTCTGAAAGTAATGACTGGTCATATAAAAGTCTTTCAGCTAGTTGCTTGCGATAAGAAGAGACATGTGCATGCGTACAATTTGTTTGAATATCTTCACCACGTGCAAGTGTGTCCATGTAACGCAAAACAAACACACCACAATCTCCACTGAGAATTTTAAAAAATAGTCAACTACATACTGAATATATAACTATAACAGCAAAATGAAAAACATTGAGCATTTGGTTTGCTCACCAAGATTCTTGATGTGGCGTATTCTCTACACCCAAAACTGTCCAAACTTTGTTTTTTTGGGTAGTTTCAGGGTGCAAATCATACCGTAAAATCTTCTCCAGTAGAAGAGGAATAATAACAGCATATGGCAATAATTCTTTCAAAAATGTTGAGTCATTCATTACAGAAACCATGGAGTCATATATGGAAATTGTCTCCCTTACAATGTCAACCTCAGCAAGAATCCAATAAAGGTCGTGTAAGTGCAATACATGAAAGTCGTGTAATACACAACCTTGAATCCTACATAACCTTACACGACCAAATCGTGTGTTACATGACAAAATTATAATCCGCACAGTCCATCAATTTTTCACAATTTGCATGCAGCAAAACAACTAGAAATTTATTTTTGAACATGTAATGAGAGACCCGCAACTAATTAATCTATTTTTTCTATATAAACCCTAACTTTTTATTTTTTTCCCTGAATATCAACGAGAAAACTATTTATAGAGAATTACTTACCCCAACTAGTTAAATTATGACCATTTTACAATAAAGGATCAGCTCTCGTCGGCGATTATGTAGCGACGAACTAGGCTTCTCTTTCTTAGTTGTGGCAGCTTCCCCTTCTCAGGCTTAGTTTGCTCGTGTTGAAGTTCGATTTACCATGAATGGAGAATGAATGTTTGTTTCGGTAGAGGTGATGTCAGTGAGGGAATTGCAGTGTTTGTTTGTTTGAGTTTGACAATGGAGGGAATTGCAGCAAATGAGTATTTGTTTGCTTCGGTAGAGGGGGGAGAGATGCTATTCGTTGAGTTGAAATGTTTTAAAATGAGGGTAATTTAGTAATTTTTTATCAATTTTTAAAAGGTATCGATGGAAATTTTAACAAAAACAGATTTTAGGGTGTTGAGATAATTTTTAGAGTATGGAGGTTTACCGGGCGCAATTAACTCTAAAAATAACCTGACAGCTAGAGAAGAGGCTAGGCTGAGAACACAAACAATCACTAAAATTCACAAATTACACAGAGTTATGGAGAATCAAAACATAAAAGTGGAGGAACAGGGGGACGACGAGGGGGCGCCCATGGCGGGCGAGGTTCTTGAAGAAGAAGGAGAGATCGGCTCCAGCTTGACCATGGAGAGAGTCGCCGCAGCCAAGCAATTTATTGAGAGTCATTACAAGGCTCAGATGAAACACATCCAAGAACGCAAACAAAGGTTCGTTTATTGCTAATTTGTATAAAAGAATTTTTTATTCTACATTAATTTTCTTTATTTGTTTATCTGTGCATATGTAATTTTCGTGTTCCATTTTGGAAGGATCTCCTTTGACTTTTTGTACATCTTATTTGCATGCATTGTTGTTGTCGTTTTGTTTCTTAATGGAAATCTTCGGGTAAATAAAATGTTCTCCACTGATTGTTAATTGTTAGCTATTGCGGATATCTTGGGTTTACATAATGTGAAAATTTTAATTGCATTTGAATAAAAGATATGGTTAATAAAGGGAATTTGGAATTAGGAAGATAATTCACGGTTGATTTGATTTTCCTCTGCAATTTGTTCTGTGGAGTGTGGAGCACTGGATCATGTAGTCGGCAATGTCAAACTCTGTTATTAGGAATGCAGAGTACAAATAGGGAGAGGATACTTTTGTTAAAATTGCAGCTGACCGAATCTGAATCTAACTAGATATTATCATGGAAAACCTAACTGTAAAGAGTGTTTCCTGTTTGGAATATCATGTGTAATAGCATAAAGTTAATTCCTGCAATAACTTTTGAAGGCTAAAGGAAATTCAAAAGGGATTTAAGCTATACATTTTAGTAGTTTGCCTATGGTTTTGAAACCATTAAATATGTACACTCTTATTTGGGAAGTTGTCTTCACTGGCATCTTAAAGATTTTGGCACTTTCAACATAATAAATGAGGTGTGAGTATAATTTTTTTTTTTTTAAAAATCAAGAGCATTTTTCCTGCATTGGAAGGATGAGGTGTGTTTACCTTCACTGTTTTACTCCTTTAGATACGAGTGATTGTTTATTTCATTTTCCTCGCACTCCATGTGGCAAAACCACACAAATCTTCAAAGGTTGTTTGCAATTTTGTTGAAAGTAAGGAGAGCTGCAGGAATATGTAATATTTGAAAAATATGTGTAAATGATTTTGTCTTTACTTTTTTTTTTAATAATTTCCTATTACCAATAGCATCTTTCCTGTCCATGCCTGCGAACTTGTTTGATTGCCATTCCGGTTTCTAGTTCGTGCGTACAAACAATCACAAACAGAGAAACAAAAGCATAATAGTGCATGGATAGCATTTTCCATTGAATTCATCAAACTTTGAATTCTTCTATTTTTCTTTTAGCTTTCAATTTCGATTTTTTTGCTTTAGCTTTCCTTCATTGTGACCATTTGCTATGAAAGTATAAAAGTACTTATGTTTATGGTAAAATGTTTCTTCTTTCCATTTTCGATTGCTGCACTACACTAGAATTATTACCAAGGGTTCCCCCAGCTGCAACATCCGTAGGCATCCAGAAACAAACTAAGTACTATACCCCCAGAAACAATCTAAGTACTATATACACAAGCAAATTCTACTTTTTGACTTGACTCATATCATATGTAAAAAATTCCTAGTGCATTTTGACACTTAGTGAATATGTCAAAAACATCCTTGTGCATTTTGAAACTAAGAAAAACATAATGTCCTTTATCAGTGATATTTACCTTTTCAATGACTTTTTTGACAATGGAGTTTCCTTTGATCTTGGTATTTTTCCTGGCATATCATTGTCAATGTTAGGCGCTCGGTGCTGGAAAGAAAGTTGGCATCTTCAGATGTTCCAGAAGAAGAACAAATCAATATACTGAAGGATCTGGAGCGCAAAGAGACTGAATATATGCGTTTAAAAAGGCATAAGATTTCTGTAGATGACTTTGACCTCTTAACCATTATTGGAAGAGGAGCTTTCGGAGAGGTTAGACACGCATCCTTTGAATAACATTTGAGGAGATTTCTTTAAAATTATCCTTAATTCTTGGATAATAAAAAGGAATTATTGTGCTAAATTTTCTGATTGTATTTCAAAATAACAGACAATAACAATTACATTATGATCTAAGCAAAACAAAAGCTGTCCTAACTAATCTTGAATAAATTTTCAATTATCATCAACCATTCTGACCTCGATACCTGATATGCTGATAATGTGGAGGCAACTAATATCAATAAATTGGCAGACCGGAGGTAAAAATTGAATAAGAAAGGTTATTGCACTAAATCTTTTAGTAATAGATACTTAAGTGCGTAGAGTATGATCCTCATCATTGTTTCTTAATGATAATGGGGACCCTTGAGTCAGTCGGTTTAACTCTCATTGTGATAGCACAACTGAATCTTATTTTCCCTGTAGCCAAAAGTAGTCTCCAAAAGCATCAAATCCACCACTTCCCTTATAGATATTTAAGTGATGTGGAGGCAATGTTAGAGTTCAATGATGGTACTACTGGTGGCAGGGGTACACTATTGCTGGTGATGGTCAAAGTACCAAAGGCATCAGTGATGTCAGAGGCCTGCTGAGGGCTAAGTTGCTGGAATATATTATGGTAGAGAGGCTGGATATTGGTGATGAGGGGTGATGCCAGTGATGGCATTGTTGAATGAGGTAGCAGTTGCATAGGCAACATAGAGTTCATAGAAATACTGAAATTAATGATTTTTGGTGTCTTAAGAATTATATTGTGGTTTTTGTGATAATTGTAGTGGGCATGTGCAACTGGGTTTAGTCTTGGTGGATGTTGTGGGGTGAAATGGTTTGGGTAGTGAAGATTTTGTGCTAGTGCTAAAGATGTATTAAGCTCGTAGAAATAGTAAGTGGTGTTGTGTTGTTGATCTGGTTTTGATGGAATATCAGATTTACAACAGTTTACAGACCATTGTACTTGCTGTTCTCGAGTCTCACCTTATGGATGAGATGTGCATCCCAGCTATTTTAGGATTTTAACATTTCCTAGAACTGAATTACCATCGGAGTAGGTGGCGAAGTCTGTAATGCAGTGTTGGTTTTAGGGTTTGGAACTCCATGCTATTAGTTCCCGTGAAACAAACGAATAAGGCCTAGTTAGTAATTTGAGTCAGAACTGATTATGTTATTCTGCTAAAATATAAGTCATATGAGGCCTTCTTTTTCCTTTTTTTTTTAAAAATAATTTTTAATCTGAATTCCAATATTTAGACTACACTTTTTTTTCCCTTTTTCTTTTTAAATATTTTTTAATCTGAAGTCCAACCTTTAAACTAAATGATAGTGGATGGCCTTCTCCATTCCTTAAACTTCCCAGTTATCACCTTTACCATAGTTCAGTTAAATTTGAGCCTCAATTTTTTATAGTTTGACTGTGTTTTGAGGTGGTTTATATGTTCTTCTAACTTGGTGTTGCAGACCTTTTGATGGAAGTTTGTTAGGAGCTTATATATTTTTCTTTTCAGGTTAGATTGTGTCAGGAGAAAAAATCAGGCAATATTTATGCCATGAAAAAGTTGAAGAAGTCAGAAATGCTTAGCAGAGGACAGGTAAGATCCAAAATATTTAGTCATTTTTACTTTATTCTTTTAGCAAAAATATTATGTGGCTTAGAACAAATGCTGTGCCCCCTTTTTTTTCAAGGCTATAGCTGAATCCTCTGCATGAATGTTATACCTTCTGTTTTGTCTCAAGAAAAAGGTGGTTGTTGGTTCCATGTCTCATCTGCTTGTACTATTTTCTTGAATTTTTTTTTTTTGTTTCATAACCCGATGAGCTGTATTAAACTCATGATCCATAGGTTTGAATGATACATGCTATACAAAAGTTTTCAGTAATGTGAATGATTGACTTTGCAAGCTTAGTTTGATGAGTGGTGACTGGTAAGAGATGGAGAATTGGATTGGGAACTGTAATATCCATGAGAAGTTAATAATTTTACACTAAGGAGAAGATAAGAGATTTGGTTTGATGTTTTGGTCATGAACAAAGAAGAGAGATGAGTATTATATTGGAAAGTATATGAAATCTTATTGCTACTTATATGCCCTTTTCCTTCTTATAAGAATCTCTGGTTTGGAAGCTGTTATTTCGGGCAATAAAATCTGCGGAGTATCATTTCTTATTAGAGGGATACAAGGAATACAATACAAATTAATAACATTGTTGTTTGATTGCTGCATAGCTCACACTATTCATTCTCATTTTCCCATTGGAGTGGATCAAGGATAGGATACAAATTAATAACATTGTTGTTTTATTTCCTCATTGCTCACATTATTCATTCTCATTAATTGCATTGAGTTTTGTGTTTTCATCCAACAAATAAGCTCATGCTGCATCAGTTTGCATACAATTGTTTGTACAAAAGGTTTGTATGCTTGTTATTCATCTTTTGATTAGTAAATAAGATGCCTAGAATCATGGTAGTTTGTAAAGTGACAATAAGACTAATTCCATGGCATCTCTCACAGTGAAGAAGGATTATTCCTTGCTCAATATTTTACTTTGAAGCAGCTGCTTTTTGTAACAGCTATTGTCTCTATCCTTGAATCTCATAGCACCAAGGGAACATCAGCCATTTTCAATAATTATGTATGTCACTTCAATAGTTGCGAGTTTCTTGACACATTACTGATGTTATACGCCACAGGTTGAACATGTTAGAGCTGAGAGGAATTTGCTTGCTGAAGTTGCCAGCCACTGCATTGTGAAACTCTATTATTCCTTTCAAGATGCTGAGTACTTATATCTAATTATGGAATATCTGCCTGGTGGTGACGTGATGACTTTGTTGATGAGGGAGGAGACTCTAACTGAAACAGTGGCTAGATTTTACATTGCTCAAAGTGTTTTGGCCATAGAATCTATTCATAAACATAACTATATTCACAGGTTCATATTTTCATGTTTGTTAAAAGAAAAATATTTGGGAACAAAATATCTTGAAGTTCATTATATTTATAACTTGATGAAATCTTGTTGGCTTAACTAATTCACGACCATGCGTATGTTCATTTATTCTACAGAGATATAAAACCTGACAACCTTTTGCTGGACCAAAACGGTCATATGAAGCTCTCTGACTTTGGTCTTTGCAAGCCTCTTGACTGCACAAATTTGTCTGCTATAAATGAAAATGAAGTTCTAGATGATGAGAATTTAAATGAATCAATGGATGTTGATGGCCGCTTCCCAGAATCTGGTTGTGGGAGGCGCTGGAAAAGTCCCCTTGAACAGTTACAACATTGGCAGATAAATAGGAGGAAACTGGTACGTAGTAGTTCCCCATGTCTGATCTATAGATATGACCCTCCTGTACATCTATGTTTATCTTTGATTGCCGATTAAGTGAAATTCAGACTGGATCATAAAGATGAGAGTTCAAGCAACTGACATTTGTTTGGAAAAAAAAAAAGGGAATGAAAAAAAAAAGGGAAATTTGACTACATAGCTATATCCAACATTGTGCATGAGTTTGTTTGCACTAAGAAATTTCATTTATTTGGTTAGGCATGGAAAGTAAAAAGCGATATTGGATAATTCTGTTTCAATTCTCTGAAACTATTGGGTATATTGGTTACCATACAGTGAAGATTTAGTTGTCATCATGATTAAACTTGTTCAAAACAAATAAACCTCCTCGATAATCCGTTACCGTTATGGCACTTCTTTTTGTGCATCTTGGATAAACTTTAGAATTTTGTTGCCTTCATTTATCTTTTTCCTTTTTGTTTTATCAGTGCTTCTCTTGTATGCTTCTGACAGGCAGCAGGCATTTATTGTTGGGTGAATTCTTACTTACTGCAGAGAACTGGCAACAATCTTAGTTGTGTTATTTTGGGAATAATTTAAGTATTTTTTTTATTATTGATCTTGAATATTTACAGTTAGAAGGATCTTTGTTTTTAAGTTTATGTTTTCTTCTTATTTTGACAGGCATATTCAACAGTAGGCACGCCTGATTATATTGCGCCAGAAGTGTTGCTGAAGAAAGGATATGGAATGGAGTGTGACTGGTTAGCATATTGGAATGAAACTCTTTCTTGTAACTATTTGTCTGACATTATGTTGTATGTTTGACTTTTGTAATAGGTTTTTAAATTTTCCTCGGAGAGCATTGATAGAAGTGGAAGTGAAAAATAACTTTTGATGGAATTGTTTTTGTTTTATGTTTTTCCTATGATTGATTTTATATGACTGCTGTTTACTGCATTTTTCTTTTTTATCTTTTACAAGGATTGTCCTTCTGATTTGGAGGTTAAATTCAGGTTAAAAAGAAGGATTGTCCTTCTTTTTTATATAAATGACTTAGAAATTTTTCTTTTCGTAAACTTTTCTACCAGAACCCCCTAAAGATTATGCATTTATATTTTTAGTATAACATATTAGAAGAGAAACAAATTGATGCGATGCGTGGTTCTCTGTATTTTCTTTTTCTTCATATTTGTAATAAAATTCTTTTGTCCATTTCATGAATTCTTATCAAGTTTTGTGCTAGCAGGTGGTCACTTGGTGCCATAATGTACGAGATGCTTGTTGGTTATCCCCCTTTTTACTCTGATGATCCAGTAACAACATGCAGAAAGGTTTACTTTTAAGATGCAGTGTGGCCTCGGTCACAGTATCATATTGAATCTGTTTTCCACCTCATCTGTCATATTTCTCTCTTCTCACATTTAATTCATTATTAGTTGTAAACTTACATAGGCTATGCTCTGTATGCGTGTTTGAGTTCAAGACATTTCATTGGTGGCATCAGATAAGATAAAAAATAAAATATTATAAAATCTGTCCTTATTTAAAAAGACTCATTAAAGTTCATTAAATTGAGTTGTTTAATGCACTAACGTCATGGGTTGTATTGCAATTTCTAAAGAATGAATGAATGGTTTAAATTCTTCTCATTTCCTTGCATGTATTTCAGATCGTGCATTGGAAAAATCACTTGAAGTTTCCGGAGGAGGCAAGATTGACGCCTGAAGCAAAGGATCTTATTTGTAGGTTGCTTTGTGATGTTGAGCATAGGCTTGGAACTCTTGGGTCTGAGCAAATTAAAGTTCGTTCTTGTAGATTACAATATCTTCTTTAACTTCATGTTTGCTATTGCTCTTTAGCACATCTATTAACATCAAATTGTCATCAGGCTCATCCTTGGTTCAAAGATATTGCATGGGACAAACTCTATGAAATGGAAGCAGCATATAAACCAGAGGTCAATGGTGTACTCGATACCCAAAACTTCATGAAATTTGATGAGGTAATGTGTTTCACATATTCAATTCTTCCATTAGTTAAGAAACAGGTTATTAATTGTTTTGTTTGCCTAGAATTAACTGAAAGCATTCGTCTACAGTTCTCTAAGTATAGATAGGGAAAAAGGGGCTAGTCCTACTGGTAAATTTGGGATTTGAATCCAAAACATTTCGTGATATCCATTTTCATTAGGTTTGACTGTTTTTATAGATTTCAGGAATGCTATCCTCTGTATAAGGCAGCCTTTAAACCTTAATAGTTAAGTAGATACATGGTAATAAATTGAAATATCTTAAGAACCACTTTTAGGACTGTTTGGTATTCTTTGGGCTTTGAAAATAATCATTTTTAGCTGTGCTGAAGAAATGATCAGCTGTAAAGATAGCAGTAAGGTGTTTGGTTAGTTTTGTTTTTAAAAGTACTGTCAGTTATATATATATATATACACACACACACATAAATATATATTTCCTTTTATAAGAAAAGAAAATTATATGCTTTTGGTTGATTTTACAGTTAAAATGTTGTGACAATGCATATGACTAAAATCCACATAATGCCAAGAAAAAAATATTTTCATGCATGATGTGTGTGAATGTAGTAATTATGAAGACGTTTGGTATCTACATGCCAAACAATTATTATTTTATTAAAATAATTGTCAATTGAGAATCTAATGTTTACTTTTCTAATTTTTTGTTTGTTTTATTATATCATGATAATAAAAACTTAATATTTCTTTCATAAAAAATTAAGATTTTAAGTAATAAGGATCTTGTTAAGCTTAAAATTTAATGATTTTATTTTATGGTTAGAGATGGAATTGAGTAATGTGTGCAAGGAAAATTTTGAGTTCGTATAAATTGTTTTCTCAATACCAAAATTTCGAAAAGCTACTCCCTCATTGCTTCAAAATGCCTTTAAGGTATTTTTGCCAGGTTGATTAGAAGAAGAAAAATTAACAAACACCAAAATACCTTTTTAGTTTCCTAGACTCACTTTTGAGCATCCCAACAATCCCAAACAATAGGGTCATATTCTTCATTTATGTCTAGTTATTATTCTTCTTGTGTCATTATTTTTAAGATATCTTTCTAATACCATGTGACTTAGTTATAACTGTGCCATAGGTGGAGTCCCAAACACCAAAAAGAACAGGATCTGGACCCATGAGGAAGGTATGTAACTTTGGTGCAGATGAATTGCAAACGTAATTTGCTTAAATTTAAGTAAGCTGTTCAAATATCTCTATTTTAAGTAGAATTACTATGTGAGAGAAATTTCCTTTATTTAAAGCTTACACAGAGGGCAAGGTGATTTTCAGCCATCAAGTCCATTCAACAGCTTTTAATTATAAAGATTTCAGATGGGTCTGGTTCATTATTAATCCCAGAAAACATGGTTTCAGGAATATAGTTATTATTTCTTTCTTGCATAAGATTGTCTTCACACTGCTTTTCAAAAACATTATGTAATGTCATCTAATGGTATATTTCTATGTGTATATATAAGTGAGAATTACTTGTGGAAGTGTGCCATAATTTTATTAAAATCAATCTCTGCTTCTGTCCATAAATTTGGTTTGCATATTAACTCATCTTGAATTTCCTAGATGACACTGCATACCTGTAAAAATTAATCTATGTGATAAAAGTTATTGTTTTTCAATCTGGCTTACTGAAAGCATCTTATTTGTTCTCTTTGTCAACAGATGATGTTAACTCCTAAAGATCTCAGTTTTGTTGGGTACACATATAAGAATTTTGAGGCTGTCAAAGGTATGCACAATCGTATTGGTATGGGAATACTACTCAAGTTTATGCTTTACTGTTCTTCTTTCATCTTTTACTATCTGACTTCCTAATGTGATACGCTGTCATCCTAATATTCTAATAACTCTCTTCGGCTTCTATAGGGAGTCTTTACCTATTGGTCAAATTTATCTTTTATTCTTGCTCATGCAGTAAAATTATCATTTCCCAGCTTCATAATATTAGACTTGCATGTGTACCATGCATGAAACAATAGCTGAAGTATGCATCTTATTGAAAATCCACTTTTTTTCAGATATTGAAATTGATTATGTATGCCATGTCTTTCTTGGCATGAAGTAGACTCCATATAAAAACCAGTTGTAATAATTAAATGTTTGAATTCATTTTTACATCGTACTTTTCGAAGCTCTTACCTTGCAGCATATAGTAATCAAGCATGACCTTTTACATTAAAATTGGGTTGAAGACAGGCTACCACTTAGCTCAACTATTATTTTCAGCTTTAGCGAGATCTATGATTATTGTTTTAAGTAATAACCAGAAACAATCATCTGGTCTGCTGAGATCATAGCCCATTAACATTCTTTCAAGGCTTCAAACATTTGCAAGTGCAATTTGTGTTCATTTGTTCTCTAATTTAAGTATCCATTAATGTATTTTCTGATGTCCTTTTATCCTGATATAGCCAGCAAACTTTTTTAATTATTCACACAACCACTGCAGATAAAAGGAGTACGTTGCCAGATCGGCTGTCTGCTGACTATATACAATGTAATGGATGCCCAATTTGTATAACAACATAGCCTCCTTAAGCGTATGTGCGCCATTTATATTCATTCAATGGCACTAATTAATGATTTTCTCTTCTAGGTGATTCTACAATTGACAATTCTTCTGAAAGTACAACTGACAACACAAAGAGACAGACACATGCATCGTCAGGGGATGCCATGTAAAGCATCAGCATTTTGCAATAGCCAGAGATGGGGTCGACCTGCTTATTTTTCAGTCAGGTTGCTGCCACTTTTTGCATAATTTCTAATTGTACAGCTATATTAGGACTTCTGGGAAGCCCTTTTTGATGGTAGCAGCAGTAGTTGTAATTGAAAGTTTTGCATTTATTTAAGATTTTTATGGAGGTTCTGATTGCCGAGGTTGGCAATCAAAGGTAATATGCCATTGCTTGTGGCAGCTTTTGGTCCTCTGTTGTTCTTGATAGTTTAGGAGACTGAAACCTAGTAACTGTATCTTTATCTGGAAGAACCCTACTGTTATGATGCAGCGAAAGTTTAATGTTTTAATAGTTCGTTGATTCTTGAGAGTACTGAAATAAAAGAATAGTTGAAGTTCACATTTATTCACATTTATTCGAAAGATACCATGAGCCTAGGGGATTAGGATTCGTTGATTCTATAGAATGCTGAGAATTAGCTAAACTATACAGCTCACACTAAGCTTTGAAAACTGAATATTAGTGAATTCAACTCTGCCTTCAAAAGCTATAAGAGGATTATTTATACTATTAGTAATTATCCTAAATCATAAGGAAAAGTGAAAACGAAGTTTTAAACTTTTAAGAAAAAGAATAATAAACTTTAGATAATAAGTAAACCAATTTAAATATGATAAGAGTTCCTAATTTACATCACTCTCCTAGGATGGAGAGAATTCTCACTTAAATTCAGGTTGTTATGAACAACATCTTCATCATGATCACCTCTTAAAGGAGTAAGACACTAGACATTAAATACATCTGCAATATGAATATGACTAAGAAGCTTTTGTCTATAGCCATTATGATTTATCTTCTCTGTAATATCCAAAAGTTTGATCTTCTTAGCTGGAAGCTTGTTGTACTCTCCAACTAAAAGCCTCTCTTTGGTTAGAATTGCCCAAACAAGGTTTCCTATATGAAATTCTAAACCTTAACACTTTTTGTTTGCCTTAATTTTATAACCTTATTGGCCTTCTTCAGGGACTCGTGTACCAGTATGAATTTTCTGAAGCAACTCAATTAAATCTTCTGACTTGCTGCTTTTCGGAATTAAATCTGGAACTAGGGCTAAGTTGATGGGTGCTCGTGGATTATATCCATAATTCACCTAAAAAAGGACTTAATCCAATACGATGTTTAACATAATGATTACGTCAACTATGCCTTTTGATCTTATGCCTTCAAGTTATCGTCAACTAGATTACGTAGGTGGTTTGTTAAAGAATAGTTGATAACTTCAGTTTAACCATCTGTTTGTGTGTGATAAGCACTTCCGAGATTTATACGATTGTTAATCAATTTCCATATCATCCTTAAAAAATGATTGAGAAATTGTGTGTCTCGGTCATATGCAATTTATAGACTTCTTTGAAGAATAGATGAGCAACAGTCAAGGCATCTGTAGTCTTCTTGCAACTAATAAAGTGAGCCATTATAAAAAACCAATCAACAATGACAAGTATTGAATCTATACCTCTTTAAGTAGGAGGTAATCAGAAAACAAATTCTATACTAATTTTAGTCGAAGATTGTGTTAGAATTAGCAGCAGTATACATAATCCTGCATTAGTTGCAGTATATTGAGTGCTGGAGAATGCATATTTATAAAAGGTAAAATCTTCATTTTGCATTCCACACTAATTAACATTTCTACTTTTATGTATTTAAGTCTTTTAAACTTTAATTATGTGTGTTTTGTTATAGTTTGAGTATTTTATGTATTTTAGGGATATTGTGGTCATTTTACGATTAATGAAAAGTCAGATGGAAAAATAGATAATATTTTTGAGTTTAGAACAACTGAAAACCCTAGAAAGGGCATAAAAGACAAAATTATGCTTTTGAGATTTTTGTAGGGCCCAGCTGACGTGGCATTGATGACGTGGCATTGACCAGATGATGTGGTGTTCACCGATGATGTGGTAGCATATTAGTAGACCTGATGATCTATTCCAACCAATTAGATCTTGTCACATGGCATAACTTGAGCATTCGAATTGTTTTCATCAAAATGACCATGATTTACTCATTATATTTATCAATAAGGAAGTCCCCCTAATTTGGTAGCTCTAAATTGAAATTTGAGTTTCATTTATGTAATTCTCTCTCCATCTTGTATTTTTTATGTGTTTTAATAAAACTACCATTTTACCCCTAGTTCAATCATGAGTGACTAATTTTATTTTAAGCTTGGATTGAAGGTGAGATCTCAACATGATCCATGGGCTTAATCTGATAAATTTATTTTGTTTTCCTCTTTGATTTATGTAGTTGTTTTGACTCATTATTGATAAATAATATCTCTTGTCTAGATTTTGCATGGTTTACCGGCTCCCTAGCGAAAGATTGTCACTATCTAGTGCAATGAGTACTTTACAACATATTTATTAGAAAGAGACTCCCCTCTATTATTTGTGGGTTGTCTTGACTCAGTGTTGACAGAGAGTGCATCTAAGTCATTTAGTGGATGGTATCACGTTGTTTACAAAAGGATTGATATCATTTGGCACAACGTGTATCTGACACCATACTTTTTGGAAGATCATTATTTTCTGGCACACTAAGCGTTTGATACTATATTTATTATATTGAGGATTATAAGGAGTGGAAATACCCCTTTATAAATTGATTGGAACTAAAAATAAATATTAAGCCCATGGTAAAGAGTTGAACATGAATCCGGAGACTCAAGTGTTTTATTTGATTTATTTCGTTCTTAATTTATTTATGCTATTTTTATTTTAAATCTTAGTGTTGCTCAAAAATTATCTCCAGCCAATTCACATACACATGTATAAAATTAACGCTACACATAATTAAATATATCTCCCGTGGGATTGACACTCGTTCACCATAAATTTATAGTACAGTAGATTCGTACACTTGTGAGTACAATAAAATTTGCATAACAAGATTTTAACGTTATTGTCAAGAAGGTAAGTCATTTTAATTTGTAGAGGTAATTTTGTTTTTGTTGTAAATATTATGTAAATGACTTTGTGTGTAGGTTTTGAGTGTGCTTTCATAGTAAGTATTTAACAGCGTGGTAAATCAGTATTGTAGCTTCTCTTCTATCTTTATTTTCATTAGTTTTGTTTTTAATTTTTATGCATTCCTTGCATGCACGATCAAAGGTCACAATCACATGATCTAGAACTTATATAAACCTTAAACTAGAAAAGACACTTTGCACATATCAACACATTGCATCAAAGGTTAAAATTGAGGATAAAATTGAAATAAATTTGGAACAACCACAAGCGCTGGAAGAGGAATACTTCAGTCCTCTAAAATTTAAGCACATCATGCATAAGATATCCAAATGTAGCTATTAGGAGTTTTGATTGAAATCTAATGTGCGAAATTATCTCCTATCATTCTATGGCCTAGAAAACGAAGACACATACAATCATTTGAATGATTTTCATGCTATTTGCCAAGCTTTTAAATATGAAAATTTTTTAGATGAAGATGTGAAACTTAGATTATTTTTCATTTTATCTAAAGAATAGAGCTCGTTCATAGTTTGATACATTGCCTGCTAATAGTATTATATCATTGGAACAAATAGTAATTAAATTTTTAAATAAATATACTTCCAGTGTATAAAACCAATGCTATTTACAGGAAAATCTCAGAGTTTACTCAGAGAGAAGATGAGTAGTTTGTCGAAGTATGGGAGTGGTTCAATGTGCTACTCTTAAAGTGTCTAAATCATTGGTACAAGAAATGACAACAATGTCAATATTTCTTAGAGGGACTATTGCCACGTGCAAGAATGGCTAATGGCGACAAATGGAGTTGAGCTAATGTCTAAAAGCACAGAAAAAATTTGGAATTTCTTCTAGCGAGAAGCGGATAATTTCCAACAGCGAAGCCGATCATTCAAGAATGTGAGAAAAATCAAGGAAGTAAATGAAGTCCACATGAGGGAATCGAGATTTGACATCAAGGAAGCCAAAGCAATAATGAGGGACTTTTTCGCCAAATAACATCATTAAGAGTTGCCAAATCAACGAAGCCACAAACCTACAATCAATTTGACCATGATTCATACATAGATCAAGCTAATGCCATAAATGTGATAAGAAAGTAGTTGAACTACGGTCCTTACTCTAATACCTATAATCCTGGATGGAGAGACCATCCCAACTTTTCATCGTATCAAGGATTCCAATAGAACAAGATAACAGCTCCAACTCTTTTAATATCGCCAGTTCATCAAACTCCTCAAGTTTCTCAGCCACCATTTAGACAGTACAATTAGAATCAGAGCTACTCATAGCACAAACCATGGGAAAAGTAAATTTCAAAAATTTAATCCACTCCACACTAGAACAACAAAATTACACTGTTAATGAGCTGCGGAATAAGATAAGAGTTGGCATCAATTCCTAAGCACAATTGATTTCAAACCTTGAAAAAATGGTGGGTCAACTTGCTTATTTAATTCAAACTTTGGTGGTGATTGTTGAGAAAGACAAATTCTCAAGCCAACCAGTTCCTTAATCTTAAAGAAGCACAAGAAGTGAGCACCAGTTCACCACAGCAGCATGAAGAGAGCAAAGCCATCATGACCGTGTGAAAAGGCAAAGAAGCCAACAACAAAATAGAGATGCCGATGAAAAAAATAACTCAAGTTGAGCCCTTGGACTTTGAGGACTCATCACCAAAAGAGAAAGAAGAAAACAGCCTACGAGAATACATCCTCAAAAGTCTTTTTCCTTGGAGGTTAGCTAAAGTAAAGAAGCGAAATTCCACAGGTGAGATTATGGAAATTTTTAAAAAGATACATGTTACTATCCCTTTGCTTAACGTTATAAAATAAATGCCCTTTTTTGCCAAGTTTCTTAAAGACCATTGCACTAAAAAGACAAGCATTTACGTTCAAAAGAATTTTCTGAACTTTTTGGTTCTTTAACTTCTTCTCCTTTTGGTTCTTGAAGCTTCTAAACTTTCTTCACCTATTGGATATCTTGAAGAATTTTTTGGCAGTCATTGCCATATCTTCATCTTCAAATTCGATTTCTTTATCACTTTCAGATTTTGAAGCTTTAAGAGTAATATTTTTCTTCTTGTTGCCTTCATCACATTTTTCAACTGCTAAATCTTCATCATAAGAAATAAGTGAGCCCATTAGATCATCAATAGACAAAGTGTTTAAATCTTTGATTTCTTTAATGTCAGTTCTCTTAGGTCTCCATACTTTTGGTAAGGACCTAATAATTTTCTTCACCTTTCCGTTATTTGAAAAGGTTTTTCCTAGAACTCCGAAAGTGTTCACAATATCTGTAAATCTAGTATACATTGAATGTACACTCTCATTTTTGTTTCATTTGGAATAATTAGTATTGTCTAGTATATCTACTGATTTTAGACTCTTTGACTTGATTTGTACCTTCATGAACAACTTCAAGTTTCTTCCAAATCTATATGCATTAGAACAACCTAAGACTCTGTGGAATTCTTTCTTATTTAAGGCACAAAATAAGACATTCATGGCTTTAGAATTTAAAGAGACCTTTTTCTTTTATGCTTACTCCATTCACATTAAGGGTTTGGAATTTCTTCACATTCTTCATTTTTAGTAGTTGGCATGAAAGGACCATAATTAACGATATTCCAGATCTTATAATTTAAAAGCTTCCAAGTAAATTCTCATCCTAGTTTTCCAATATAGATAGTCATTTCTATTAAAATATAGTGGTCTAGTAGTAGACTGACATTCTCTAAGAGTGGAATCATGTGACACCCCAAATCTAACACATGCGGAGCACGTGAAGAAGGAGGTTACTCACAAATCATAATCTTTATTCATAAGTTTCAAACTGAAATACCTCCAATTCTTATTCAAATAAATCCACAAATTCAAACGTCTTATACTAATTAATCTCTCTCGAGGACATAAAAATAATAACAAAAGTCTCAAACTCTAAATTACACGTTCATAATAGAAATAACTAAATAGAAACACGAATCTATTCCTCATCTTATTCGAATAGCAATGGAAACAGAAAATTACTAACTCCAAAGCTAAGCGCCCCTCTCAAAGAAACTTAATCTGCAAAAAGTAATGACGAGGGGTGAGCCGTCAACTCGGTAAGTAAAGCCATTTCTAACATACTAGGCCTATCGATACAAAAAAATATTACAAGCCTTCTTTTGTTTAAAAAATATATCATAATCTATAAATTTCATAAAACGATATATCACGAAAACATAACATAAATTCTTAATAATTCAGAATATTCAAAAGCATATTTACTTACGAAGCAAATCATATAATAAGTATACAGAAAACAAAAGGTTAGCTCTTGTCACATAGTGTCACCTATAGTCCCGGTGACCCAGCCAGAAACAGAATCAGAATATCGTGTGCACACTCAAACAGAAACCTAGTACTGGTCTAGACAGATATATCGTATATTACGATCAGAATCAGAATCAGAATTAGAATAACTATGGACAATGAGCCAAAACATTTAGAATCTCATACAATCATCAATAATTGAAATCAAACATAGGTACAAAACATTCGTATCAGTTTCATAAAAGTTCATATCAATAATTTAGGCTTGCATAACATTTTAAAGATAAAATCATAAAAGGTGGTCATGTCATAAAATCATTTACATATTAAAAAGAATTTATAAAATACTTTGTTAAAAAGAATTTAGGTTTGAAAACATTTACATAAAACTAATTTTGTTATCAAAATCAATTAATCCTTTAAGTAGTGTCAAAACATTTATACTTATAATAATAATATCAAAATACTTATACATATCCAGTACATTAGGAATGAAGTTACTAACCTCGACAAATGAATGAATAAACACACCTCTAAGCTTCTAAGAGCCTCAATCACCTTCAATACCTTAAACAAATACAAGATATGACAATCAATAACTTATTCTAAGAATCTGATTTTCTAATTCATATCCGTACAGGTTTGATTCTCAGAATTTTAATTCTTAATCTAAGACATAGAATGATATAATATCCTATGGAACTATTCTGGACATCCATGAGTACCCCATGTAAAATTTACAAGAGGATCCGATATCAAAAACATTTTAAAAACTATTTACTTCTCAGCAAATTCGAAACTGTTTTCACATAATCTAAACTAAACAGAACGGGTTCCGTGATTTTTATAAAATAAAATTCTAATCAGAAAATTATGAAATTAAAACTGGGAATCCTAGACACATATATTAACATACATATAAACTTTCAGAATTTTCCGAGTTCATTTGGTGGTACAAATAGTCTTGTGAATCTGATGACAATACTGGAATCGCAGTTTTCCAGTGTAGTGGTTTCTATTTCGAAAATACATATAAAATTGAAAACGACATTGAATTTAATGAAATAAAATTTAATCAAGAAGCCCTACATGTCTAGTTTCCAGAAATATAACTTTTATAAGAAAATTCGTTCAGAAAATATAGCTTTAAATTCGAGATACTCATGCTGTCCAGAATTATCCTGTGCTTAATACGTCAAGGATTGATTAACTAAACTCATAATAAATCAAAACCCTAAGCAAAGCCTAAATATATTCTAAATCATGCATTAAGATCTATAACCTTCTAGAATCGTGCCAATATAAACCCTAACTAGATAGAGTGATTAGAAATCTGTTGAGAACATGGAGAATAACTTACCCGTCGCTTTGATTCTCTCCTAAACAAAGGTTTGAATCCTAAGATTTGGGTAGGAGCGTAAAGAGCAGCAGAGAAGAAGAATAAACGTTGTGAACTTAGGGTTATGGAAGGGGAAAAAGTATGCATTTATAGGGGATCTTAAGAAACCCTATTTAATAAGGAAAAATAACCCTTTTCCAAAATTATCTCATAATAACCTCTATTTAATTAGTACCCCTTTCTTAATAAGGGTTATAGGCCACCTATAATTCTCAATGAAAGCCCAATTTCCATAATTTAATATGTATGGGAATTTGTGACGTTACAAATCATTTTGGGTTGTCATAGATATTTTATTTTAGATGGTTAAGTCTTAACAAGAATACTTTGCTTTGATAACAAATGAAATACTAACTAAGCAACCCAAGAGGGGTGGGGGGTGAATTGAGTTTCTAAAAAATTATGAAGTAATTAAATGAAAATTCAATGCAAATATCTAATGAAATTAAGCAAATAAAAAACAAATAAATATCTACAATCAAAATGTAAAGAGAGAAGGGAAAGAGAATCAAACACTAGATTTTTACATGGTTCGGCAAACTCCGCTTATGTCCACGCTTCCATGCTCATCGGACTTGAGGATTCCATTAACCAAGCCCTACACCTAAGGCTTCAAAGTCTTTACAATTGACTTCTAAGATGTCAATAAACCTATTATAACAAGAGGTTATCCCAAGTGTTTCCCACACTTTCGAACATTCCATTTGATGTTGAAATAAAAATTACACAAAATGTTTCTTCACACAATGTATATGTTTAAAAATGAAAGCCCAAAGTGTGATATGGCAAGTTTTAATCACAAGAGATGTTGAATGCGCAATAACAAGCTCAATGATAATTGTTGAATCCATTTTTATTTGAATTTGATTGAGCCTTTATATAGTTGGAGAAGAAAACTAGCCGTTGTTAACTTTCTGGACATAATCGGATCACCGTTAATTATTGTCGGATCGCCATTATGACTTTGTCCAAGTAACTGTTATGCTAAAATTTGAATAGTTGGTTCATTGTTTGGAGTTATCAGTTTGCCATTAAACTCCAGTGGCTAATCTGCTCGAAGTTGGCTTATTGGTTGGAGTTGTCGGTTTGTTGTTTAATTTCAGAAACTTTTCAGAAATTCTTAGCTGCCTGTTTGTGCTAAACTGTTTGCCGGTTTTAGTTAAATTGCTCTTTGAAATTTGTGAATTCACCGTTTTCCAATAAACAATTTACCGTTATCTTCTAGAATCAAAACTATATGTTATCTTTATAAATTTGATTTACCGTTTCAAGATTAATGGTTATCCGTTTTTGTCTAGATTTTTAAACTTGCCCAAAAACATCATACAATTTTTGAGCACTTAAACAATTTTAATAACTCCACATTTTTAACCTAGTTTGTTATCATCAAAATCAATATTATGGAAATATACATGTTAACATTATTTCTTGTTGATTTTATTGTGATTCACACTCAACCAGTACAAGATTCAAATAAGCACATCCCATTATTTATGCTCACCTTTCTAGGCAACTGCTGATGCCCATATTTAACGTTGGACCAGAAATATGCAATTGTCTTTTGGTAACATGACTATGGAGTTGAATATCATTAACATTGGCGAAAAACTCACGATGCAGATGAATGAATTGCTAATGTGGATCTAATTAAAGAATTAGTTGATTATACTTTTCCTTCTAACCTTAGTGATAATCTTTTACAAAAATATTTAACTCACTTTGGTTTAGATTTTGATATTGATAGATCAATTGATGAAGTTACTGTTTGACACAATGAGCACTTTACACCATCTTTATTAGAAAGAGACTCCCCTCTAGTACTTGTGGATTATCTTGACTAAGTGTTGACAGAGAGTGCATCTAAGTTATTTAATGAATGGTCTTGCCATGTTTTTGACATAAATATTATTATCGTTTGACACAATATGTCCTTGATACCACACTTAGCGTGAGATGATTACCATCTGGCACATTGAGCGCTTGACACCATATTTATTACAGTTAAGCTTATGAAGAGTGGAAATACCCCCTCATAAATAAATTAGAACTAAAAAGGAATATTAAGCATGTGGTGAAGTGTTTAGTGTGAATTCAAAGTCTATTTGAATTATTTTCATTCTTAATTTATTCCCGCCATTTTTATTTTAAATCTTAATATTGCTAAAAAAATCTCCAGCTAATTCACATACACATGTATAAAATTAACCCTACAATAATTAAATTTACCTCCTCGTGGGATCGACACTCATTATCATAAATCTATACTACAATAGACTCAATTTGCACAACAAAGTACCCTTAGAAACCTGAAAAATGTGACAAGTCTCAATATAATGATAGAAATTATGGCTCATAGTAGGCCAAAAATAACTGTTGGCTATTAGAACTAGAGCTTTTCCACAACCTATATGCCCTTCGTTATGTAGTTCTGCAGCTATCTTTATCTTCAAACTTGAGTCGGGAACACATGCTTGATTACTTTTTTTTTTAAAAAAAATTCATCATGAAAATGATAGCTTGAGTGGAACCCTACAACAATGTCTTCTAATAAAGAATGAAGAAGTGGTCAGATCATAAAATTCTGGAGAAATGTGTCAGTACTGAGAACTTGATTATGCATTTGGGTTAACAAGGAAGATCGTCCTGTTGGATTCACTGAAAGTATGCTTTACAACAAAAGTAAACTATTAAAGGAATATTGTTCACATAACATATCGATGAGAAAAATTATCTTAAGTATTGAGATGTCTAAACCGAGGAGTGGAGATGCATTCCCTGATCCATTATACTACCCTCTCCGGAAAGCTCAGGATGTTCAGGACTATGCCTACAAAGTCCTATATAACTGCATCGTAGGCCTTTATCAAATTCATTTTGAGGGCGCAACTGTGCACTTATTCTTGTGGTAATTTCAAAGGAGCTTCTGGGCATACCCCTTCTTTCCTACAAGTCAAGCCTTATGCCTTTAAATCGACCCATCAACTAGATATCTTATACACCCGAGCGAGCGACTAAACGAGACTCCATCCAAACCTCAACCAACCGCTTGTTTACTTGCAGGCAACTCAAGGATGATCCTAAGTGTCATTTTTCTTTCTCTTTCTTTTTAAGGGAAGGGTATTTTAAAAATTATTTACCAAAGAAATACATCTTATCAACCGAGTGACCAATTCCCTTTTTTATGTGCAAACATGGGCGGTGAGAGGGGAAGGATAAGAATTGGTTCAACCGGTTGGACAAAAAAATTGATTCACAACTCGCATGAAAGTACTTGGAGCATTGGAAAATCAAATTGGCATTACTAACAATTCGTATAATATTTTGTGAGTTTCAAAAGCTATTTTCCATTCATTTTCAGGCCATATTTGAATTTAATGGTAGCCATTCTATGAATCAGGTTTGGGAAAAACTATTGCTCCATTAATTTGATCCAATAAGTCATCTAGGGATTGAAAAATGATAATAGACTATAATTTTATTGATAGCTATTTATACACATTCTCCAAGACCCATTATCTTTGGAGTTAATAAAAGGACTAAGACTTTCATGAATAATATCTTTCGTAATAAACTTTTCCACTTGTCCCCTGAATTCCCATGTTCTGTAGGACTCATATGAGAATGAGGTCGATTTGGTAATTTAGAACCTAGTAATAAATCAACTTGGTGTTGTATACCCTTGAGTGGTAGTAAACCTTGTGGTAGCTCATTAGGGAACAAATCATGAAATTCCTCGAATATAGTTGTTGCAGCTTCAGGTACTTTAAAATTGTTGTGGCTCTCTTTGCCTTTGTTATAAGATTTACAAACTATTTCTTGCTTAACAAAAAATTACCTAAGTCTTGTTCGAGAGTGATCTCCTTATTCCATATAAGAACAATCTTAGTGTTGTTAAACATAAATCTGTAGGTATTTCATTTCCCATCATGGACCATGTTTCGATCATACTGATAGGATTTCCCCAATAATAGATGACAAGCATCGGTAGTTACAACATCACACTATACTTGATCTTCATAGATTGATTCAATAGATAAAGAAACTAAGCAACATTTAAATATTGTTACTTGATTTTCTTTTCAGTCAAGTGATTTTGTACGAAGTTTGATGAGGGTTAGTCTTTAAGTTTAGTTTAGTTACAACTTTTTCTAGGATAACATTCTTACAACTACCTAAGCCTATAACCATGCGAAATACTTTTCCATAATTGTGCAAGTAGTCTAAAAAATATTTTGACTTAACCACTTGTCTTTGTCTTGTCCATCAGGAGTGAAGAATGCTCAATTTTGCCATCAAAATTGGCCTTCTATGACCATGTTCTTTAACGAAGTGTGTACTACCTAATGTGAACCTTATAAAAATAAGTAAGACATTATACTCTATAAGGTTAAAAAATTTGGTATTGTTGTTAGGGTGCACCAAACTTAAAACCTTACTAATTATATAACCAACTAGCACAAAGCGAGTATGAATCGATCCCATGAAGACTATGTGTAACACCCTAGCCGAATCTTACATCGGCAAAGCATGGGAGAGATGTTGGATTTATAAGGGGTGATCCACACCTTAATTGGCAAAACGCGTTTTGAGGTGTATGGGCGGCCCCATAAATAAAACCGTGAGGAACTTGTTAAGGCCCAAAACAAATGATATCTTGCCAGGTCTGGGTTGGGTCATGACATATGGTATCAGAGCGGCTTCACGCATCATCTTGAGCGATGGTGGGGCAAACCTGAACGAGGACGCTGAGTCCCAAAGGGGGGTGTATGTAACACCCTAGGCAAATCCCACATCGATAAAGCATGGGAGAGATGCTGAGTTTATAAGGGGTGATTCACACCTTAATTGGCAAGATGCGTTTTGGTGTGTATGGGTGTCCCAGAAACAAAACCGTGCGGGACTTATTAAGACCCAAAGCGGACAATATCTTGAGACATCTGGGTTGGGTCATGACACTATACTGGCTATATTTATTATCGACTCTAAAACAAGGACTTAAAATAAAATAAAATAATAATAATAATAATAATAATTATTATTATTATTAAAAATATAAAATAATCTAACTAAAGAAAATGCCAACTATAAATAAAGGGGGGGTTTATGAATATTTAGCTAAATAACAAGAAATAAAGAAACTGAAATTATGAAATAATAATTTAATAGAAACTTTAATTAAAGAAGAAAGAAATAATAATAATAAAAACTTTGGTGAAATGATCATTCACCACAACCAAATATGCACATAATCAATATATCAATTCTATAATCAATTTCCATTGAAGTTATCAACCGTAGAGAACAATAACCTCTGTTAATCTCTATTTTTCCTTAATGTGTTGTTAGGCAAAACAAATTCTTCACTTAATATCCAACCATTAAATAATTTAAAACAAACTCTTTAAACTTAAGATAATGGAAGTATTAAGTAGAGAAAGATATTAGGTTGATTTAGGTAATAAATACACAAGCTCAAATTATTTAACTTAATATCCAACCATTAGATAATTTGAAACAAACTCTTTAAACTTAAGATAATGGAAGTATTAAGTAAAGAAAGATATTAGATTGATTTAGGTAATAAATACACAAGCTCATATTATTTAACTTAGGTTATGTTCTCTAATTTAAATCAACAATTCCAATTTGCTAATAATAATTAAAATATCAAGCCAATTACAGATTAAAAATTTTAAGCTAGCAACAGAATTTATTTAAATTCTATGTAATTGACCACTCAAATAAGATAAGAAATAAAATCATAAACATTAATTATAGAAGAACATAAACAATTTCAATTAAACAAATTGAATGAAAGAAATTGAATATTAATCATATAATATGTCTAGGGTTTTGAATTCGTACTCACCCAAATAAAAATTCTAACCTAACATGATTGAATTGGGAAAAAATAATCCGATAAAACTAGTCATGGAGATTAATCCAAAAAACTGACTATACTTTCGTCTATACTCGACAGTGCTGCTCCAATTTAATATCTTTGGCTTCTCCTTTTTTTTCTCTTCTTGCGGCTGTCTCTAGCTCTCGGATTTTTGTGTATTTCTCCTTTTGGCAGCTACCATTCAAAAGCCGAAGATTAGCTTTTTATAATGCTTGGCCGAATCCTGGTAGAATTAGGTTGTTTGGCCACCAATTATAACTTAAATATCCGCAAACATGTACAAGACAAATAAAGATCACGTGCTGGCCACTTTTGGTCTTAATTGCTTTTCCTTTTTTAATTTCTTTTGTCTATTGCAAGATGAATTCGGCAATTAGGTGATTTTTGCTTGGCCCTCTATTATGATTTCCTTATGTAAAAATTTACTTGTAAAAGTAATGCTTCTCGCGTGCATGTGTAAGGAAATAATAATAGTTATTCAATTCTTTCCCTATTTTGATCCTTGTAAGCAGATTTTTTTTTGAATGTTCTGATTTAATTCCTCTTGAATCTCAAATATATCTAGAATAAAAAAAATATAAAAAATAAGATGAAAATAACACAAGAAAATATAATTTAACAAAATAACTAAAATAAAAATTAACTAAAATAATTAGAATATTTAAGATCAAAACAAGAAAAAGATGGAGAAATTAATTAGTGAAATATATAGAAAAAATGCGTTATCATTCTTTTGCCAAGGATCATTCTAATTTAGATTCAAATAAAGATAAGAACCAATGGTGTAAGAAATCGGGGTTGATGCCATACTCAAGAAAGAAAGAAGATTATGAGTGATAAGTTAAGAAAGAACGGCACAAGATGAAATCTTGATAAGTTTTGAAAGTTCTTTGACAAACCAAAGATAAAAGCTCTCATTATTATTATAAACTTTGATATGAAATTCCAAAAAGGTTTACATGGATTTACATAGTTAATTTCACTAATAGAATAAGGTTTTCCTTATTGCTGAATATAACTAAGAATAAAAAAGAAATAAAAGATCTTGTTGATCCCAAAGTAAAAAGGAAATAAAAGATCTTGTTTTCAAAATATATTAGGAAACAAGATTTTGCCTGATTTCTCTTCTTAATTTGATAAGTCTTTGTTTAATGTCGGCAATTTAAGTTTAGTAGCTTAAATAATATTAACAAAGCATTGGCTATCTTGAATAGTTAATGTGGGCAAATTAACGACTTGGACAAGGCAATGAATTTGAGATGGGTTCAATTAATCAATTTAATGCTTATTTTATTTTCGTGATTCTTGCCCTTGTCATTGGACCTTCATGGATGCTTAATAGATCTTGTGAAGCTTTAGGAACTTGGTTCTTATCATTTGCCCTCTCTTAAAAATGATTTGTACTCAAATCTTCACATACATCAAAAGGAGGTAAATCAGTAACATTACAGCTTGCGCTTACATTATAGTCACCTGGAAGATCTGGTTTATAAGCATTGTCATTATTCCTTTCAATTACTTGAAATGATCCATCTCCTCTTTGAAGTAGTTTTGAACGTTTTTAAATAGGAAACGATTCCTTCCTCATATGCAACCAAACCTAATATCTCGGTTTAAATACTACTTTCTTGTGCCTTTTATTAGCTTGATTAGCATGTTATTTTTTTCTGTTCTCAATGTTTTGCCTTTCCTTTTCATGGATGTGACTATAAAGTCAACTTTCTTCTTTCTATCTAAGTTAATTCGCTCATCCAAAGGTAAAAAGGTTAAATCCAAAGGAGTTAATGGATTGACACCTTACACAATTTCAGAAGGTGAAAACTTAGTTGCTGAATGCGTACTCCTATTATATGCAAATTCTACATGTGGCAAGCATTCTTCCCATGTTTTTAAGTTCTTTTGTATTATAGCACACAACAAGTTAGATAAGGCTCTATTAACTACTTCAGTTTATCCATTAGTTTATGGATGACAAGCAGTATTAAACAAAAGTTTAGTTCCTAACTTACCCTATAAAGTTTTCCAAAAAAACCTAAAAACTTTGTATCATGCAATCTTGCACTCTCTTTGGAAAAAAAAAGGTAAAAAATCTGTGAAGCATTGTCAATTTTGTAATGTGGAATAACATGTGTCATTTTAGAGAACCTATCAATGACCACAAATATAAATCCCTTCCCCTTTTTGACCAAGATAAACCTAACACAAAATCTATACATATGTCAGTCTAAGATTCACTAGGCATAGGCAAAAGAGCATATAAACCATGAGGCTTAACTTTAGACTTAGCTTATCTACAAGTAACTCACTTCTCACAAATCCTTTCTACATCACGTTTTATATTAGGCCAAAAGAAGTGTTCATAGAAAGCACCTAAAGTCTTACATATACCAAAATGCCCCATCAAATCCCCCCCCCCATATAAGCTTATCTAACAAGCAAGTCTCGCAATGAACATTTAGGCACACATAACTTATTTTTCCTAAATAAAAAACCATTATGCATTGAATACATTGCCAAAATTAGAATCACCAATATACAAGTCTTTAATGTATTCAAAACTTAATATTTTTGCATCTAAAGTAGAAAGTAGGCTTACTTTCGGGATAATACATAGCCACAATGTTTTCCTTACTATGCTTACTTGATCACATAAGGAAAAGTTTCAATGAACTCTATTAACTAGGCATGGCATTTTTCTAGCTTGTGTTGACCTTTTAAATACTTTAAAGACTAATGATACGTATGGATCACAAACGTTTTTGGCCAAATATAGTGCTGCCAAGTTTTTAAAGCCCTAACTAATGCAACATTTTTTTGTCATATGTAGGGTAATTTAAGGCCATCCAAGTTATCATTTCACTAAAATATGGAATGGATGTCCTTCTTGCAATAGAATAGCTCCAATACATATCCCTGAAGCATCACACTCAATTTCAAAAGTTTTAACAAAGTTAGGTAAAGCAAGTAGAGGTGCATTAACTAATTTCTCTTTAATCAAATTAAATGCATTTTCTTATTCTTCCCCCCACGTTCTTTTCAATTACTTCAATCAAAGGTGTAGCTAAGCAACTAAAGTATTTCACAAATCTTCTATGAAAGCTAGCCAATCCATGAAAATTTCTAGCATTACCCGCACTTGTAAGCTTTAGTTAATCTTGAATTGCTATCACCTTTTCTTCATTTACCCCAATTCCTTTAACACTAATAACAAAACCTAGAAATATAAGCTTATCTGTGCAAAAAGTACACTTTTTGAGGTTAGCAAACAATTTTTCTTTTCTTAGAACATCTAAAACAAGATTTAGATGTTCAACATGTTCATCTAAGTTTTTGCTATAAATCATAATATCATCAAAACATACAACTATAAATTTACAAACAAAAGCACGCAAAACATGATTCACTAATCTCATAAAAGTTATAGGTGCATTAGTTAATCCCAATAGCATAACTAACTACTCATATAAGCCATATTTTGATTTAAATGTATTTTTCCATTCATTACCTTCTTTTATCTTAATTTAGTAATATCCACTTTTAAGATCAATTTTGGAAAAACACAAAAACCATATAATTAGTCAAGCATCTCATCTAATCTAAGAATGGGATGTCCATACTTTATAGTGATATTGTTGATAGTGTCACAATCAACAACACATCCTTCATGGGCCATCATTTTTAGGCCCAAGCAACACTAAGAACATCACATAGTGATGTCCATACTTTATAGTGACTTATGCTTTCGGGCAAACAACCTTTCTTTATAAGCTCACTCACCTGCCTTTGATGTTCCTTTGTCTCCTCGAGATTGCTTTGATAGGCTGGCTTATTTGGAATTGATGCTTCAGATAAAAATAATTTAATGCTCAATTCCCCTTATTGGTGGTAAGTCATTAGGTAGTTCTTCAAGAAATACATCTTCAAATTCCTATAAAAGAGAAACAATAATACTAGGCAAAGAAGGATTAAGTTGATTAGTACTTAAATAAATCTCTTTGTACATAAGTACAATCATAGGCTATTTTAAAATTAAAGTTCTTGTAATTGTACTCTTTTTTTGCATATAAATTTACTTATTTTCTCTCTTTTGTTTTCTCACAAATTGAAACTTTCCTTTTTTTTTTCACTCTTTTTTTCTCTTTGTTTTTAGTTTTAACCCTTCTTGATTTTGAACTCCACTCTCCAATTTTCAAGTCACTCTCTTTTTTCAACCACATTTGATCATCATACATTTATCTTGGGGATAGAGGTACAAGAGTAATGGTTTTTTCATTAAGTACAAAAGAATATCTATTGGTGTAACCATCATAAACAACACATCTATCAAACTGCCATGGTCTCCTTAAAAGAATATGTCTTGCATGCATGGGCACCACATTACACATAACCTTATCTTTATACGTCTCAATTAAGAATGAAATGAACACTTGTTTATTTACTTTAAGTTCTCTACAATCATTCAGCCATTATAGCTTGTATCCTAGGATGTTTCAAAGTTGTTAAATTCAATATTTTAACTAAACTAGTGCTAGCCACATTAGTACAACTCCCTCCATCAATATTCATGCTATATACCTTATTACTAATATGGCATCTAGTATGAAAGATGCTTTTAACTTGCTTTAATTTGTACACTCAAAGATCTTTTTGCAACCCCAAGCTCTCCATCAACTGGATATTCAACATCACTTACATCCTCTAAATGTGGCATGAACTTATGATTAGATTCACTGTTAGTCTTAGTTTGCCTATTATCTTTAAAACCATCTCTTTGTTTGGGCATTAAGATGTAATATTGTATGTTCTTGAACACTTAATATGTTTCATATCTCTATTTTTAATTGGTTGGGAATAAGATTTACCTTGCTTTGGATTGCCTTCATCTTTATGGTCTTTGGAGGTTTCCTCCTTAGGCTTGAAATAAAGCTTTTCATCTTTTTTACTCTGATTCGGTTTCCTTGTTGAAGAAGACCCCGAATTCTATCCAATTCATATGGAACTCTTTGTTTTTAATTGTTGCCCCACTTTTATGGCCATACATACCATGTCATCCAACTTAACATAATGTGTAATTCCACCATATTTGCAATATCAAGGTTCAAACCAACTAGGAATCTAACCATAATAGCTTCCCGGTCTTCCTCCGCATTGGCTCAGATCATGGCTATGTCCATTTCTTTCAAGATTTTAGACCCTTAAGTAAGGATTTCTAGCTTCTGAAACAAGTTATTATAGTAATGACTTCAAATAAATCTCTTCTTCATAATAGCCTTTATCTCTTCTCATGTCTCAATGGGCCTTTCATGATTTTGTCTCCTATTTAAAATAGGTTGATTTTACCAAAACCATAGTATAGTGAGTGAATTCAATGGCGACTAACTTTACCTTTTTCATTTTATAGTTGTGACAATCAAATATCAATTCCACATTTTTTTCCCATTCTAGATAAGCTTCAGGATCGTTTTTACACTGAAAAGATGGAATCTTTAACTAATCGAATCTTTAACTTCATATTTCCCAAACAATTATCAACTTTATCTTTATATCTAACCTCTTTATTTTCATTCCCTTGCCCAAATCTACTTAAATTAATTTGAGGAGCACGATCTTCTTCATCTAGGTCTTCCCTATAATTATCTTCATCAGTATACCTATATGGATTCCTCCTTCTTTATTGCACATTAAGAGTATAGTTGGTTGCCACTTTTATGAACTAAATTCAACTTTATCTATTCTCTCATTCATCTCATCAAACCTCAACTCCAAGCACTCAAATTTTTGTGCTAAATACTTAAAGAAGAGTTTAAAGTCTATCTTTTCCTAAGCATAAGTGGAAATAGACTAATTTTTGTCTTGAGACATATTTAATAACTTGCAAAACAAAGTTAGAAAACCTCGGAAACACTCCCTCACCTGCTTCCACTCAAGATTGATAGTAGTCATACTTGTGTTTACTCAGATATGGCTTTTACCCATTACACTCTCTTGCCTTTTTACACTCTTTAATTTTCTCTTTTAGTTCTTCATTAAACTAAATGAACTCAATCAAAATTCACTTACAGCAATTTAAATTTAAAAAATATAAACTTAAATAAAGAAAGACAGAAGAATATGAATCTTGATAAAATTAAGATTGGCCCCCCATTTTTGGTTTTATATCTCAGAAAATTGGAATAGGCAAGAGTTGAATAGCAAGCTACTCTTTAAATTCAATTGATTTTTAAAATTTTCTTTTTTTGATTTTTGATTTTTTTGGTTTTTTTTCTTTTTTTTTGGTTTTTTTACTTTTTTTAGTTTTTTTATAGTTTTGGAATGAGAAAGAGCAGAACTTAAAGGATTAGGGCAAAGTTAAGGAAACAAAGAATTAAAAAAGATAGGTTTATGAATTTAAACAAAAATTAAGAAATAAAATTTTGTGGAATTGGAGAAACCGAATAAATTCAGAATTGATCAAACCTAATCTATAACCTTTGCTTTGATACCAATTGATGTGAACCTTACAAAAATAAGTTCGGCCCTACACTCAATAAGGTTCTTTTACCAAGGATTATTCTAATTCAGATTCAAACAATCATAAAATAAAGAACCTGACCCGTTGTCAATAAAGATAAGAACCAATGGTATAAGAAATCTGGGGTTGACGCTTAAAGACGAGAAGATTGTGAGTGATAAGTTAAGAAAGAAGCAACAAGATGAAATCTTGATAAGTTTTGAAAGTTCTTTGAACAACCAAAGAGAAAATCTATCATTGTTATTATAAACTACGACATGAAATTCCCAAAAGGGTTATATTGGGTTGTATTGTTGAATTTGACTAATGGAATAAGGTTCTCCTTATTGCTGGATATAACTAGAGTAAAAAGATATTGAAATTCTTGTTGATCCTAAAGTAAAAAGGAAATAAAATATCTTATTTTTAAAGCATATTAGAAAACAAGATTTTGCCTGATTTTTCTTCCTAATTTGATAAGGCTTTCTTTGTTCATCATGCAGATCACTCAAAATCAAATTTAGAAGCTTGAATATGTATTGACAACGTATTGATTATCTTGAATACTTAATTTAGGCAGATTAGTGTCTTGGACAAGGCATGAATTTAAGATGTGCTCAATTAATCCATTTAATGCTTCCTTCATTTTCTTGGTTCTTTCCCTTGTCATTAGACCTCCATGGAAGCTTAATAGATCTTGTCAAGCATCAACAACCTGGTTCTCATAACTGCTACTAGTATCAAAATTTAGGTCTTCAGTGGACTCTTTAGATTATTCATGTTAGTGCTCTTCACTTTCCTTAGTGTCGAAAAATAAGCATTTACTGTACTTTCCTCCTTTACTACATTCTGTCATACAATGCCTATCTTCTCTGCAATTGAAGCAACATAATCCCGATCCCAAGTATTGGGTCTTATTGCTTTGATAATTTTCCCTAGATTACTAGTTTTATTTAGAGGATTTTTTGAGGAGTGAAATTAAAAAATTAGGAAATTGGTTTAAATTATTGAGAATAATACTTCAAGAACCCTGAAAGTTTTAGTCACTAGTACTTTGAATAAATTGTTTCTGCAACTAGAAAGCTTGTTGGTGTGCTTTTGAGATAGATTACCGATCAAGGAAATTCAACTCATCTTGAAACTATGATTGCCGACCCCCAATTTAATAGGAAAACTATTGTTTTTATGACTTTATTAAGTTATTGCACATTACCAACAAATGGAATTTTGTGGTGATCATTCATCGATCGATTATCTTACCTCAGCTTATATAATTGTTGGTATAACATTTTAGCATACTTATGAGGTAAGAATATGAAATGCAAGTGCCTTTTCAACTTTTCTTATGACTTAATTTTCTTTTCGGCTTGCCTGGACTTTATTAGTTTTGTTTGCTACCACCAAGCTGCTACCCTTCCATAAACTTGAGTTGCCATACGCGAGGCCAGTTATTATTAGAAACTTCTTTGTGTTTAAAAACTTCCTCAGTAGTATTAATATAATCCAATAAATTCTTCTTATCATTCGAATTAAGAAATGCCAATTCTCAACCTAGATTTCCATCTTCTATCATTACTAGATTAAGTTCTATATCGACATTCAAAGAATGGATTATCAAAGTTTTCACTTGATTTTCTTCTTGCTCTTATGTATGATGACGTTCAACGAGTTACTCTGCCATTTGTGCAGCTAACATATCAATTCTAGTTGTATGCTAGCTATAGCTTCATCTCTAAGAACATTATCCTAGCCATAAGTTGTTGCATAAGGGGCATGATGCCCACAAGCTTTTTTTGGAGTCATGTTCTCAAAATGGTTAGGTTAACTAAAATTTATAAAATAGGGTGGGTTTTAAAAAAGCTATAGGCTAAATTAAAAATTGAGTAAAATTACTGGTGAAATAGTAATTAAGTAAAAGTTTAGGTAACTGGTGACGGTGGTTGAAAATTAGGCAAGGATGGTTGGATTTGAAAGATTTAGGATTGGTGAGTATGATGGTGTTGTTGATTTGTCCAAAAACACTGTTGTTTGACTAAAAAATTGAGATAAGTGGCGACGCTTTGTGTCGACTTTGATTTTGACAATTGGTGCATCAATCGGCAGTGGTGAATGGCTGGAAAGATTATGTTGGTGGAGAGGAGTTGGTTGATAGTGCTGGTGTTGGCCAACACACAACGGAATCCAGCCGAATAAGGTAGTGGTAATGTACAATTTTTGGTGAGTAGCAGCGAAAAGGTGGCGATTGCAGCTACATTTTGGTGGCTAGCGTCCTCTAACCCCGATGGAAGTCTTGATCAATGGAAAAAGATTAAGCAAACTTCACAAAATATTATATTAAATATTTGGTGTTTTTTGGTGTAATAGCTTGGTTCGGGTTCTTGTTTGGTGTTTTTTGGTTTTTCCAGTTTTGTCTTTTTTGTTTTTAAATAGAAATTTAGAAATGAGAAAATAAGAAAAGATAATAAAGGGAGGTGTTTGGGTAAATGCTGAAGTTGGTGTTGATAGCGTTTTGTAACAATTTCAACAAGGCATTTAGCTTTGATACCAAATTGATGCAGTAGAAGTTTAATATCAACAAAAATTGATTGTCAAGGGTGTAGGATGAGTCGATGACTTACAAAAATATTAGAGGTTTATTGATTGATATCAATAATATTATATTAAATATTTGTGGGTTGTTTTGGAACACTAGATTGGACTATTATAATTATATTATCTTTTGTTTGGTATAATGTGGACAATATTACATTAAATTTAATTTAATGAAGTTAAAATAATTATTTTTAAATTGTAATAACATTTGTTGATTTAATTATTTAATATAATTTTCTAAATAAATAATTCAATAATTTGTTATTTTTAATATTAAACACTAGTTTAGATAAGTTATTGAATTAAAATTTTGATATGTCACCATAAATTATATGCAAGTTAAAAAAAAGAAAAATTATTGGGTGCGACAATTCTATAACTGATGCATGAGATCCTATCATAATTTCACAGTTAAAAGTGTTTGGTCAAGATCAGTACTAAAATAACGAGAGCAAATACTAAGAGGAGTAACTTATTGAGAAGTCCTTTTGTTACAACCCTCTCTTTTTTTATTTTAAAAGAAATTATTGAATTAAAATTTTGATATTTAATCTTAAATTAAATACACGTTAAAATAAATTAGTAAATAGAATTTTGAAATTGGTAGCAAATTTGGATTAAAATAAGATATTTAATTTGACTTAAACCCACGTGAAAATGTAAACTAGTAATTTTATGAAATTTGGACTAATTTGTTAGTCCTGATAACCAAATATGGCCTTGGATTGGATAAATTTTTTTGTTCTTCAAATGAGTGTAATCCTACCTTTTATCCAGCATCCAAATATGGACCTAAGGGTTTGAAAAAGCATTAGGGATTCAGATAAAACAAGCAAAGATAACTAATGATGAAAAGAAAACATTTCAAAGAAGGCCTTTAGTGCAATAGTTTTAAGTTTTGGTGATGGAGCTTTGAAGGAAGTCTTTAAAGGACCTACAACAATTGGGCTGTGGAAGAAATAGCCAAGAGCTTTGAAAGAAGTCTTTCAAGAAACTACAACAATTGCATTGTGGAAGAAATAGGCAAGACTTGTGCATGACCAAGCTATTGCTTTCAAAACACACAATAAGGAAAGGCTTCACACACTTCACAATGAAGAAGGCTCTTCATTGAAAGCTCACATTGCCGAGTTCAGTAAGATTACTTTTAATCTTGAAAACATTGTGAAATTCTAACTAAACAATCTAAGAGAGGGATGAATTGGTTTTAAAAATTTCTTCAATAACAACATCATTCACCATAATCCAATGTGAACAACTATCACCGTACAACAACAAGAATAACAACAACAAACCACTATTGTTCTTCTTCTCTCTCTCGTCTTTTCTTCTCCACTAATGTTCTTCTTTATATAACGCGCTTTTCAAGACCTTTTTAATACAAATTTCATTTAGCCCCTTCATGTTTTCCTTAATTATAACTTCTGGTGGGCTTTGGGCCAACTGCATGAGTTGAACCCAACAAGGAATGAGAAGAAATGCTTTGTATATGTTTTAAGGCATAATAGCTCTTAGGGAGGCAAACATATCTGACTAGGTTAGGGATAAATTTAAGCCATGGCATATAAAGTTAGGCCATATGAGTGAAAAAATGTTAAGGAATTAGAGAAACAATGAGTTTTTGGTATTGATAAGATAGACACTTTTAGGTTTTGTAATGAATGTATCCTACAAAGCCTATGTAATCAAGTTTAAAACTACAATGCACAAAATGAAAGGCAATCCATAGTACATACACTCTGATATGTCGAGGCCTACACTAACAATTTTACTTTTGCAACAAAATATTTAATGTCTTTTATAAGTTAAAGCAACTACTTGATATAATGTCACAATGACGCTAATGCTGATAGAAAGTTTGAATTTGGTGTAGAGGATGTTGAAGCTTGAAGAAAGAGCAATATAGAGGAATAATATGGAATGATTATTGATCAAGGGCCGAGATTCAAGTTAAAGAAATCAAAGGTATAGAATGTGGAGTGAATAAAGACATTTGTGTATAACGGCTTTTATTAATATTGCTTGTATTCAATATGAAATATTAGCCACATGATCACATGATATTAAAGTTGTAAAACCTAGTACAATCTCTGTATAAAACAACTAAGGAAAAAAAATTATGAATAAAGTGTGGTGGTTACATAAAAATGGTTGATTATTCTCAAGTATAAGGATGCCTAATTATAATATAACTCGAAAAGTCCAGATCAAACCATAAATAATGTTTAAAAGAATCTTGTAGCTAATAGTGAAAATAATTATAAAAAAATAAATTAAGAAGAAATAATATATTTCAAAGAAGTGCCGAGGTTACGAGGATCCACTCTTTGTATAAATCATGAACATCATACTCTCTTATATTTATAATTTGTGGTTTTTACCAGTTTGGATATTATATGATCTAGTTCTTAGTTAACCACTGTATGAACAAATATAGGGGTTAAGTGTGTAATATGACATAGCCATATTAGAGTGTTCTTACAACCACATTGGTGTGCTGACATTAAGTCCAAACTTCCACATAGATCCAAGGAGGTTTAGATATACAAATAAATACGGAATGAAAATAATTGGTAGAAAATTCAATTTCTAAGCATATGATTAAAAACAATAAACTTTAAAGTCATTTGAGAGAGTAATTAAATTCACAATTTGTACCCTTGAGCTTTGTCTTTCACCTTAGCTTAGAAAACTAGCCATTGATAAGGAAAATACTTATTTTATTTGACAAATTAAATTGTAAAAGTACAATACGTAGAAATTGAAAGCAAAAGACAAAAGAGCAAAAATCTCTTTTTGTTAACTACACTTTCCTTAAAATTCACCACAAACTTCACAAAGACCCCCCCCCCCCCCCAAAAAAAAGAGAAACTACAAAACTCGTCGCTCCGCTCTACACCTTCATTTGTGAGCTCCCTTGCCTTTTTATAGGCAAATTTTAATTTAATCAAGTGTGGAAATTTGTATAATGATTTTGGTGAGCTTGTAACTACAACCTTTAGATAAGCTTATAATATAATCCAAGGGTCCAAAATTGTAGCTGAATTAAAACCTAAATCGAAACTCAATTTGTTCACCCCTAGCAATGAATTACAACATATGTGATACTTGTTGTGCAAATTTTATTGAACTCGCAAGTGCACGAATCTATTGTAGTATAGATCAATAGTGACGAGTGTCGATCCCACGAGGAGGTGGATTTTAATTATATGTAGAATTAATTTTGTATGAGGGTGGTTGGATTTGTGGTGAAATTGACTTAGATTATCCTAAAATTGGAATTGAAATGACGAGAATAAATTGAAGAGAAATCTATTGAAATGACGTACTTGGGTATCTGGATCCGTATCAACATGCACCATGGGCTAAATATTCCTTATTAATACCAATTAAATCATGAGGGGGGAATCCACACCTCATGAACCACACCCTAATCAATATGGTGCTAAGGGCTTATCGTGCCAAATAATAATAACCTTGTACTAGGGAGCCGGTGTAACTAGGGCGGTATCTAGACAAGATTATTATTATTTGTCGACGAAAAGTCAAATCATCCACAAAAATTAGAGGGGAAGAGAAAATAAATTTACCAAATAAAGCCCATGACACATGTTGAGACTTCACCTTCAACCCAAGCTTGAAAGAAAATTAGCTACTCATAATTGAACTAGGGGCAAAATGAAAATTTATTAAAATACAGAGAAAATACAAGATGGAGAATGCCACGTCATTGATCCGTCAATGTGAACAGTGTCGTGAACAGTGACGTAGACAATACCGTACATGTGAACAGTGTCATTTTTCCTTTTATGTTCCTCCTAAGGTTTTCGACCGTCCTGAGTTCAAAAGTGATGTCTGTTTTGCCGTCTGATCTCTCATTTATTGTGAAATGACCATGATGGCCCTAAAATACATAAAATACTTAATTAAAATAAAACACACATAATTAAATTACAAGAAGCTTAAATACATAAAAGTAGGGGTTGTTAGTAAGACGTGAATTGTAAAATGACGATTTTCTCCTTTATAAATATACATTTTCTAACACTCAACAGTACTGTCTGTGATTTTAGAGAGGAGCCAACTAATGAGTAGTTGGTCCTGCCTATGCTAAATAAAGTAGGCTAGGTTTAGTGTTTTGACTATTGCATCATTTTCAACACTGACTGAGTATTTTGTTAGTATGTCTTGAGAGTCATCAATGATGTGTTCTATACCATTGCCATGTATAATAGGCATGATCTAAGTCCTCCAGATGGCATAGTTGTTTATGTTATTATTTGTAGGTGATTAAAATTAAAAGTTGAATTGAAGATGGTTCTTCTAGTGTTTGATTGATGTTTTAAGTGCTTGCTCATTGGGCACAGCCTATTAAGTTGAATCAGGATCTTAAGTCACCATAAAAACATAAGATAAAAAAGTAGAGGAAGAAATAGAGGAAGGAGAACTAACTTCGAACCTGATGGAACATGTAAGATATACTTCAAAGCTGGTAACATTGTTGGCTGACACAACTTAAAAGTAAATTTTAACTCCCAAGTATAAGAGTGTCTTGTTGTATTATAACTCGGTGAGTCCGAGGTCGATCCACAGAGAAAAGATTTAATTAGTTTATTTTATTTTATCTAAAAATTGAAATTAAAACTTGAATATAAACAACTTAATTTAAATGAAACTATGGAATTGAACTAGTTAGGGTTATGGATCCACTCTTAGAAATAAATAAAACTTAATAAATTCTTTTTGCCAATTTGTTTTAGATTTATTACTCAAAAGATTAATTATACAAATTATTATTATTTTCCCTTTAATTTTATGATGGATTAAGTATTTATTGTGCCAAAATTTAATTTGTCTACAATAAGTCAAAATACCATTTCACCATGCCTTATATTAAGATCTTAAGAATTTATTGTGCCAAATTCATTTGTTTGTCTACAATAAATCAAATTTTCAAAATATAAAACATGTATAAAATTAAATAGAAAATAATTTAATTTATAAAATTAAACATAGAATTTGATTAAATCATATTTATTTCTTAAGAGTTTCACCTTCCCCTAACTAATATTATTTAGTTAAGCATAATTAAAATAAAAAGAAGTAGTAAAATTGAATTACTTATAATTAAAAGAAATAAAAACAACTAAAATTGGAAATAAAACTAATTTTATTAATGAAAATAATTATACAAAATATTAAAAACACACCTGGAAATCAAGATTACAAGGAGATGGAGAGAATTTGAGAAGAAGAGAGTTGTAGAGAGATGATTAAAACATAAAAATGAGGCTCTATTTATAGAAAAATAAATTCATAATCCAGTGCTTTGCGGTCCATCATAGGCTTCATGCATGTGCTCCTCACAACCCTTAGATCAAGATCCAATGGCTGGTCAAACTTCAAAAGTCAACATCACACATGGCATCATTTGACTCGTCCGATTTACCCAAAGAACGGTTGAGATTTGGCGGGTTAATGGGTGGATCGGGTCGACCCGAATACAAAGATTCGGATCCTCCAACTTGCTTCACCAACCATTGCCACGTGGCACAATCATGGCCATTGAATCATGAACGGTTGAGATTTAGTCAAGATTGCCAATTATCCCATGCACTCATATCTATTGTAAGCTCATTTCATCATCCAATCAGTGCTCGGTCAACAGGAAAAGTCAACTTTTTTTACACAAGCCCAATTTTAAGCCGATCTTGACTGATCTTAAGGTTTTCGGACCTCCGGAATCCAAATTTGACCTCCGTTTATCTGTTTGGAGCCTCGAAGTACGTGAAATTAATAATTTTCCTAATAAACACATAAAAATACACAAAATTAAATATATTTAAAACATAATTAATAATTCATAATATATTACATAAACACAAATATAAATTATAACATAAGCATAAAATAACATATTATCGCTTGATAATTAAACAATTTTTAATACTAATCACACCCCCCAACCAGCTTATTGCTAGCCCTCTAGCAATTAAAGCGTTATATTAAGATTTATAAAATTCACATGCAAGTTAATAGTTGTTCATCTATCCTCTAAATTACCAAATAAATGAACTCTCCCAAATTCCTTTACCACATTGATGTTCACTCATTATCCAGAATATCATCAAACCTTCTTTTGTGCTCAAGTAATTAACACAATACTTATGGGGCTCCATTAAAAGAAAAACAACATTTTTGTTCTAAAATTCATTAGAAATTATATCTTTAGGCAATAGATTATTCACACATTTTTTTTTTATATTACATTTCTAACCCGTGTAGCGAGCTTTAGGTCAATGACTCCCAGACCAGTTGGCCTTAGGGCACTAGGTGTTGAAGCACCCCTACGGACTTAATTACTCGGGTTTCTAATAAACAAACAATATATCTATTACCCATGTAGCGAGCTTTATGCCAGTGACTCCCAGACCAGTTGACCTTAGGGCACTAGGTGTTGAAACACCCCTACGGACTTAATTACTCGGGTTTCTAGATATAACAAAATTAAAAACATTTTTTCTTCTTCTTTTTTTTTGATTTTTTTTTTTTGGTTTTTTTGTTTTTGGAAATATACACTTTCTACTACCTTAGATACTATTCCTAATAAATCAAAAGAACTAAATGCTGTAAAACTTTAACTTACAACCCACTAGTATGTGTCATAGTGTGTGTGTGAAGAATGATTCAATAATACCTGTTAAATGAGTAAACAATTAAATAACTTAATAACCAAGTGGAGAGTTCACAAATTTGAGTAATTCAAAGAAAAGGGAACAAAAACAACTTACTATGAATCTCAAAATCAAAATATAATACAACAAGACTATTAGGATGCGTCTCAAAAGTCGTGACTCTTTACACGGCCATCCTAGACAAAAAACAAATTTTTTTTTTTTTTGGTTTTTTTTTTAACAAAGAAAAGAAAAGAGAAAAGAGAAAAACAACACACATATTTAAAATATACGTCAATTATCCCCACCCCACAACCTAATCTAAACATTATCTTAACATTTTATAATTTTACAGATATGCAAAAAAATAAAAATAAAAGAGAATAATAAAAGAAGAAGAAGAAGAGATCTCACCTGAACTTGATGCAGAAGCTTAAAAGCAAATAACAAAGATGAAGAAAGAGTCAATTTTTTTTTTAACAACACCCTTAAGATTAAGAAGATGCGTTTCTAGAGAGACTACATTCTCTATATCCTGCCATCTTCGACTCAAATTTGTCCTAAGTTAGTCTTTACAGAAAAAAAAAATTTTTTTTTTTGTTTTTTGTTTTTTTTTTTTTTTGTAAACACATAACCAGGACTAAGACATTCCACAATTATCAACTATTCCTTCCCCCCAACCTGAAAAAGACATTGTCCTCAATGTTTTAAAAGGAAAGAGAGAGTGTAGAAGACATCACATGAACACTACAACAGAAAATATTTACAAACGGAGAGTTAAATCTAAATCGCACTTCTTATTACTGCTACTGTTACCGTTACCGTCATTAGTCGACCAATTCAGTGCAACAGTCTGTGGATCTGGCTCTGGTGTATAAGCTTGCAAAAGATCAAGTAACTCATTAGCAGTAGAAGCAGAGATAAAGAGTTTTTTTACAGAATGTGGAACAAAATGATTCTTTATTGCATGGTTAATAAAAGTTAGCAAGCCGTCATAAAAATTATTAACATTTAACAAACCGATGGGTTTTTGATGAATGTTCAAGTGGGCCCAAGATGCAAATGTAATTAGTGCCTCAAAAGTTGCAAGATCTCCTGGCAAGAAAATAAAAGCATCAGCATGATTCATCATTTCAGATATTCTCTCTTGCATACTTGATACCACTAATTCTTCTCCAATTGGTGGGCCAGACATGCACACTAGCGGTTTCATGGGTTTTGGGATAATGCCGAGTACTTGGCTTCCTCTGGTAAAAACAGCTTCTGAGACAAGTCTTGATAACCCTCGTTCACCTCCTCCATATACAAGATGCAGTTTCCTCTCTGCTATGACACGACCAAGATCTACAGCTGCCTGAACGAACTCTTTGTACTTTCCATAGTGAAACCCAGAAAGCACACAAATATTTTTGAATTGTTTACTCGAAGATGATGCCATTGGACTAATTTTTCAAAAACAAGTTGTGAGTGTTTGAAAAATGAGCTCATATTTAAAGATCTTGGTAACATAAATAATGAGAAACAGCTGTAAATGGGTTGGCAATATTTGTCAAATGACGAGTAAAGCTCGTGGCTCAATAATTCAAAAACAAACAGTAAAAAGAAAGTAATGATTAGAAAAAGCAAACAGTAAAAGAAAACCAAATATTTATTAAATACAAAATCACATCGCTAAATGCAATAATGCAAATGATAAAATAACAGTAAAGTAAAATAACAGTGAAGTGAAAGGATATTTACTGGTAGTTGTGATTGTGGCTCACATCTTCCTCTGGTTTTACGTCCAGTAACGGCTTGAAAGCCCTCTATGGGTCGAGGATCGGCTTCCCATCCAGTTTTCTTATAAACTGGCAAACAGGGTCTTTTTGAGTCAGATTCCCAAGACTTAACTGTGCACTTTGTTTTTGGAATAGTATCCACAAATTGTAAATCTCACGTTGCACAATTCCGCTTCGATGCGTCTCAAGAGATCGTAAGATATCATCCAACGATTCTTTACTCATGCCATCTTTAACGAATTTAATTTTATCTTCACGAGTATCAGAAACCATTCCTAAAGATTTACAATCTGGTCGTTTGCAACCAAGTCTCACACAGTTATGACATTTTGAGCCAAGTCGTTTAGCTCTCCTTTTCTTAGCAAACGTACTTTTACCAAAACCAGGCATGTAAGAAACAAATTGACCAGAAAACTCACCTGCTAATCGGACCTTTGCTTCAATTAACCAACGAATGTCAGAAGGAATGCCATTGATCATTAACAAACGCAGTCGTTCACAACGAGCTTTGTAAATTTTCCTGAGGGCATTCTGAGGGAGAGAGGGAAAATGCTTATGGAGTTTATGTTGTATTTCTTCCATGTATGATTTTGGGGTTTCAGTTATTGTGGGAAACTGAAGATACCGACTTAAGAAGTCACGGAGTACCGTTATCCGCCATTTATACGGGAAAATAAATCAAAACACACCAAAAACAAATCTGCAAAATCAAATCAAGCGTGAAAGCGAGCAAAAAGAAGCACACAATATAAAAGGAAAATGAACTTACATTCGTCCTCTCATTGAGTTAACCTCAAGCTCCATTTGAAATTCATATATGCCACTCTCTACTGTTCTGAGTTGTCCCTCTAGATCCTCAACATAGGACACGAATTCTGGTGGTTGCAGATCCCAAAGTGGATGTGATTTACAGCTTTGTATCAGGCCTCTTAAGTGAAATTTTATACGCCGAAATCTTTTAAGATGTGCGAACAGGTATTTTCTCATTGAGGTGCTCATGATGTAAAATGAAAATTAATGAGAGAATGTACAACTGTCAAACAAACACGCTTACACAAGAAAAACAATGTTAAAAAAAAAACTATGTACAGTGCATCAATCTAAGGAAAAAAAAAGTCAAACAATGAAACGGTAAAATAATAGTAAAACAAAAAAAAATCATTAAAAACTTAATCAAGAATTGGTGGGTCATCCAAATTAATTTCGGTGTCCTCGTCACGTGGGTGATGTTCCAGATATGGTTTTAATCTTTGACCATTAACTTTAAATGTGACACCATTATTTGGATTCTCAATTTCTATGGCCCCATATGAATATACATTTTTTACAACAAATGGGCCACTCCATTTTGACTTTAACTTTCCTGGAAATAAATGAAGACGAGAATTATAAAGCAACACTTTTTGACCAATCTCAAATGTTTTTCGAAAAATTCTTTTATCATGAAATGCTTTTGTTCTTGCCTTAATAATTCTTGAATTTTCATATGCATCATTCCTTAATTCCTCAAGTTCATTCAATTGCAATTTTCGCACATTACCAGCATCAACCAAATTTGAATTAAAAGCTTTAATAGCCCAAAGTGATTTATGTTCAAGTTCAACAGGTAAATGACAAGGTTTACCATAAATTAACCGATAAGGTGACATTCCTAATGATGTTTTAAATGCAGTGCGGTAAGCCCAAAGTGCATCATTAAGTCTAAGAGACCAATCTTTTCGGTTTGGGTTAACCGTTTTTTCCAAAATTTGTTTTATCTCCCTATTTGCTAATTCAACTTGACCATTTGTTTGAGGATGATAAGGGGTAGCAATTTTATGTGTAATTCCATATTTCTTCATTAAAGACTCAAATGACTTATTACAAAAATGCTTACCTCCATCACTGATAATGGCTCGAGGGATTCCAAATCGACTTAAAATGTTTTCTCTTAAAAATTTAATCACAGTTTTACTGTCATTATTTCGACAAGAAATTGCTTCAATCCATTTTGAGACATAATCAACTGCAACTAATATATACACAAATCCAAAAGATGATGGAAATGGACCCATGAAATCAATTCCCCAACAGTCAAATATTTCAATTTCAAGTATGGGATTTAAGGGCATCATGTTTCTTTTTGTAATTGATCCCAATTTTTGACATTTTTCACAACTTTTGCAAAATTCATATGTGTCTTTAAACATGGTAGGCCAATAAAATCCACACTGCAAAATTTTAGCAGTAGTTTTTCTTGAAGAAAAGTGACCACCACATGCTTCAGAATGACAAAAATTAATGACACTACTTACCTCATTATCAGGAATACATCGCCGAAAAATTTGATCTGGGCAATATTTGAACAAATAAGGATCATCCCAATAAAATTTCTTTACTTCAACAAAAAATTTCTTCTTCTCTTGAGCATTCCATTGCAAAGGCATTTTACCTGTAACAAGAAAATTAACAATATTAGCATACCATGGCATTGAAGTAACAGAAAATAAAAATTCATCAGGGAAAGAATCATTTATGGGTGTTATATCATTGCAGAATTCGGATGTGAGTCTTGATAGATGATCAGCAACAACATTTTCAGCACCCTTTTTATCTTTGATGGTAAGGTCAAATTCTTGTAGTAACAAAATCCAACGAATTAGTCTCGGTTTGGCATCCTGTTTACTCATCAAATATCTCACAGCAGCATGGTCAGTAAACACAACAGATTTAGAGCCAAGCAAATATGAACGGAATTTGTTTAATGCAAATACCACAGCAAGTAATTCTTTTTCAGTTGTAGAATAATTCATTTGAGCACTATCCAAAGTCTTGCTCGCATAATAAATCACAAAAGGCTTACCATCCCTTCTTTGTCCTAAAACAGCACCAACAGCAAAATCACTTGCATCACACATTAATTCAAATGGCAAAGACCAATCAGGAGATTGCATAATAGGTGCAGATGTTAAAAGACAAATTATTTTTTCAAAAGATTTTTGGCAATCATCATTCCATTCAAACGGTGCATCTTTTAATAAGAGGTTACAAAGTGGTTTAGATATGGCACTAAAGTTTTTTATAAACCTCCTATAAAATCCTGCATGTCCTAAAAAGGATCGCACATCTCTAACTGTTTTTGGTTGTGGCAATTTAGATATGACTTCGATTTTTGCTTTGTCAACTTCAATTCCTTTAATAGAAACAACATGACCCAAAACAATTCCAGAAGTAACCATGTAGTGACATTTTTCCCAATTCAACACGAGTTCTTTTTCAACACATCTTTTTAAAACTTTCTCTAAATTATCAAGGCAATCATCAAAAGAATTCCCAAACACAGTCAAATCATCCATAAAGACCTCTAAACAATGTTCAACCATATCACAAAAAATGCTTAACATACATCTTTGAAATGTTGCAGGAGCATTACAAAGCCCGAATGGCATTCTTTTAAATGCAAATGTTCCAAAAGGACATGTGAATGTGGTCTTTTCTTGGTCCTCAAGTGCTATAGGAATTTGATAATAACCTGAATATCCATCTAAAAAACAATAGTAGGGATGTCCTGCTACTCTTTCTAAGATTTGGTCAAGGAATGGTAATGGAAAATGATCTTTTCTAGTGGCTTCATTTAATTTTCTATAATCAATGCACATGCGCCAACTAGATGTAATTCGTGTTGGAATTAATTCACCTTTTTCATTTTTAACAACAGTGATTCCAGATTTTTTAGGCACTACTTGTGTAGGACTTACCCACTTACTATCAGAAATAGGGTAGATAATTCCCACATCAAGTAATTTAAGGACTTCTGTTTTGACTACCTCTTTCATGTGTGGGTTTAATCTTCTTTGAGGTTGTTGACATATTTTAGCATTTTCTTCCAAATTAATTCTATGTGTGCAGATTAAGGGATTAATGCCTTTAATGTCATTTAAAGTCCATCCTATTGCATTTTTATGCTTTTTAAGAACAGTTAGTAACTTACCTTCTTGGTCGCTTGTTAAAGTAGAAGAAATCACAACAGGATAAGTTTGTTCTTCTCCAAGAAAAGCATATTTCAATCCTTCAGGCAAAGGTTTCAATTCCATTTTAGGTGCTTCTTGTTGTTCTGTCTTTTCAATACTTCCAAGCTCCTCAAATTTTGGCTCGTCATCATAATTTTGCGAAGTCTGCATAGAATCAAGCAACGAATTTATATTAGAAATATCAAGTTTAAGTTGCTTATTTGACTCAATTGAATTAACTAAACAAACATTAGAAAGTTCAGAAAAATCCCCTTTTTGAATATTTTCCTCGATACAAGATTCAAACAATTCCTTTTGTTCATCAGTATCATCTTCATTCTCATTTTCTTCATTAGGTTGCCTGCACATGTTGAAAACATTCAATTCCAAAGTCATATTCCCAAAGGATAAATTCATTAAACCATTCCTACAATTAATCAAAGCATTAGCAGTTGCTAAAAATGGTCGACCTAAAATTACAGGAATTGGTTTGTAATTATTCACAACAGGTTCAGTTTCCAAGACAATAAAATCCACAGGATAAATAAATTTATCAACTTGTACTAAAACATCTTCCACTATTCCTTTTGGTACTTTAACTGATCTATCGGCAAGCAAAAGTGTAGTTGAAGTTGATTTTAACTCACCAAGATTAAGTTGAAGATAAACTGAATATGGAAGCAAATTAACACTAGCACCAAGATCTAGTAAAGCATGCTCAATTCTGTGGTTACCAATAATACAAGAAATGGTAGGACAACCAGGATCTTTATATTTCAACTTATTATTAGTAGACAGAATTGTACTTACCTGTTCGGCCATGAAAGCACTCTTTCTTACCTTCAATTTCCTCTTAACAGTGCACAAGTCCTTTAAAAATTTGGCATATGAAGGAACCTGCTTGATTGCATCTAATAGAGGAATGTTAACTTTCACTTGCTTAAAGATTTCATAAATTTCAGAAGAGTGGTTTGATTTCTTTGGTTTATTCAATGCATGCGGAAATGGTGGTTCAGGTGGAACACTAGTTATTTCTTCACTAGGTGTAAGTTCATTTAGTCCTTCCTTACCCTTTGAATTTTCATCATTTTCATAAGGTTCAGGCATAGGTCTATCAACAACCTTACCACTACGAAGAGTTATAACTGACTTGACTTGGTCTGTGGGTGGATTTTGTTGAATTTTAGGATTTGGTTGTGGTTGGGCTGGAAATTTTCCTTTTTCTTGAATGGTGAGTGCAGAAGCAATTTTAGCAAGAGTATCTTTCAAATCAGAAAAAGTTTGTGCATTTTGATTGTTAATAACATCTTGCTTTCTGATGAATGAATGCATTGTGTCCTCCAGATTTTTCCAAGGTGGTGGAACATATGGTGCATAAGGCTGAGGATTTTGAAAATTTTGTGGAGGTGGTGCTTGTGAAGATTGTGCATTATTATTATTCCTCCAACTGAAATTCGGATGATTTTTCCAACCAGGATTATAAGTCTGTGAATATGGGTTTGGTTTATTGAAAGTGTTAATAACATTAGCTTGATCATTTAGACATTCTTTAAGTGCAGGCAAAGTGGGACACTCTTGAGTGAAATGATCATTCGAATTACATATGTTACATGCAATTTCTTGAACAGATTTTACTTGATCACTCTTTTTATGCTCCAAAGCTTCAACTTTCCTAACTAGGGATGCAAATTTTGCTTGTAAATCATGATCTTCCCTAAGGTTATGGATTCCTCCACTAGATGGAGATGATTGTTGCTTATTTGTCAATTCAAAAGTTCCAACAGTATCCCAATGTTGTGCATTTTCAGCTAATTGGTCAAGGTAATCTAGTGCATCTTCAGGATTTTTATCCCTAAATTCACCATTACACATCATTTCAACAACCTGTCTACTTTGGGGTATTAAGCCTTCGTAGAAATAAGTGACCAATCGCCAAGTTTCAAAACCATGATGTGGGCATATGTTAAGCAACTCTTTAAACCTATCCCAACATTGGTATAATGTTTCTCCATTTTTTTGAGTGAAAGAAGTGATTTGCCTTTTAAAAGAATTTGTTCTATGAGGTGGAAAGAATTTTTTCAAAAACTGTTCTTGCATGTTATTCCAAGTTCTTACTGATCCAGATCTAAGGTTTTGTAGCCAAGTTTTAGCTTTATCTTTTAATGAAAAAGGAAAAAGCTTTAATCTAATTATGTTCATGCTACAATTTTGGTCCGTGTATGTATTACAAACTTCCTCAAAATCTCTTAGATGCAAGTACGGATTCTCAGATTCTAAACCATGAAATGTTGGTAAAAGTTGGATAATACCTGGTTTAAAATTGAATCGAGATGCTTCTGGAGGAAATACTATACACGACGGTGCTCCGGTTCTGGTTGGATTCATGTAGTCTCTCAGAGTCCTTGGTTGATTCTGATCATGCCCATGTTGAGATTGGTTGTCTCCCTGATCAATTTGAGGATTAGGTTCGCCCAAAACGTTTTCGCCTTGATTCTCATCCATGATTGGTGGTGGAGATTGAGATCTACGAATTAACCTGCCACTTGAAGATCGAGACCAATGTCTCATGCAAGGGTTATGTTATAAAGATAATATTTACACAAATTGATAACAAAATAAAATAAAATAAATAAATAAGCAAATAATATAAGTATACAAAAGAAAATTAAATAACAAAAATGGTGGTTGAACCCACCAATTAAAAAAATAAAAAATGCAAAATTAAATAAATACTGAAAATTAAATAACTGAAAATAAAAGTTAAGGGTTAGTAGTTAGTTTGGTGGTTAAACCCACCAATAAAGCAAAAAAAAAAAAATAAATACGAAATAAAATAAATGCAGAAAATTAAATAACTGAAATTAAATAAAAGTTAGGAGTTAGCAGTTAGTAAGTTAAGAGTTAGTAATTAGAGTTAGTAGTTAAAGTTAGTTTGGTCCAAAATAAGTCCAAATATGTCCAAAGTATGTCCAAATATGTCCAAAGTATGTCCAAATATGTCCAAGTCTTGATTATGTTGAGGAATTTCGTCTAGGGATTCTATTGCAAATTATTTTTAATTTTATGGTCAAACTGTAATTTTTAGAAGTTTAGAATTAGCAATTTGGGATGAAAGTGAAACAATTGAAAGATATCGGGGTCCGAACGTAATTACCAGAAGATTGGGCTAGAAACGGAAACTGTTGGGGTGAAACGAGAATTATGAAAGATATGGGGACAAAAGAGAATTTAAGAAAAGGAAAAGGGGGCAAACGAAATTTTACATATAAGAGAAAAATAAAAACGGAAAAACAAACCAAATAAAAAACTTTTCCCCGGCAACGGCGCCAAAAACTTGACACAACTTAAAAGTAAATTTTAACTCCCAAGTATAAGAGTGTCTTGTTGTATTATAACTCGGTGAGTCCGAGGTCGATCCACAGAGAAAAGATTTAATTAGTTTATTTTATTTTATCTAAAAATTGAAATTAAAACTTGAATATAAACAACTTAATTTAAATGAAACTATGGAATTGAACTAGTTAGGGTTATGGATCCACTCTTAGAAATAAATAAAACTTAATAAATTCTTTTTGCCAATTTGTTTTAGATTTATTACTCAAAAGATTAATTATACAAATTATTATTATTTTCCCTTTAATTTTATGATGGATTAAGTATTTATTGTGCCAAAATTTAATTTGTCTACAATAAGTCAAAATACCATTTCACCATGCCTTATATTAAGATCTTAAGAATTTATTGTGCCAAATTCATTTGTTTGTCTACAATAAATCAAATTTTCAAAATATAAAACATGTATAAAATTAAATAGAAAATAATTTAATTTATAAAATTAAACATAGAATTTGATTAAATCATATTTATTTCTTAAGAGTTTCACCTTCCCCTAACTAATATTATTTAGTTAAGCATAATTAAAATAAAAAGAAGTAGTAAAATTGAATTACTTATAATTAAAAGAAATAAAAACAACTAAAATTGGAAATAAAACTAATTTTATTAATGAAAATAATTATACAAAATATTAAAAACACACCTGGAAATCAAGATTACAAGGAGATGGAGAGAATTTGAGAAGAAGAGAGTTGTAGAGAGATGATTAAAACATAAAAATGAGGCTCTATTTATAGAAAAATAAATTCATAATCCAGTGCTTTGCGGTCCATCATAGGCTTCATGCATGTGCTCCTCACAACCCTTAGATCAAGATCCAATGGCTGGTCAAACTTCAAAAGTCAACATCACACATGGCATCATTTGACTCGTCCGATTTACCCAAAGAACGGTTGAGATTTGGCGGGTTAATGGGTGGATCGGGTCGACCCGAATACAAAGATTCGGATCCTCCAACTTGCTTCACCAACCATTGCCACGTGGCACAATCATGGCCATTGAATCATGAACGGTTGAGATTTAGTCAAGATTGCCAATTATCCCATGCACTCATATCTATTGTAAGCTCATTTCATCATCCAATCAGTGCTCGGTCAACAGGAAAAGTCAACTTTTTTTACACAAGCCCAATTTTAAGCCGATCTTGAGTGATCTTAAGGTTTTCGGACCTCCGGAATCCAAATTTGACCTCCGTTTATCTGTTTGGAGCCTCGAAGTACGTGAAATTAATAATTTTCCTAATAAACACATAAAAATACACAAAATTAAATATATTTAAAACATAATTAATAATTCATAATATATTACATAAACACAAATATAAATTATAACATAAGCATAAAATAACATATTATCGCTTGATAATTAAACAATTTTTAATACTAATCATTGGCGAATGTTTGCTCAGACATGAGGAGGACTTTGTGCCCAGAAATGACAACCAACAACACCCAAGAGTTACATATGCTGGAGAAAGAGAAGGGATCCCTGAATATAACTGGTATTTGAGTAGTGGGGCAACAAATCATGTGACCAATGACCTTCGTATCCTAAGCATAAGATCTGAATACAAAGGTAACTCAAGTTCTCTTAGTTGGTAATGGTCATAAATTAAAATTTTTGCACATTGATACAATGTTATTTCCTATTTTAGTTACTAAAAAAAAGAAATGTTACTTAACTATCAAAGAAGTGCTTTATGTACTTCATATAACAAAAATCCTCTCGAGTATATCAAGCTTAATCACCAACAACAATTAGAATTTAATTTCGGGAGATTATCCACTGACCACATGTTTTTTCACCATTTTTTAAAAATACACAAATATTTTTTTTTGGCAGCACTCCACCTGAAGTTAACGTTTTTTTCATTGGTCCACTCTTGTTATAACACCGTTAGAACTTTATTGACATCATAAGAGTAAAATTATCATTTCATAACGACACAATGGTGGACAAGTACAAAACAATATAACTTCAAGTGGAGTTCAGCAAAAAAAAAAAAAAAGAATTGTGTATTTTTGAAAAAATATAACAAAAAGGTGGTCGGTGGATAATTTATCTTTTACATTTGAGGGTAAAAAAATCATTTACACAATATTCCGTTAGTTTTCTTAATGGTCTCCAAACAAGAGTGGATGAGTGAAAAGAAATGTAAATTTAGGTGGATTCCAGCAAAAAAAAAGAATTGTTTATTTTTGAAAAAGTTGGAAAAAATGGGTGGACGGTGGATAATTTCCCTTTAATTGTTACCGAGAGCTCTTATTCAAGGGTCTAACCGTAAAGCATTGTGTCTAGTTAGTAGAATACTACGAAGAAAGTTGGAATGTCATGACCAAATCCCCAGCTACCATATTCTAACCAGCCTTAGCAATAGGTCGTATTTAAGTTGTTGTGTTGTGTTGTGTTCTTATGTACCATGTTAAATTACCCATATCGAATCCTCGCCATTAACTTAACGGGTTGAAAAATGAGAACCTAAATCCATTCATTATCATTATTTTGTTACTTGAACCAACACATTAAACCTATAATTTTTGGTATTATATCTTTAATTTGAAATTAAAAAAAACAATTTGTTAAACAAAGCTCTTTAAAAATATATTACCAATCAAAAAAATTAATATTCCAAAAATAAGATAATTTAGTTCTAGTCACCAATATTATTGATTAGAATCTTAGGAGGGAAAAAATTATAGGATGGGGATTACATTACATGAGAGGATGCAAATGTACAATGACAGCGACACATTTTAAAATAAATATTTAGGAATTTTAGTATTTTTCATAACTTCACGTAAGTAGTCAATTTCAATTCAATTTTTTCTTTAAAAATTTGTAATGTAAATTATGAAATTTATTAATTATAAATATTAAATATTAGTGGATAATGGGTAAAATGAATATTTGATCTTAAAACCGAACCTAACCTATTATGGATTGGGTTATAATGGGTTAACCTATGAATAATGTGACCCAATAAAGGTCCACTCGACAACCATTTTATCATATGGGTTCTTGTCCTGTTAATGGATCATATAAACTTTTGCTAGGTCTAATTCTAACTATTATAGCACTTTAAAAAAAATCTCAACAACACTACAACTAGAAATTTGACTAAAGCACAAATTTGCTCTACATTCAAGTTAAATTCCAATACACCACATAGATAATATAAATACCAACAGATAATATCTAGATTAAAGCTAAAAGCTTCTGAGAAGACACCAAGTTGTAACAAAATAATCCATTAAATCTATATATTTCTCAGCTACAAGAAGATATCCAACTCTCCTTTACCCTATGTTATCGACATTCCCAAGGCTTAAAATGCAAGAGGATAAACTAACACCCCCTAGGTAGATATAATCTATTGAGGTTTTAATAACATCAAAACCAACAAAAATAACTATAGTTCAAACAATAAAACAACTTTCACTCATAAGCAATCTAATATGTGTACATGCCAGCTTTAGAACATTTAATCAAATAACAACCTGCATCATTTGATACCAAATCGCATAGTTAAAACACTAAGCAGAGGCTAAACAACACAAAAACATTATACTATATCAATCGGCCCAAAGGAAGGTCTATATTTTCCAAAATTTTATGTGCACCTGTGGTAATAGACGTGTGATGATTATTCAGTTTTACATATGAAAAATAAATTAGCCCAAAAGAATATTTATTGTTTGATATATTATTTTATCAGTGTTTGATTATTACACCAAGATATCAGTTAAGTTAATATTTTGACCAAAGATTAAATATTAATAGGGTGTCTAGAATCTTGAGATATAGTTTACTTTTATTTGAATTTATTTTTGTTTTGAGACTTATATGAGCTTGTTTTGTTCGTTTGTTATTCTTTATTCGAATATGACTCCAGTAATATTACTGCCAACATCAATTTTATTCTTATGCTAAATGGATCTAATTATAAGTCATGGTAAAAAAACCTCTTAATAATTCTCACAGTCATGGATTTTGACCTTATATTAATGGTTGATTCTCCCCCAGCTCTTTCAAATGAGAGTGCTTCTAATGACAAGAAGGATTTGGAAAAGTCGAAGAAATTAAATCACATATGTATGATGATCATTAAGAAGGCCATTCCGAAAATATTCAAGAGCTTAATATCTAAAAGAATAACTTCTACCAAGGGGTTCCTTGTAGACATTGAAAAGCGATTTGTCAAGTACAAAAAGGATGAAATAGGTATGCTCTTGACAAGTCTAATTTGAATAAGGTATATGAACAAAAGGAGTACATCATGGAGATATCTAATCTTACTTTTAACTTGAGAACACTTAAGCTTAAATTGTTTGAAGACTTGCTAGTGCATCTGGTTTTAATATCCTTATCAACACAATTTAACTAGTTTAAAATGAGCTACAACTATAAAAAAAAGACTTGGTCTCTGAATGAGGCCGTATCACACTATGATTAGAAAAAGGATATGCTGAAAAAAGATAAGGCAAAAAGTGCTCACTTTCCTTTTACCTCTAATGGTAAGAAAAGAAAAAAGATACAGAAACTGCAGATGTGGCACCTTAGAAACAAGCAATAAAAAAATCAGGTGATCTAAAAAATACTGGTTATTTCTTCTATGGAACTGAAGGGCATAAGAACAAGTATGACATTAATTATCACGCATGACATGCTAAGAAGGGTACGCTTCTTAATTTGGTTTGTTCTAAGGTTAATTTAACTCTGGTACTGACACATGTGATGGATATATTCTGATACACCAGCTCATATAAGTGGGTTTATATAAGGTTGCCTAAATTGCCGAGAGCCTAATAATAGTGAAAGATTTATCTATATGTGAATTAGAAAAAAAGATGAAGTTAAAGCAATTGAAAAGTTTAGATTATTATTGAAGATTCGATTTTTATTTGGATCTTGATTGAAATATTTATTGTTCCATCTTTTAGATGGAATTTGATTTCCATTTCTGCATTGGAAAAATTTTATTTTTGTTGTTCATTTAGGAATGAAAAATTTTATTTTATTTCACGATTCAAAATTTGTTGGTTCTAGTTCTTTGTCAGGCTATGATAATCGTTATTTACTTAATATGATTGCTTCATTTAATGAATCCCTGCAATTAAGTATACTAAGTATAAAGATAAAAGTAACTAATGAGAATTCAACAACGTTATTTGCATAAGCGATTAGTTCACATCTCAAGATGGAGAATTAACAGACTCGTCTAGATGAAATTCTCAACCCCTTAGATTTTGTAGATTTCATGTTTGTGTTAACTGTATGAAAAAGAAACAAACTAATAAAAGGAGATTTGAAGCCAACAAGACTTTGGAAGGCTTAGAACTCATATGTATGGATATTTGTAGGCCATTCCGTATGATTATTTGGAATGGTCAACAATATTTTATGACGTTTATTGACATTTTTTTGTTGATATGACTAAATCTATATCTCCATGAAAAGTCACAGTAGTTAGATTTGTTAAAAAATTTTAAGGCTTAAGTTGAAAACTAACTCAGCAAAAAAATCAAAAGCATGAGATTTGACCATATGGTGAGTACTATGACAGATATGTGTTGAGTGTTAGAAAATGCATATTTATAAAGGAGAAAATCATCATTTTACATTTCAAGTCTTACTAACAACCCTTACTTTTATGCATTGAAGCTTCTTGTAATTTAACTACGTGTGTTTTATTTTAATTAAGTATTTTATGTATTTTAGGGGCATCATGGTCATTTCACAATAAACGAGAGATCAGACGGCAAAACAGACATCACTTTTAAACTCAGGACGGTCGAAAACCTTAGGAGGAGCATAAAAGGAAAATGACACTATTCACATGTATGGTACTATTCACGTGTACGGTACGGTCTACATTACTGTTAATGACACTGTTCACATAGATAGATCGATGACGTGACATTGACCGATGATGTGGCATTGACTGATGAGGTGTCACGATCCTGTTGGGCTAAAATTCTTATGTACTATTGATGGTGACGTGGCAGCATATCAGTGGACGAAAAATCTCGCGTACGGTACATGCATCACACAGGATTATTTTCAACCAAACCGTGTTACTGTTCAACCCGGGTCAAACCGTGTTACTGTTCATCCACGTGGTCAAACCGCGTACTGTTGACTGATGACGTGGCGCAATCCTGAGCGTCCAAACTGTTTTTAATCCGATAGCCATGATTTACTCCATGTATCTATAAAAAGGGGGCCTCCACCCCCCTAATTTGATATCTCTGAATCCATTTTTGGGATCCAATTGCTGTAATTCATTCTCCATCTTGTATTTTCTACGTATTTTAATAAATTCTCATTTTGCCCCTAGTTCAATTATGAGTGGCTAATTTTCTTTCAAGCTTGGGTTGAAGGTGAAGTCTCAACATGTGTCATGAGCTTTATTTGGTAAATTTATTTTCTTTTCCCCTCTAGGTTTTGTAGATGATTTGACTTTTCGTCGATAAATAATAATAAGCTTGTCTAGATACCGCCCTAGTTACACCGGCTCCCTAGTACAAGGTTATTATTATTTGGCACGATAAGCCCTTAGCACCATATTGATTAGAGTGTGGTTCATGAGGTGTGGATTCCCCCCTCATGATTTAATTGGTATTAATAAGGATTATTTAGCCCATGGTGCATGTTGATACGGATCCAGATACCCAAGTACGTCATTTCAATAGATTTCTCTTCAATTTATTCTCGTCATTTCAATTCCAATTTTAGAATTTATTATCGTCATTTCAATTCCAATTTTAGGATAATTTAAATCACTTCCACCACAATTTCAACCACCCATTTACAAAATTAATTCTACATATAATTAAAATCCACCTCCTCGTGGGATTGACACTCGTCACCATTAGTCTACTCTACAATAGATTCGTGCGCTTGCGAGTACATTAAAATTTGCACAACAATATGACAGTTGAGGTGAATAATGTCCAGGTCCATTTGCTAAGTTACTAGAGGAACTCAGTGTCATCTTGCAGTACACTATGCTGGGTTTGCCCACTATAAACGATATTGCTAAAAGACAAAATAAGACACTTAAAGACATAGTGAGGAGTTTGATTTGTTGCTTTACTTTATCAGAATCACTCTAGTGAGAAGCATTTAAAGCTGCAGTATAGATCTTTAACAGGGTTCTAACTAAAATGACTGCCAAAACTTCTTATGAACTTTTGATTTGCATGTTTAGGAATGTCCAGATGTAGTAAGACCTTATAAGCCTAATGAAATGAAATTAGATATTAAGGACAATAAGTTGCAATTTTATTGAATACTTTGAAAGATCCAGTGGTATAAGTTTTATAATCCCAATACTAAGTTGATATTCGAGTTAGGACATGCCCCTGTTTTTTGAGGATGTTGAGTTTACAGGGGAGATACGGTAAGAGAGTTTGTGTTTGAAAAGGAATATGTTGATATTCCCATGGATGATATTGGCATTGATCAAGGTTTTATTCCTAGCTTTGCTCAAAATATAATAGATCAAGACAATATTGGAAGCCTCCATACAAGAAATTGTTCTAGAGGAATAAACTGTACTACCTCAAAAATCTATGTTATTAAGAAGATCCACCGAAAAACGGAGAAGTGCAATGCTAATGACTACATTGTATTTCTCCAAGACAATGAGGTGGACATTAAAGTGATGGAAGATGATCGGATCAATTTTTATGGAGGCATTTAAAGTTCTAACTCTTAAAATATATTAGTGCTATATATGAGAAGATGAAGTTCATAAAGGACAATGATGTATGGGATCTTAACCTATTACCAAAAGATACGAGCCCTATTAGTTGCAAATAGAAATATAAGATCAAGATGGATTCGAAAGGTGATGTGGAGAGGTACAAGGCATGTCTTGTCGCAAAGGGCTTTACACAAAAAGAAAGCATTGACTGACACGACTCAAAAGTGTATTACTCTCAAGTATAAGAGTGTCTAGTTATAAGAGCATCACCAAAAAGCTCTTCAAATAAGATTTTATTACTTATTTGAAGAGCCACATCAATATTTAAAGCTCCAAAAGACACTCCAATTAAGATTCTTCAAATAAGAATTGATTCACTCTCTTCAAATTTGGAGAGTTAATTTCTCACTCTTCAATTTATATTTTATTACTTTTCATTGAATAAAGAGAGAGAATTGCTTTAATTGCTATTGACTTTTCCTTTAAAAAAATAATTATTTGATTAAAATAATATTAACTTATTTCTATTTGAAGAGTCTTTTGGAGAATATCATATTTTTCACCCTTCTATTTGCCACATAGGTAAGCAAATAAGTATTTGAAGAGTAAAATTTATAAAGGCTTTTGGAGATGCTCTAACATAACCCGGTGAGACCGGGGTCGAACCACAGAGAGTTTTAAATCTAGTAAAACTAAGAAAATTAATTGTGGGGAAAAGAAATTATTTGAAATCAATTTAAAAATAAGCTAAGGTTTAGGATCCACTCTCTGTATTCAAACTATAATTTTAATACTCTCTCATTTATATTTTGCCTCACTTTTACCAATTAATTATTATATCATTTAATTCTATGTGTGTGGATAAATATAGAATAAAGTTCCTAATGTGCCACACTATAATAATGTGTCGACATTATGTCAAAATACCATAAAATCCAGTGAGATTTATAAATGAACATGATATAAAAATAATTAGAAAAGAATTAAATAAACTTAAAAACTCATTTGAGAAAATAATAATAATTAATAGTTTGAAACATTGAGCTTCACCCTTCACCTTAACTTAATAAAGTTAGCTACTCATATTGAAAGAAAACACAACACTCTTTTTATTTGATAAACTTCTTGAAATATATTACAAAGAAAATTGATACAAATGGAAACAAGAAAAGAAAGGAAAGCAAGATAGAATTTCTTCAGTCTTGGCTTCAGCTTTCAAAATAGCTCTCTCGCCCTCTTGCTCTTCAATTTCTCCTCCCTTTTTATAGGCAACAATTGCCTTTAACTTTCTTTATTTTATTATTTATTTATTATTATTTTAAAATATATAAGTGTGTTGAAATGTGTGATGGTCAGGAGGCGTGATGGCCTCCTGACCATCACCAACATGTTTTTGTTCTTTTGTTCTTTTTTTTTCTTTTTATTTTATTTTATTTGTTATTTATTATTACATCTCTTCAATTTTGTTCCAGTAGCTCTTCTTTGTTCCCACTTTCAATTCCAATTCCATCTTTATTCCTGAAAAATATTTACAAGATAAAAATTAACAAATTACGAATTAATTTAACATAAAATATATTTGGGGAGTATTAAAATAATTTAGAAATAATGAACGCATTAATCGACACAATAAGTGAAAAACTAATAATTTTATCCTTATTAAATGTACACTTTTTAGTGTCAATCATTGACCATAAAGAGATTTTCTCTCTGATTTCTTTAAAAAACTCTTTTAGGATCATAATGGCATTAGTAAAGCATTTTAATATAGAGTACATCAAATGAATGTGAAGACAATGTATCTCAGTGGTGATACTGATGAGATGATCTATATGGTGGTGTCAGAAAATTGTGTGTGAGAAGACCCAAAGAATATTGTTTGTAAACTCAATAAATCTATCTATGGGCTTAAGCAAGCATCTTAACAATCATTTCAAGTTTCATCAAATGATTATGTCATTTGGTTTTTAGATGAATTTGGTTGATGATTGCATATACTATAAGTACTATTGGAGCAAGTATATTTTTCTAGTTCTATATGTCGATGGCATTTTACTTGCAGATAATGATATAGGTTTATAAGGCAATAGATACACCGAGATTGTTCCTGGTGTATTCTAAGACTATCAGAAAAGAACTATATTGAAAATGTTCTCAAAAGATATGACATGCAAGATTACAAATTAAGTGATACCCCTATGGTTAAGAGAGATAAGTTTAGTCTCAATAAGTGCCCCAAGAATGATTTTGAGGAAAATGAAATGCAAAATATTCCTTATGTGTCAGTAGTAGAAAGTCCGATGTATACTTGGTTTGTACGCAAGTGGATATTGCATATGTTATTAGGATTTTATGTAGATATTTAAACAATCTAGGAGTATACTATTGGAAAGTAGCCAAACGAGTCTTGCAATACTTATAAAGACTACATGCTTACATATCGAATGTCAAATTAGCTGGAGATCGTTGGGTATACTGACTTTAATTTTGCTAGATGCCAAAAAGAATACTAAACAATCTCTTATAGCCTATTTTATGATTGCAATAGAGTTCATAACATGTTATAAGGTATCTAATCACGGAATATGGTTACAAAATTTTGTCATGGGGCTGAGTATAGCAGATGGTAATAATAAGTCATTAGTGCTTTATTCAAATAACAACATGAGCTATACGAAGTAAAAAATATAGACATCAATTTCTTAGTTGTTAAAGAACAGCAATAGAAAATTGTCTACAGAGCACATCGACATAAATTCCATGATTATGGATCCGCTTACTAAAGGATTGCAACCTAAAATGTTTATGAGCACATTGCTCGTATCACTGTCATACCATTATAAGATATTCAATTTTAGTAGGAGTTTGTGATTTTAGATGCTTTTATGATATAAATATTTTTCAGTTATTTCAATTTATGGAAAATCAATGTTATTTTCTATAGAAATAAAGTGTTGGTTTATTTACACTCTAATTTTGATTTGGTTTGATCTTACTAAGGTTTAAGATGAACCAACTGAAAATAGGCATGTTAACATCAAAATGCATGAAATTTTTGTGCTACACATTGACATGATGATCCATGTCATTTAGTTGTATTAGTATAGCGACAATTGTAACAAAGACTAGTTTGATCTTACATTGATATGGTTGATGAACCAAAGTGGTTGTACATATATATATATATATATTGGTAATGACAATAAGATTGAGCTCATACAATTATTTTTGCAAAGTATAATTATAAGGTTACACATATAGCTCAAGCAAAAGATTGTTAGATCCCATTTCCAACATTATTGGATCTTTAATCCAATGTTTGACTTATATGTGAATAATTTTGTATTGTGAACTGTCATAAAATGTCAACCTCAATGAAAAATGATCGATTAAGATTTTTCAGTAATTTGAGCTTTAATGTATTTCATAGGGTATGAGCTTTTAATGTGTAGATACTTAAGGATCATTTCTATTTTTATGATAAGTTGAAATAAGACCTAATTTAGAACTTTGTTGTTTCTTAATTTGGTACTTATTTTTTTTTTTCCAAACAACGACATAATTGAATTATATGAATTATATGAATTCAAGAGATGTATTTGAGATGTTTATTATGTGAATAGTGTTGCAAGATTTGGTATATTTAATATATTTTGAGTTTTCACTTGACTGTAAAACAAATATGAAAAAATATAATTAAAGTAAAAATATACTATTAACCAAAAATAACATAACATTACTAAATACTGACACTAAATATGTAAAATGACATTAATATTTTTTAACGTTATCAAGTTGTTGTGCTCTTGATACTGTACTCACATAAATCACTTATATGGAAAGAGTATTATCAACTACTAACACCACCGTGTCATTATGTTAGTGATATTATAGTGACGTGAATTACTGATACAAAAATCATTGGCACTGTAAATTAATGTCAATGTGTTCTGGCTTAAACATTACTGACACAATTAAAAAGTGTTAGGAAAAGTAATTACTGATAATAATTTGGCACAAGTAAAACCTTTTTTTCTAGTAATGAAGCAACTAAACATGTTACACAGAAAACTAGGACATTTAAGTGATGTTGTTCTTAAGCAAATGGTGTCAAATGGTAATAATACCTCAGTCATGAATACAGTTTTGCAATTTTCTTTTGTTTAACCTGTCAATATGGTAAAAAATCATAAACTTAACTTGAAAACCTCACAGGATGAAAACTCATGCGCATCTAGAATTGCTTCATATAGATATTTGGGGACTAGCACTATTAACGTCAGGTGGAGGATATAAATACTATCTAAGCCTGGTAGATGACTATACTAGATACATTTGGATGTTTCCAATTAAGAACAAATGTGAATCAACAAGAAAAATTCTCATTTTTCTAATACAAATTGAAAGATCCCTAGAAAAAAGAGTCAAGTGTCTACAAAGTGGTTGAGGTGGTGAATTCGAGCCTCTAAAAGAACATTTAAAAAGAAAAGGAATCATCTTTAGACACTCATGACCATACACTTTAATGCAAAATGGCAAAGTAAAGGGAAAACACCAATACATTGTAGAGATAACCTTAACATCATTGGTTCAAGCATATATGCCAATGAAACTGTAGTGGAAAGCAATAGAAACATCAATTTATCTAATCAAAGGGTTACCCTACTAGTTCTGGACACCTATTTCTATTTGAGAAGCTCTACAAATAAAAACCATATTATATCTTTCTATCAGTCTTCGAAGTGCTTGTTATCCCATTTAAAACCATACAATAGGAATAAGCTTCAATTTCGCACTTCAATGTATGTTTTAATTGGTTACAGCACAATGCACAAAGGGTTATAAGTGTCTTTATAGTTTAAGTAGAGTTTATATTGAAATAAATGTTGTATTTAATGAATCTAATTTTCTTGTTAACCTTGATGAGTCTTTTAGAGTGAAAAACAAAATCCTAACTGTGTGTAAAATATACAATAGGTCATATAGAAACATTTAATCAGTATCAATTGTTATCCAATGAAGAAGATTGCTTACCAACACAAAACCAAAACACACTTGAACAAATATATAGGCCTACAACTATTGAAACATACCCATCAAAATACATTGAAAATACTCAAAACATAGCTCTTAACGACCAGTTTGAACCAAATGAAATAATAGAACTAAATCATACATTAAAAACCCAACTTGAGCATACACTCTTTACTTATCTTATCGTTACAAGGTCCAAATCAAGAAGTCTCAAATCAAAAAGTTAAATGTTTGCCAGCAAACACAAAACATTCATTGAACAATGAAGTGTAAGAAATGTTATGATGGAGAGTACAAAGCCCTTATGAACAACAACACATAGGAGCTTGTAAAACTAGAGAAAATATGAAAGTGATTAGAAACAATAGGTATACAAGTGAAGTACAACCCGAATGGGACAATATCAAGACACAATGCTAGTTATTGAGGTTTATCATCAAATAGAGGGGATTATTTATACTGAAACATTTAGCCTTGTGCTTAAGCCCTCAATGGTTAAAATTATCTTGAGCTTAGTTGTCACTACTAGAAAACAAGTAATAGATGACAGAAAATAACTATTATAAAAGAGGGTGTATGACATACAATTTGTCTGTTATCTATGCCACTGTCATTGATTTATGACAAAAAAATTTCAGTCATAAATTTATGATAGTTTTTAAGGCAATTATCCACCGACCACCTATGTTTTTGCACTTTTTCAAAAATACACAATTCTTAATTTTTTTTTTTTGCTGAACCCCACTTGAAGTTATATTATTTTGCACTTGTTCACTTCCGTCTTCAAACTATTAAGAAAACTAACTGAATATTATATAAATGACTTTTTTACCCCCAAATGTAAAAGGACAATTATCCATAATTACCTTTTTTCGCATTTTTTAAAAGTACAAAATTCTTAATTTTTTTTTTGCTGAACTCCACTTAAAATTATATTGTTTTGCACTTGTTCACTTTTGTCTTTAAACAATGTTGTTGTGAAATGACAATTTTACCCTTATGATGTCAGCAAAGTTCTAACATCGTTATAACGGAAGTGGACCAATGAAAAAAAATGTTAACTGCAGGTGGAGCGCTGCCAAAAAAAGAAAGATTTGTTTATTTTTTAAAAAATTAAAAAAAGGTGGTCAGTAGATAATTACCCTAGTTTTTAATAGTCGTATGTGTATCACACTATATTTTAGTAGGAAGTTAAAAAATATTTGATTTTTTTTTTTCATTTTTGAAATTTTTTTGGCTGGTAAATTTTTATTATTTCAATTAACATTACCTAAAATTATTATTATTTTTCGAATTTTATTATTATTAGAATGGAATTAATTTTAATTTTAATATTATTATTTAAATTGTATTATTTATTTCATAAATTCCCAAATTTTGCTATTTTGATTTTTATTATTATTAGAGTTGTATTAATATTAAAATTTAAGTTGTATTATTTATTTTATAAATTCCCAAATTTGCAATTTTTTAAAATTTAATTTTTAAATAAAAATTAGTTTATTAAAAAACATCCTAAGTACAACCATCTAACAAATCAAAAGTTACATCCACCAGAGTAATCAAATATCTAATAAATAAAAAATACATCCACCAATTAATAACCAAAAATCCATTTAAGATAAATTTAACTATCCAAGCTATAACTCCCTCAATTATTCAGGTTATTCATACTACATCAACCTTTAATTTTGTAAAATAATTTTTATCATTTCCGTCCTGCAGTAATGTAACCTTTAAGCACAACAAGAGAAGCCGTGCCTTTGAGCAAGTAATCCTTCAATCTTTATCTCAATACAATTTCACTTATTTGAAATATATTTCTGCTCAGGAAAAAAAAAGAAAAAAAATTAAAACAGTAAGCAATGTAACTATAAGATAACTTTTACATCTATTATATTATTCAAGTGCCATACAACCCACATCCATCCTAACTTTAATCAATATTAATCCTATAATACAACTCAAAATGCCTAGCCAATACACATAAAAACATAGCCATTGTCTCCCTGATCAAGAGGCCATCAATCCAAAGTAGGAAAAATGAAATTATTAGGAATAAAATTTGGCGAAAACTTTTGAGCTTATAACAAATTTATGGATGCTAAAGCAGAGGTCTCCATCATTATAGAAGCAATTTCTATTATCATCAAATAGAGGAAAAGCAAAGTAGAACTATTGAAAAAGAATTGATACGATTTGCCAACTCAGGTCATAGTCTATCGCTCCTTTAAGACTCATGAACTTAAATTGATCTTTAATTTTTTGGTCCAATGGTTTTTTTTCATTGTTCTCTGGATCCTCCAAAAACTTGACCATTATGCACCATTATACACAATACATAGTAAATCCTAAAACCAAAAAGCATCCAAAACATATCAAAGAATAAACAAAATATGTAACTGGACAATAATTTGATTTACAGATAGACCATGAGTTATATTCCATGTCCATGAATCATTTAGTTTGCAAATAGCATAATATTAGGTAAATGATAAAAAAATAAATGGTTCCTCTTCTACCTTGCTCCTAGTTGAGTTCAATTCTTGTGGCCAATGCCTTAGTGGAATCATAAGTTCAATTATTTAATAATTTAACAAGGCAAATCTTATAAAGAAATGAAACATCCAAATTAACTTTCTTAAGGTTTGCTACTGTTACTTAAACCCATAATATGGGTACTCAGTAAGGCATCATAGGACTTAGGATGGCCATGAGCACGAAAATTGACTTACTGCATTGCCCCCCATCATGCATGAAAATTAAAAAAAAAACTAAATAAAAGGATTTGGCAACATTAAAAGTGCATTTTGAAAGAGTAAAATAACAATAGTTACAACCACTATGTGACTAATTTAATCAAAAACATTTCAGCTCTGAAAGCCATTCTTTAATTGGTATGACTGTAAGCCAAAAAAACATAAAATGTTAAAAAAAAGTAAAAGAGGGTTAATTAAATAACTTATTAATTACCGGTAACTATGATGCTTTCACCAAGAGCAGAAATGGCACCAAGAGACCACATAAAACAACTAAAAATAACAAAACATAAAAAGAAGTACATAAGAAAATAAAAAATAAAACAAACAAAAAATAGAAGAAAAATAAAAAATAAGAGAAAAGAAAAGAGCTACCTGCCGGAGAGAGGATCTCCCTCCTCAACCAAAACTCCTTTTGTAATACTTTAGGATATGGTGAGGTGCGGTTGGCGGTGCAGTGGTGGCAGTGGCAATAGGGAGGTGCGGCTAGTTCGCAGCTACGGTGTCTAGAAAAAAGAAGTTGAAAAGCAGTTCTGAAAGTTCAGATGTTTAAAAATCTGGTGGTGGATGTGTACCCTCACGAACATGATTGATCAAATCTTGTGAATGTTAGGCAATGGCAGAAAAGGTATTTGTAGAGAAAGAGAGAGAGAGAGAGAGAGAGAGAGAGATTTAGTTATTACTGTGGCTATTTCAATTTTTCAAACGTTTAGGGTTTCTGATTTCAAGTGTGTTTTGTGTTGTAAGTTCAACACTTAAAAAAAAAAAGAAAAAAGAAAAGAAGTTACCAAGTACTAAAACGATGCATTTAGTTTTTCATTTTTTATAATTTAATTTAAAAATTAATGTTTTCAAATGATAAGCTGAAATGCCACTGTATTAACTTAAAAGAAACGATAGCGTTTCTTCAATCACTTAATAAAAATATGTTTTAAAAAAATATAACTAAAAAAATTAAGTCAAACCCGCTAAAATAAAATCAACATTAAAATTCTATCATACATTTTTAATACACACAAAATCTATCATTAGTATATCATAAATTCTTAATAGAATAAATTTCTATCATAAGTCCATCATGAAATCTTGATAGACTCAAAATCTATTACAAAGTTGTCGTGTGTTCATGACATAAGTCTTTTTTCTCATAATCTGTCATAAAGTGTCTACAATCTTTTGTAGTTTTCTTGTTATGTGTGACTTGTGGCTAGAGTATTAAACAAGTTGATGTTAGTAATACTTTCCTCAATAAAGAGTTGTGTGAAACATTTTATATACAACAACCAAATGGCCTTGAAAATAGGAAAAACCCAGATCACATCTGCAATATTGTTGTATATAAAATTTATACCTAGGGCTGGTATGAGAAGCTAAAAACAATATTGTTGAGCTGGTGGTTTCAAGAATGCAGTATCATATACTTCACTATTCCATTGCAAGAACAAAGGAAACTTAGTTTACATGCTGATTTATATTGATGACATTTTAATCACATGAATGATAAAAAGTTGATGGAAGGTATGATCAAGAGACTAAATGAGAACTTTTCAGTTAAGGTGCTTTGAACATTGAGTTACTTTTTAAGAATTGAAGTAAAAGAGAGACTGTGGAGAAATGCATCTATGTCAAGCAAAGTATATACAAAATGTGCTTAGCAAAACAAATATAAGGGATTGTAAACCAAGTCTTATGCCTATGACCTTAAATGCACAATTCACATAGAATGCTAAAGAAGATGAATGTGGCAAAGAGTTTGAAGACAAAACGCTCTATATAAGTGTGGTTAGAGATCTAAGGTATGTTATTATTAGAAGATCAAACACAACTTAAAGTATAAACAAGCTTTCTTAATCTGTTCAAATTCCTAGACAAATGCAATGGCAAAGATGGAAGAAAGTATTGATGTACCTCAAAAGAGCAATTGACCATAGACTTTATTACCTTCCATGCGCAAAGATGGAAATTACAACATAGATAAATGTTGATTAGGTAGCTAATTGAGATTATAGGAGGTCAATAGTGGAAATATCATATTTCTAGCTGGAAACTTGGTTTTCTAGAGCTTTAAAATGCAAAAGGTCATATTCAAATCCAACAGTGATGCTGGAGAGCTGCAATAGTCATTGAAACAAAATCTCCACTTACAAAACTACAAATTAAATGAAAACAAATGCTAATTATATGATGTGATAACAAAACTGCCATTGCACTTGCGAAAAGTCCTGCCTTTAGTAAGAGAACCAAAACTTCAAAATAATGTGCATTTCATCAAAGAAAAAATCTTAGCAAACGAGATTAATGTGAAATATATGAAACATAAATACCAAGTGGTCAATATCTTAAATAAGGCCCTTTCAACAACTTGCTTTCAATATCTCAAAACCAAACTTAACGCCAATTTGGAAAGTTGATTTTAAGAGAGGAAGTTAAAGCCGATGTTTGAGAAAATGTCATAATGAAGCTAATGTTGGCTGGAAATTTGAATTTGGTGTAGAGGATGTTAAAGCTTGAAGAGAAAGCAATATGGACGAACAATATGGAAGTATTATTAATCAAGGGGTAAGATTCAAGTGAAAGAAATCAAAGGTACAAAATACGAATTGAATAAAGACAGTTGAGTATCATAGTTTTTATCAATATTGTTTGTATCAATATGAAATATCAATGGCATGATCACATGATATAATAGTTGTAAAACTTAGTACAATCTTTATATATAGCTAAGAAGATCATGAATAAAGTGTGCTGGTCACATCATATCAAAATGTCAATTGCTTTTATAATATTATGTATATAATAGCCCCTATATTTTAGTAATTTAACTTTACAGATTATTTTTTTGAAATGATTTGGGTTTATGTGGTTGAAAACAAAGATGAAGTGTTCGAAAGCTTGAAAAATTGGAAGACATTGGTTGGCATATAGAATGGTGCAAATGTTAAGGCATTGAGAATTGTTTTTGATCTTGAATATTGCAATGCGGTGCTTAAGGAGTTTTTTTATAAAAAAAAACTAAGAATCATTATGCATAAAATTATGAAACACACAATTTAGTTAAATGGCTTAGCTGAGAAAATTAGTATGATCTCGAGTGAACAAGTCAAATGCATATTGATTTACTAAAAGCTTCTAAAGTCTTTTTAGGTAGAAGCTTTGAATATTGCCTGCAATGTTGTAAACAAGAGTTCTTTAACAACTTTTTAGTTTAAGATTCCAATGAAGATGTGTTATAGAAAGATACTTTATTGGGTTTGAAAATATTTGGTTTTCCAATGTATGAACTTATAAAGCAAGACTAATCGGAGCTAAGAGCCATGAAATGCATGTTCTTTAGACATCCTTAAAGTTATGGAACTAAGAGTTGTGGTGCACTAACTTTAAGCCACCTTGCATCATCAGTAGAGGTGTATTTCCAATAAAACAAATGCTCATTTAAGGCTTTAAACCCACAACACTTACAGAAGAACAAACAAATTGAACAACATTTAGTTCGAAGTAGAGCCTAGAGCCATTTATAACAAAAAAGAGTGAACAAGAAGTTGAAGAAGAATTTGGTGAAGTGTACTTGACATAGATGAAGAAGATGATATATAATAGAGATAAAATATTGACTAAATACAAGTTAAGGTTTGTTCCAAATGGTGGAAAAAATCTAGATTTATACTAACAACCTTTTCTAAGTTTGATCAACATAAGAGGTTCTTAAATCTCATAAAATTTGATTTTAGAGAGTTACAGAGAAAGCAATCAATTCTTTTTCTGTATAACTTGTGCTTAATTTGCTAAGCTTGAGTTGTAAAAATCAATGAAAGCTTGTAGCTTATTCTTTAATGAATACATGCCTTTAATGGATAAACCACTTAAATCCTGTTTAGTTTTTGATTTACATTTTTCGGATATGTTGTTATTGTTTTCATCAAATTTGTTGTTAGGTTTCTTGATTGAGTTTTTGTGAGTTGATTGGATCATTGATTTTCATGTGCATGATATTTATTGATTTATTAATAACTATAGACAAATTAATCTTACAACTCAATCAATGAATAACCCATAAAAGGTATAATTAGGATATAAACTGTGCATAATAATTATAAGCGTACTAAGTTGGGATACTTAGTTTGTATCTTAGATGTGTGTATAATTTCATTCATTCAACAAAGTGAATCATGTATAATTTTAAGAGGAAAATTCCCTAATCAGACAATAGATTCAGTTTTTTTCCTATAACTATCTTAACTAAAGAATGGGCACAAGTATTACATGACCTAGGTACATACTTAGCTCCAAAAGATTTAAAATCCTTCTTTAAGGCTTAAATTTCTGAAATAATCTAGTAGACCTTTGATATGCTACTTCCTTTGTTGTTTATCAAGTCTGCTACTTCTTGAGAATTGATTTCTTAAATTATTGATTGCAGCCTGCTTCCTTTGTAATATAGATACCCACTTAGCTACTTATGTTTCCACATAAAATAAATCTCCCTTAAACTTGGATTTTTTTTTTTGCTGCTGCTATGCATTTACTTGTGGAATCTATGATTTTTACTCCTAATCTAGATCATTGTCTTTTGTATTAATAATTGTATTAACGTTCATTTTTAGACATCCTTGGGCTTAAAAAGTCCATAATTTTTGTTTCTTTTTCTTTTGTTTATGAAATTGGGTTCTTTTAAAAGCCTTATTAACTGCCTCAGTTTTGTTCATTGATAAAATTGGATCTAACTTTAATCCTTCAAAAATAAATTTGATTCTACCATGCCAAATCACCCAAAAAATAGTCACCAGTAGCTCTAGATAAGCTTTATTTAATTTCTTCTTCGGTATCATCAAGTCCCCGGAAAGGTCTCGATTTCCCATCTCTTGAGTTGCACTTGCCATAAGTGAAAGTTGCATATGTTCTTTACTGCTTTGCAAATAACCAAAGCATGCAAAGTGTTTTCCATTCTATTCGCACAACCCTAGCAATGAGTTTCTTAGATAATTTTATGCTTTTATAAATTTTCAGTTGTTGGCAGTAAGTTTTTTGCTGCTTTCTAGATGAAAATCTTGATTTTGTTTAAGAGGCTAAACGTCCATATAATGCTGCAATTGCTGCTTGACTATTAGAGCATTTAGACGAATATAGAAATCTCATAGTTAGAGCCACTTGGTATGCACTATTAACTGAATAATTCCCTTTTTTGTCATAGTGCTAGATCACTTGATCCTCTTTTTGTCTCCTTGGCAATATAATACTTAAGATTGCATCTGTATCTTCTTTTAAAAGCTTCTGTTGAATCAAATCAATCTTTCATTTGTTGTCAATTTTTATCGACACTGATATAATAGCATCAAAAGGCATTTTTGAACTAGAAAAAGGTTTGGAAGTGGATGGTCTTCGAATCCAGTTGCCTTTGATACAATATTCCTCCAATTGCTAATCCTCTATCTATAGCCTTTGAGCATTACTTGTTATCCTCACAATATGCTTTTCCAAATATAAGATGAATTTGAACCCATTAGAGCACTTAAGAAATCAGTCTCTTTAAAATACCTTGCCTTCAAGACTTTAGCTGCAAGAGTATCTAGATTTTGAAACAATCTCCGTCCTTACTTCACAACTAAAGCTTGGTTGAAGCTTGATATATCTCTAAACCTCATTCCTCCTTGGATCTTGGCTTCATTCGACTTCTTCCATCTTGTCCAAGAAATTCCCTTATTTCCTTCTTTTTGATAAATGAAAACCCCGCAATAGATCATTGAATATCATCATATAACCTAAAAAGTATCTTGAAGACACTTACCACTTTAATTAAGACTATTTTCCCTCCACTCAAGAAAAGCTTTTACTGCCAACTGGAGATCTTACTATACACTTTAGCTTGATCTCATTGGAAAAGGTCTTCTTTTTTCTTCTAATCATAGAAGGTAATTTCAATTGTTTCTTATGCTTAGATACCATGATGAGCTGGAAAATTCTTTTAATGACTGAAATATGATTTGCATGAGCATTACCACTAAATAACATGCAAGACTTGTGAAAATTGAAGATTTTTCCAGCAGCGATAGCATAGCAATAAAAAATGTCCTTGAGATGTTAATAGTCTTTGAGTGAGGTTCTAGAAAAGCTCAGACTATTATCTGCAAATAAAAGATGAGAAATTGAGATATACTGTCCAAATCACAGTCCCTAGGTTTTTTTTTTCTCTATGCCTGCATCAGTAAATTAGAAAAGGCTATGCACATATTATAAATAAATCTGGAGATAATGGACATCATTGCCTCAAATCCCTGTGAGGGGTGATCATACCCTTAGGTATCTTGTTGATGATTATAGAGAAGGATGAAGAAGTAATATAATCCATTATTAATTTTACCCATTTCTCCTTAAAGCCTAGTCTGATCGTTGTCTCCCTTAAAAATTCTCATTCTACCCTATCATAAAGCTTTGTTGATGTCTAACTTCAAAGCCCCTAAACCTTTTTTTTTTTTTTTTGTCTTTGCCATGCTTAACCTTATTTAGACATTCATACCCAATAATGATATTATCGATTATCAATTTATTGGGAATAAATGCATTCTAAGGTAAATCAATTATAAGATGTGGGATAGTTTTCAATTTATTCGCAATAGTTTTTGCAACAATCCTATAAATGACATTACAAAGGCTTATTGGTTTAAACTCAGTCACTTTTCTAAGCTTTGCATTATTAGGGATTAATGCAATAGAAGTGTGATTCAAAAAGGCAATGGTACCTGCTTCGTTGAGGATGTAAAAGCACATAGTGATGACTCATTCTTTGACAAATTTCTCATGCTTTTGTAGAAGGTAACAAGTAATCTTTTAGGCCCTGATACCTTGGTTGGGCACATTTATGAAATACTAGCAAAGCAACCCAAGAGAAGGGGTGAATTAGATTTTAAAAACAAATCTTTAAAAACAATACTATAGTTCAATACTAACAACTACCACAACCAATAATAGTTATAAATTCAACAAGAAGTAAATTTAAAGCATTAAGGGTTGAGAATACGAACACAATATTTTTACGTGGTTCGGCAACCCGCCTACGTCCACGCCTCCAAGCAAACCAAGTTTAAGAATTTCACTAATCAGGCCTTACAACCTAAGACTTCAGGATGTTTACAATTTACTTCCAAGGTGTCAATCAACCTTTACTATTCGAGATGATCCCACACGTCTTTTCCGAAGTATTTCCTACACTTACAATCACTCAATTTTTGATATTGAAATGAATATTACAGAGATTGCACTCTTACAAGTATATGTTTACAAATGGTAGCTCAATAATGAATCAATGTATATGAATAAGCAAATAAAAGCTCAAGATGATTTGTACGAACAAGTTTAAGCATGATAGAAATTAAAGAACTCTCCTTTGAATTGTTAGATCATTATTTATAATAGTCGGTTTGCCGTCTAATTCCAGAGAGTTCACTTATAAAAGTCGAATCACCGTTTAGCATTATCAGTTAGCCATTTTATTCAAGAAACTCTGCAAATTATTGGTTAGTTAGCTGTTAAGTTTTTATAATTATAGTTTGGCCCCAAAACTTTCTTAATTTATACTACAGACCAAACTTTATATAACTTTTCAAATAAGTCCTTCTCTAGAAACTTGTTGATTTCAAAGTTCTACAAAAATTTTTCAATTTAGACCATAAGCTTGAAAAACAACTAATTTCATAAAATCATTTTTGCTTTAAGTATAAAACTTTTATGTTATGAAAATAATGATTTATTTAACACGTATGAAAAATAATTTGAGCTTTTAAATGCTTACTCATGCATACATTTAATCATACTAACTTTATAAGAAATATAACAAGAGAAATTACCTAAGCTAGTACCTTTAATGCTTGTTCTTGACTTGATAAGCTTTGTGTCTTTGTCCATTTGAATACCTTGAACTTGATCTCACATGAATGATTTTTGTCTTCAAGAGCTAGTGAGATTGGAAATGTATATATACCATTTCACCCTTAACTCATGATTTGTTATCATCAAAATTAAAGTTCATATAATTGGTTTAGGCCAACAATTTAAGCTAGGACTTCCATAATCTCTTCCTATATATACGGTTGACTCAAGTATTCATTCATTTCTAGTGACACTCTTGTGACCGTTCTTCTCAGTAGATACTCCATTTGATCTTGAGTGAGGCTGGAAGTAGAGAATAAATTTTCAAATTATCCACAAAACACTTTCTCAATATCTTCTTTCTCTTCAGTCCATTTTCCTTGTGCATCTTCTATGCCTCAAATTTTGTTCTTCCTTTTTCTAGATGAAGCTTTTAAGTAGAAGAATTGTGTGAATTTTCATCTCCTCTCTAAGCTACTTTTCCCTGGACCTCTACTTTTAAAAAGTCTCCTCATCTAACAAGATGTGGTTGATCTATCTTTCAATGCTTTTCAATTCTTCACCACTTTCATACTATCTTTTATGTTGCAAGAGCTCTTTTACTTTGTGCATCAACTTCACCAATTTGTTTTTGCTACCCTTGAGAGTCTTCTGCTCCGGTGCATTAGGTCTACTAACGAAGCTTTGTTGGTTTGCTTAAAGAGTTGGACTGTGACGATGCAGAAATGTTTAAAGGTTAAAAATAAACGAAACACAAGTTTCAAAATAATGATGTTTATTGAATAATTCTGAATCGAAAAAGCAATATTCCGAATTTAGCAAAATAGGCAAATTTGAAATATTATTTTATAATAAAATTCTCCCAAAATTAAATAAGAAAAAGCAAAACAAATGGTGTTTAAATCCTACTTCTAAAAGAAGATAAAAATCCTAAAATAAATAAGAAAAATAAGAAAATATTCTAAAATTGGGAAACAACCAAGAAATGGCTAGAATTTTCAGCTCAATAATGGGGCAGAAAATCGTAAGAGGCTTTGGGTTTGATTCTTCTCGTCATAAGCTTTAAAACAATATATTATATGCAAAAAAAGGAACACATGCAGCCCAAGTTATACCCTCTGAAAGGTATCTCACTCATAACACGCAACCATCCTACATCAATCGCCCTCATTTGGAAAAGAACTCGTACTTGAGTTTGGCTTATACAATGCCTCATCATCTAGGTGATAGTTGAACAAATCAGTCACATTGAATGTGTAAGAGATATTCCTATTAACTAGCAGCCAGAGCGCATAGGCATTATTATTAATCTTCCGTTCCGTACGAAATGGTCCATACTTATGATTCTTTAATTTAGTGCGAATGGTAAGAAAATGACTTTGCCGTAAGCTATCACTAAATCACCTTCCTAGAATACTTTTCTACATCGATTCTTGTCTGAGCAGCCTTGTACTTAACATTGGCAGCTTCCAAATGAGCTCTTACCTTGGCCTAAATCTACGAAGCCTTTTCTTCCACACCATTCGTTGCTTTACTTTCTTCTGTTATTATGGGTATAATAGCCAGACCACAAACATGGCATGGCAAACAAGTGTAGACAGTTTGAAAAAAGGGTCATGCCAATAGATCGATTCACCATGCTGTTGTAAGCAAACTCAACCTAGTGGAATGTGTTGGATATACTTGAGTGGATTAAGTTAGATTTATGTTTTATTAGTGGGATTATTAGTGGGACAAATGTAAAGTTAAGATGTAATTAGATTTTTTTATTTGTGTGGTGTGGATTTACCATGTATTTGTATAAATAGAGAGGGGGGTGAACACACCTCTTTACACCTTCTCTTTTCTTCTTTCCCCTCAAATTCGTCTTCTCATCTCTCCTTGTAATATATTTTCAATAATTAAAATTAGTTTTATTTTCAATTTTCAAGCATTTTTTAATTATGTCTTTTTTGTTTTTAAAGAAAATTCCTTTTATTTTAAATATAGTTAGCTAAATATTAGTAGTTAGGGGAAGGTGAAACTCTTAGTAAAAATATGGTTTAATCAAATTTTATTTTTAATTTTATAAATTAAATTGTTTTCTATTTAATTTTATCCATATTTTTTATTTCGAAATTTTGATTTATTGTAGACAAACATGGGATTTTGGCACAATGAATTTTTAATATCTTAGTATAAAGTGTAAAAAAATGGTATTTTGATTTAATGTAGACAAATTAAGTTTTGGCACATTAAATTCTTAATCCACAATAAAATAAATGGAAAAATAATTTTAATTTATACAATTAATCTTTTGGGAAATAAAATAAAAATAAAAAGAATTTGTTAAATTGTATTTATTACTAAGAGTGGATCCATAACCCTAACTAATTCAATTTTATATTTTTTCTTAAATAAATTACATATTTTTAAATTTTATTCTTATTTGAATAAACTTAAGTAAACAAATTAAATCCTTTCTCTGTGGATCGACCTCGGACTCACCGAGTTATAATATAACAAGACACTCTTATACTTGGGAGTAGAAATCACTTTTAAGTCGTGTCAGCTATCTTCGAAGAGTTATCGACGACAACCAATATAGAATCTCGACTGGTCCTTGTGAATGGTAACCCTAATACAAAATTCATGTACAGATCGAACCAAATATTTTATGGAACAGGCAGTGGCATGTACAATCCCATGTTTTGCGCATGTCCCTTGCCTTTTTGGCAAATCTGACACCTCTGCACAATCTTGTGCACACCTCTATTCAATTGTGGCTAATAATATCGATTCTCCATAAATGCTTTGGTTTTATCTCGACCAATATGTCTGCCCAATCCTCCTTCATACAACTCAAGGATTGTGCAGGGTAACTTCGAGGAATATATAACAGAGTAACTTTGAACAAATACCCATCTTGAATAAAGAAGTCTCTGCATTTTAATGATTAATGCATTGCTCCCAAATATGCACAAAATCATCATCCTGAGAGTACAACTCCTTCAAGCACTCAAATCCAATAACTACTATTAATAAAAGTTACTAATAAAGTTACTTGCTTGCTGAGTGCATATGCCACAATTTTTTGTTGCCAGATTTATGCTTCATAACAAAAGTGAACTTCTGTATATAACTTACATTTCTCACATGCATCTTACTTAGATTTTGCTGGCTATTAAAGTACTTTAATGCTTGATGGCTATTGTAAAGCATGAACTCCTTCTGAATCAAGTAATGCTCCCACGACTTCAACACCCTAATGATAGCATAAAATTCTTGGTCGTAAGTTGACCACTTCTGTCATGCTTCATTTAACTTCTCACTCATATACTCAATAGGTCGGTCCTCTTAAGAAAGAACAATACTAATACCCTTACTAGATGCATCACACTCGACCTTAAATAACTTGTCAGAATTTGGCAAGGCTAATACAAGAGCAAGGACAATTTCTACTTTAATTAAGCGAAGCTCGCTTCTTGCTCTTCTCCCTACTTGAACTTCCGCTTCTTCAGACATTTTGTAATAGGTGTGAGTATAGTGTTAAAATTTCGAATAAATCTCCTATAGAATGTTACTAGCCCATGAAAACTCCAAAATTCACCCACTGTCATAGGCATAGGCTATTCTCTAATGGCTTGTATCTTTGACTCAATAGCTTGTATCCCATCTACATAAACTATGAAACCTAAAAACTCCATATTACTTTGTAAAAAGCTACATTTTTTAAGATTAATGTAAAGTTTGTTTCTCTATAATACCTCTCTAACTATTCTCAAATGCTCTAGGTGTGTCACCACATAAACAAAATAAATCAATATATCATCAAAATACGCCACAACCAATTTACAGGAAAACGGTTTAAAACATAATTCATTAAGTGCGTAAAGGTACGAGGGGCATTCAATAATCCGAATGGCATCAGAAACCACTCATACAACCATTTTTTCGTCTTGAACACCATCTTCCATTCGTCACCAGTTTGAATTTTGATTTGATGACATCCACTGCACAAGCCTATCTTTAAGAAAACTGGAGTACCGTCCAATTGGTCTAACAAATCTTAAAAGGTTAGAATAAGAAATCGATAGTTCACTGTAATCTGGTTAATTCGCCTAATGTCCACACACATACGTCAACTCTCATCATTTTTCTAAATAATGAAGTTTATTGAATAATTCTTAATTGACAAAGGCAAGGTTATTAGGCCCTTTATATAATAAACCTAAATATTGTAAATTTAGAAAAATATGCAAATATGAAATATTATTTAATAATAAAATTCTTCTAATTTAAATAAAAAAGAAAATAGTGTCCAAATTCAATTTCTAAAAAAAATATTAAAAGAAATAAGAAAAATAGGAAAATATTTCAAAATTGAAAAATAAGCAAGAAAGAGCCAAAATTTTTAGCTCGACTGCGGGGCAAAATGTCATAAACAGTTCTGGTTTTGGTTCGTCTCATTAGAAGTTTCAAAATAATATATCATACACCAAAAAAGGACACTTGTATCCCAAATTATGCCTTTTAAAAGGTATCCTGATTGTAACGTGCAATCATCGTACATCAGATTGCATTGCTTCCTGACCAATCTTCATGTTTGAACTATGTTTCTTAACAATGTCTTGAAACTCATCGCAAGAGATCCGCATGTCTTCATAATAAACTCTTGAAAAAATTCTCCTATTTTGTAGTGCCTTCAATTACCCTTTCATGTTGCTTTTATCAAAACTGCATTATGATCAGAACAAGTGACCAGGTTTCTTCCAACCTGGTCTTGATAGCAATTTGTCCAATCTTTGCTATACAAAAATCTATTTCAATAAATAGAGGCTAAACCTCCTATTAAACCATGTAAAAGGGTGACCCGTACAACCTAAATCCCTCCAATTATAGTCCTGAACATCATTCTCTGAATTCACCAATCATATTAGCCTCGCTTTCATTTCCTCAATTTTTCTGATCCAAATGCAATATTTCATTAAAATCACCAAAGCTTAGCAACAAAGATAAAGACAAACCTACCAATTTTCTTAATAAAATCCATGTATGTAGTGCATCTTATTTGTTTCCCATCTTTAATTTCTAACTTTGCATTAATATGATGGCTGTTGAAGGAGGTAATATTCACCCTTGTTTCAAAATTCCATAACATAGTTAGGCCTTCACTTTTTCCATTACTACTTACAGTAAAACAATTATCAATCTTCAACTTCTTGCCCACATTAGTCATGTGCACAATCGTCAGTTTAGTTTCGCATAAGAAAATCAACTAAGGCCTGTACAATTAGAGGAAATTATGTAGAGCTATAAACACCTGGTTAATGACTATCCCTCGGACGTTCCAACTTAATATTTTGATGGCTATCGGCCATGCTAATCCTCAACTTCTGCAAATTGAGTTGCAATTTGAATGGTTTTAGCGTTTTTCTCTATTCTCGAGCCTTTCCTATTCAATTTGTATCTATGTGGAAATAGATTACAGGAGTTTGTTCTAGCTGTAGTAGCTTTGTGGAGGCTCTAAATCCATATCTTTTTGTGTTTGGACTTGGCCTTGATGAGTCACAAGTTAGCATTTTTCTACCAATTGACCCCGTTTTTATATGCCCTTAGATGCTTGCATTTCAAGCTTCTAACTTTTATTTTCTTCTTTTGGGCTTTGCAGTTCTTATGTCAGGCCCATCATATACTACTTCATCTTTACTGAAGTTGCCTTGATCTTGATGTGAGCTTGTGTTTGGAGTTAAATTTGGCTCCAAATTAAGTGCTAATTTAAGATTTATTCCCTCCCAATTCTATGTTCCCGCTTCTTCTCCCTGCTTTCCATAATCATTTAAGTTGTCAACTATGTTTTCAATAGTAGCTATGGTAGATTGCTTCTAACTATTGTCTTGTTGTTTTATTCAAAAGTCATTGCTTACCAGTCTTGGTTGTTTGCCATCATTCTCACCGGATTGGATTGGTTTTACCTGGGTTCATTTTCATATAGGTCTGAACCAATTTGTTGTGACTAGCTTCTTCCATGGCATGCTGATTTTGTGAAGCTATTGTTAGGCTGCTCAAATCTTCTATTCCACCTATCTTTTCCTCGATTCAATCAATTTTTTTTAGCTTTGGACAATGCCTTCATATAAACTCCATAAGGCAATTTTTCCTTTGGTTGCCCATCATACGTCACACATTCTTTAAACTGTGCCTAATAAGTCCACAGCTAAAGCAAAAGCTTGGGAGCCATTCATACAAAATTGGCAATTCCACCTCATTATCGTCTTCTAATTAAAAAAAAAATTATTTTCTTTAACGGTATTATAATGCCAATGGATATTCTAACTCTTGCATATCGGCCAATGCATTCCCCGTCATTATCGGTTTCTACTTCCAAAATCTCTCCATGCAATTCCCCTGGCTTTTGAACATTAATATTGTCCCACTCCATGCATACTATAAGTCCATTGTGAATTTGTATGCAAAAGGCTGCATGTGTGAACTCTTCCTTCCTCATGTTTCCAATCCCATTGGGTTCTTTAAACACAATCAACACCTTGTTAAAGTGCCATGGCCTTCTAGCCATCACTTTTCATTTATCTACTTCTGAGCCAAACTTAAATAGAAAGATATTGTTGCCCATGCTTTCAATTTTTACCTCTTTGGCTCTTCTCCATGCTTGTGCTATGCAATCCCAATTCCTTTCGTGTGTATACTCTTTGCCAGTAAAATTTTTCCAACTAAAGAGTTTGCCATTATGCTTCCTCTTTTTCCTTACATTCCGTTTTTTGAAAGATAGCTTGCAGTCAATACCTTTTTTAATAGAGATAGCTTTGCATTTTTGTATTAAGTCCTCTGTGTCCATGGATGTTGGACACAAATTAACTCTTTACTTAATAACTATCCTATGTGTTGAAACCCCAGTGTTTTAATCATCCTTACCCACTCTCATAGATTCACTCCCCTTATTTAAAACCCCTAACAAAAGTTAACAAAGCACTCAAACTAATGAGTGAAATATGGAGCCATTAAAGCTCCAACCTACTTCATTCTTTCACTCTTTTTCAGAGAGAAAGAGAGCATTCTAGAAGGAGACTATTTAACTAATGCACACGCTTACTTTAAAGTTGAAACTTAATTGATTTTATTTTTACAAACCTTATTAATGGGTAACACATAAGATATCATATCAATTAGGATCACAAACTAAGTATTTTAATTCAGTAAGACCCTATTTGTATTGAGGTTGAGTGACTTAAAAATTCATAGCTACTGTGAAACAAAAGTTGTAGTTATGAAATAAAAATTGATAGTGTGTGATAAATATGATTTTTAAATAATAATTTTGGTAAAAATCATAAAGATGTTGTGGGTTTTAAACATATATGTGTGGGATAAAATTAAATTTTTTTCTATGAATGGTGAGAAAATTTTATCAAGAGAAATAAGAGAAAAATAAAGAGAATTATAAATACAAATAAGTCATGAAAACCTATATTTGTGGAGCTGCCATGAGTTCTCACGTAGAAATTTACGAATAGAAGCTAGTGGAACATCCCTCAAACATACGAGGATCAAATAATTACAAACCACAACCTCAAGTATTTAACAAACATGTCCTACCGCCATACTAAATAAGGTTAAGGCCTAAGTTTTAGCATTGTTCAAAACTTCAAATTGTGTATTCCAACTAAATAAGTGTACCATTAATCAAAATACACTAATGAAAAGAATTTTTTTTTATCATCTAAATATAGTTGGGCAATATTGAAAATATAATTTTTAAATATTTGTTATCATAACTTACCATTTGACTTTTTTGTTGTTGCTATTTTTCATATTCTCTCAATTAATTGACTTTTCATGTTCAGTTTGCCTAGCCAGGGGAGTCTGGTTGTATTATTGATTTGCCTAATCTTTCATTGATAAATGTCAATATTAGTAGTATATAATCCATCCTTTACTTGCACGAGCATATTGTTTCAGAAACAAAATAAATATGATTTTCTCGCATAATCTAAAAGTCAGTTAATGTCGTCAAAAATTAGACGCACACATTTATTTTACACACCAGCTAGGAGCTATCCGAGGCTTCGAGCCAGCCGGCTCAATACTTTTGTTTTCCCAAAATATCCCTATCTGAGAGCGCTGAGTTAGTGAATCAAAGAAGATCGACAATATGGGTAAAACAGTCATTCAATACAGGCCAGCTCCATTGCCGATCAAAACACACAGGACGCTTCCTCCTCCGTGGCTTTGTACGAAACTTCGATTTCGATTTCGATTTCCAGCTCCAAATCACACAAATTTTCTAATTATTTAATTAAAAATTCACAATTCGCTGATTAATTAATGCTCCACAACACGTACAGCCAATACTGAGACATATCATTTTCACGATCCGAGGTAGATTCACGTACGTCTATTTTCATGCTGATTGAAGTTTTATGGTTTACTTTTCCAGCTTGCAAGTTGCTTTTATTGTTAATTCGAGGTAGATTCTGCTTTCCTTTGTAAGGCTTTGTATGTGTTTTAGTTCTAGGGTTTTTTTTAATGATTATTATATGTGGAATTGTTTGTTTAATAGTTTGTAAAACTTTTGTTAAATGAAGTTAGATTGAGAAATCAAATAGATGAATTAGAAAGGAAGAAGTGATTGTGAAGTTAGAGAATTTTTTTTTCCTTTTCTTTTTTTAGATGAGCTTGTAATTTCACAAAGGTTGTTTGTGTTGGTTGATAAATGTACGAGGAATGGAGAAATTTAAGGCAACTGAAATGAGTATTTTGTTACGCTGTCATTGTGCTTAAAATTAGTTTAGAATTTGTTGAACCAGGAATAGGAAATTGGCTGTTCATTGAGAAAGAAGTGATTATAGTACAAAAAATAGTATCCAAAATGCTGGTCACGTTGACAGTTAAAAGACATAAATTAATTCCAAGTGATGTTGATACATTCCAAATGGTCATTCTGTCTATAGATCAGTTGAGATACAATGAGCCAATGGAAGGTGTAATAAATTTTATCACAGTCATAATAAACCCTTTTATACAACAGAAACAATTGTTTTAATGTGTGCATCTGGATTACTTCTTTTTTGTTTATTGCTCTTCTAAAGTGAACTTTTCTTTTTCAGTAAACTCTTCTTTGGCTGGTTAAGTTTAAGACTTATGCTCCTAATTGCACTGTTGTCGATATGGGTTTGAGTATATTAATTGATTTTAGTTTTCCTCTATTATTTTCAATGTGTCTAATGCGGTTGCGTTTCAATTCTTGGTTTCAGTGAAAGATTGTCATATCTTGTGTGCTTGATTTGTTAGTGTGTGTGACTATGAGGTGTTATTGTAAGTAAGGATGCAGCAGTTGCTTAGGATATCTGTTGCATATCTCTGTTTTTTGCTACCTGTTACCTGTAACAAGATCAACATTACTTTTCGAGTCCTGTAGGTTTTTGTTTGCAGCTGGAAATAGTTTGGCAATTTGGCCATATTTTGACTGCTAGAATTATTAAAAGATGTAATAAAGACTGAGTTGTTGCGTGAATGGAGGATAAAAGACCTGTATATTATCACTGAGAAAAGAGAGAAGAAATGGATATAAAATAACAAATAATTTCATTAACTTTATGAGTCAGTTGGATTTGGTTTTCTCTTAATGGATAATGTCTAAATTCAGAACAGGGAAGAGTAACTTTTATGGAATATTGGCTAGTGTAAGTATATTGGGAATAAAAAAAGGGAAGTATCTGCTAAATACTTAGCAAAAGAAGTTTTACAGCAAAAGAAATGATGTATCATTGAGCAAGGTCAACCAACAGAAAATTAGATGTTTAGATTTCACAATATGGAGCTGTTTGCGTAAGAATAGCTAGTGGGCATTAGTCTTGAGGAACAAGGAGTGATTTGATTCTACTTGAAACCTTGACAAGGATTAATAGAAGGTAAGATGTTAGTCAAAGTGGGGCAAGAAGACATGATGAGCTAAATCAAATCAAGTATATTGTCCAATGTGGATTTATGTTGAGAAAACGTAAAACAAAAATAGGATAGGAGTGAGTTGGCTGCAGTGGTAGCTTTGAAGCTTTATTTTGTTGACTTGTATTTTGTTTAGTGGTGGCTAGGTGTGTTGAGGCCATTGACCATCTAGGTTAAGTAACTGAAGAAAACCTGCAATGTTTTGAAAGAGTCCTCTTTTAGTTGAGAATAACATTGCCCCTTGTATTGGATGGGAGGTTATGAATGGCTAACTGTGTATTTACTAGAGGAAAAAGACGAAAGTTGGGTTAACTCTGTAGAAAGGTATTTTTTTTACCATTTATGTAAATGAAATTCTGCGCATCTACACTTGACCTTCTGCCTCTGCCCTCACCCTCCTGCTCCCAGAAAAGGAAATCAAACTATTCGAGTTCTACTGTAGGCAGGAACTTCATGCTTTAGCCGGCTTAGGAGGCAATCTGAGCTTAGTGTCATGGTCCTAGATTTCTGTGATTGAAATGTTTGTGGCCTGTTGATGTAATGATCCAACTCGCTAATTCGTCCTATAGCTGTTGTCAGCATTAAGTGCTTAAAACATATCATGTGAAATGGTTTGAAATTTCAAGGAATTAGGACTTGGACGCTTATCGTTGATATCTCAAGTAATTAGGACTTGGACGCTTATCCTTGAGGTTTTCCTCTTTGCAGGTGTATTGTCCTGACATTTTCCTTGGGACTTCGAAGTTGGCCTCTATGTGTTGTACAGCTACACTATTGTGATGCAAAACTGCTTTCTGTTGGTTTCTAACTCGGGGGATGTGCAGAAACTGATTCAGTGGCAATGTCTAGCAAGTTTGATCTGCCTTCTGGAAGCCCAGATAGGCCTTTGTACACCAGTGGGCAGCGTGGACCCCACTTAGCTGCTGCACTGGACAGATCAAGTAGCTTTCGTGAGAGCATTGAGAATCCAGTCCTCTCTTCTCTTCCAAACACTTCAAGAGGCCCTGCTGCTACAGCTGAAGAGGTGTCAAATTTCTTACAATGCTTGCGTTTTAACCCGAAGGCTGTTGCTGCAGATCATAAGTCTAATCGTCTAGTAGACTTCAGGCGACACATGAATGTTGCTCTTGGCCTTTCAGCGGATGATTCTCCAACTGGGTCATCAAAAGGCAAGCTGCTGCCATGTCTATTACCAGAGGAAATCAAAAGGGTCAAGGGTGGTCTGCGTGACAGCACTATCAAGGCTAGGTGGTTTTTTTTAACTTCTGCATTTTGGTTAAGATTTGTAATTAGTTTATTAAACTGAATGTCTTAACAGGGAACGTGTGAAAATTTTCAATGAAGCCTTATCTGTTTTCAACAAGTTTTTTCCTAGTGTACCATCAAAGAAGAGGTCTAGATCAGAAGTTTTTCCTTATGAACGATCAAGTTCCTTGTTATCAAGTGAACATGCTGCCCTTGGGCCAAACCTTGGTAAGATAGGTATGCAAAGTCATGCCCTTCCTGGTGGTTTCGAACTTGAGCAGCAAAAGTCAGAAGAACGAATAAAAAATGCTGTTCCAAGCAAACGCACTCGAACCTCATTGGTGGATGTTAGGGTTTGTATCTTGAACTTCTTTCTAAATATTTCTTTCTTCTGGCTTGCTTTTTCTTCTTCTTTTTCTCACAATATGTTTCAATCCCTTATTAAGTACTATGTTATTCTCTTTAAATTTACTTCTAGTGACTACTTTAGCTGTCTTATTGGTTATTGAATTTGTTCTGGTGTTATTTCAGTTTCCTTTTCCTTTTGAGAGTTATCAGATTCTGAAACAGTTTTTATCACTAATTCCTGCTGTTCTTACTTTACTGGAATAGTAAAATGCTTTTCCTTAATGTAATGTGGAAGCTCAGTTTATTTTCCATTTTCTGTCCTTCCACTTCTCATAGATACACCAACTGCGCCCCTCCACATGAGTTTGATGCAGTTTTCCCGATCATGATTTGAACATGGTTTAAATGTCGGAATTTCATACTTTATGACTGAGCGACCTCTTTAAACAGTACGATGGTTGTGGAGATTGGTTTGCTGTTGATTGATGCTGAAGTTGTTTGTAACATGCTGCTTTCTGATTGTCCAACTGAACATAAACTGACATTTGCATGCTAATAAATCTACATGCAGGGTAACGCTATTGTCAGGCCATCTGGCACCATAGATAGGGATAAGGAAATGCTAAGGCTTGCAAATAGTGGTGGAGCTCAAGGTGAGGATCGAACTTTACCAATTGGCGTTGATGGATGGGAAAAATCAAAAATGAAGAAAAAGCGTTCTGGGATAAAGCCAGAAGCTTCACCAAGCTTTGTGTCGTCTAAACCCACTGATGGCTATCGGGACCAGAAACAGGGAATGCAACAAAGGCCAGTAACTGATGGCAGACCCAGGTCAAATAATGACACCCATGGATTCAGGTTTGTCTTCTGTAACTGCTGGTATCCGGCCATATTCCCGTTTGCCTGTTTGAACAATTGGCATTATAACATTCATGAAGTGTCTCCGTTAGGGAACTTTTAACAGCAGGCCCTTAGATTTTTGCTGCTTTTGTTATGATTAGATTCTAATGTAATAATATAAAAAGTTCCTCAAGCTACTTTATTGGTAACCAAATGAAGATGTGATATTTTCATGTCTCCAGTTTATCTAGAATATATTTACATTATACCCCTTCCCATAGCAAACTAAATGTTTCCCCTTGGACCTGAACTCGTGACCCCATGCTTCCACACCAAGAGTTAAGCCAACTAGGTTATCCTTTGGGGATAACCATCATCAATATGTTGTCACATTTTCTTTTTGCTTCAATTCATATGGAAGTTACGGTTTTTAAAGCACTTAAGCTTCATGTTAATTGTGATTGTGTTGTACATTTATTCTCTTGAGTTTCTTATTCTATCCATAGAGTTGTTTTTTCGTTTTTTTTAATTTTTTATAAATTAATAAAGACAACTTTTACATCTATAGATTTTGACTCATTTTTGAATGTTGTCCGATATTAAGGACTTTGAGAGAATCCGGGAAATAATGATGGACCATGTATGGAAAAACTAGTTTAATCATTTTGTATTTATTTTTATTTTTGGTGTTTTCCATCACCCAGCATTTTTCCTGTAGAGTAAGCCTAAACACATTAATGCATTAAATTATGCGTGGATACTTTTCTGCTATTGCCAAAGGATGTTACTAATGCTTTGAGTGCTTCAATAAACTTTCATGCTTCAAAGAAGTATGTATAGATGGCTTGCCAATATTGAACAAAAATTGTGCTTTTTGTTTTTCAAATTTGTAAGTATAAATTGATGTCCTCTCTTATGTGGAGGTTTCAATGCTCATCTCCAAGAGAAATTTAAATTGTGTATTTTGAGTTCTATTAGTTACATGCACTGAAATGTTTTAGTATTTGACATCAAAGATCACTCCGATGATGACCTCAATAGATATTATCTGCATGGCATAATAGCTGCCATTTTGCAGCTATTTGATTCTCATGGATTTCAGTTATTAAAAAGAAAAAAAAATGAAACGGACTCTTTTAAAGGTTTTTGACTCAAAATTTGAAGGCAAAAAGTATTCCCGTCAAAACCATGATCAAAACTGTGGTTGTCAGAAATTTATGAGTTAGATTTTCTGTTGAGACATTTTGCAGGAAATTTCTGATTTCAAAAATCCATATATATGTATGTGTTTGTGTGTGTGTATCTATCTATCTATCTATCTATATGTGTATATGAATATATGTTCTGTAAGGTGATACTAACATGTTCTGTAATATAGGCCAGGAGTTGCTAATGGAGCCGTTGGAGTTGGAAAGTCTGATGGTATATCACAACAGACAGGTTTGGGTGTCCGTTCATCCATTCCTAGGACTGAACTAGATAACAGTTCCCTTCTTAATGATAGGAGAGATCGTCCTATAGGTTCAGATAAGGAAAGGGTGAACCTCAGAGCTGTTAATAAGTATGCAATGTATCCTTAGTATATCTTATGTTTGCCATAAAAAATTGCATTTGTTGGCCCCTTACACAACCCTATATTATGTTCCATAAGGTCCTTTATTAATTTATAAATACAAAATTTTCTGAATAATGCTTAGGACAAATGTTCGAGATGAATTCAATTCAGCTAGTCCTACTTCAAATACAAAAATGACTGCATCTGTTCGAGGACCGCGATCAGGTTCGGGAGTTGCACCTAAACTGTCCCCAGTTGTCCACAGAGCTGCTGCTCCTAATGACTGGGAGGTTTCTCATTGTATGAACAAGCCAACTGCTTCTGTTGGTCCCAACAATCGGAAACGCACAATGTCAGCTCGGTCTTCATCACCACCTGTAGCGCATTGGGCTGGCCAGAGACCTCAAAAGATCTCTCGCACTGCTAGAAGAACGAACATTGTCCCTATTGTTTCAAATAACGATGAAACTGCTGCTTTGGATTCTTCATCTGATGTTGCAGGTAGTGAAATTGGAGGGGGATTTGGAAAACGGTTGTCTAGCAACTCTCCTCAGCAAGTTAAGTTGAAAGGCGATTCCTTGTCGTCAGCTGCATTATCTGAAAGTGAAGAATCAGGGGTTCCTAGCATTAAATCTAAAGACAAGGGCAGAAAATCTGATGAGATAGATGAAAAGGCTGGACAGAATGTCCAAAAGGTATCGACTTTAGTCCTGCCATCAAGAAAGAATAAGCCGGTTTATGGGGACGACCTTGGAGATGGTGTACGGAGACAAGGGAGGACAGGACGGAGTTTTGCTTCCGCAAGGGCTCTCTTGCCAATGACTGTTGAGAAGCTGGGTAATGCGGGGACTGCGAAACAGCTTAGAAGTGCCAGACTAGGTTTTGATAAGATTGAAAGGTTAAACAGTTTCTTCTTGTATTTTTTTCAGCTAATCTAAAATGTGTTTATCTAATTTTGCTTTTGCTACTTTGTCTCTTCAGCATGATCACTTAAAGTTTCTTTTGAAATATTTATATTCAGCAAGGCAGGCCGTCCACCAACTAGGAAACTTTCTGATCGCAAAGCTTATAAACGTCAAAAGCCTACAACAATTAGTGCAGCTGCGGATTTTATTGGTAGTCATGCTGGATTAATAGAGAAAAATTTCCCAGGATGTTGTGACGTTTTAGTTACTAATTCTTCTATTCATTGTGGTTATATTGTCTTAGTTGGTTCAGATGATGGGCATGAAGAGCTGCTGGCTGCTGCAAATGCTGTTATAAACTCTGGTATCGTTGTTTTTCATATTTGGGATTCATTTTATTCTAAGAAGCTTGTCTTATGAATTCGTGCATTTATTTTGCACTACAGCTCATACACTGTCCAGCTCATTCTGGAGGCAGATGGAGCCACTCTTTGGTTTTATATCTGATGGAGACATTGCTTACTTAAAGCTACAGGTGATGCTTATTATGGTTCATATAACCATTTTATTCTTCTCTGATAGTGATTTTTTTATGTGATCAGTAGGACACTTATCCTGTTGATATTTTTTTTTTGGGGCGTGGGGGAAGAAACAAAAGATTATAAATTAAACTATAAGAGAGATGTAAAAGGATTGGTGGGACTAGAAATTCACAAAATCAAGGATGAGAAGTCCTAACAAAAGCAGAACACTCAAAAACTCTACGTAGACCAAAAATAGCCCAAAACCCATGAACAGCACAGCTCACTATGAATGCAATCCCTTTAAGGATACAGCTGCTTCCTAATTAAGCAAAATAAAAAAGAAAGAGATATCTTTGAATCAGCAGTAATAGAAGCCCAGAGGGAAGCCCGGAACTTCACTTTGTCCCATGGATGCAAACGATCTTCCCCAACTTTGTTATATCAAAGATTCTCAGGTTTCTTTCATTCCACAAGACCCCAAAAATGCCAAGACTGCACAGTCCCATAAAAGCCATCCCCTTTCCTAATTTTTATTAAACCAATCCATGGCAACCCCTTCACCTCTCTTTTTGTAGATTACAGAACAACCTTAAAATTGAAAAGAGACCATCTGTTTGTTTTGGCTATGTATTTGAAATAGAAATACCATAAAGAAAAACTGATCTTGCGTTCACATGCTCATATTCAGAACATTGTTTTAAACTGCTTAGGATTATATGTATATAAAACTCCGTTGATGGACCCAGATTGTGCAAGGTCCGGCAGGACCAAATTTTGGATAGATTCCAATTGTTTTTTCTTATCTTTTTTAGAACATCATGGTTATATTCTTTGTCATATCTCTTTGTTCACGTCAACCGCTTTTTCTCTCTCTTTTTTTTTTTTTTGTCCTTTTGTTTCCATTTTTCTTCAGAAGAAAAATGAACCTGTGTTATTTTTCTTTTTCTATTACTCCTTTTTTTGGTGGGTACTTATCTCATATTTGAAAATTAAAATTGAAGTCAGTCGAACTATAAATTTTAAGACTGAAGATTCTGTTTTCTCATTGAAATTATGGGTAAACATAAGAGGGAACGCTGAACCATTAGTTCCTGATGTGGGATGGCTTCTCTTTAGGTTGTTTGGGAATAAAGCAGTAGAAATTTGGAAGATTCTAGAGAAGAAGATTCTGATTGTCCTTCTGGAGTTCGTTTTTTGGCATTCTTATGTGCTATCATGTTGCATAAGTTCCAGGACATATCCATTTTTATCATCCTGAATAAGTGGGATTGGAATTCTGTTCTGGCTCAAGTTTAGAGTTCTTTTTTTTTGTTTCATTGGGTTTTTCTTTTTCTTTTGAATTTTGGAGCTGACTTCTGGTTCAATTTATTTGTAATGGCTTATTCTCACAATAAAGTTTCTTATGAAATTGTTCTGATTCTCCTAAATTTTCAGGAAAATCTTCAATCCATTGTGCCATCAACAACTCCGTTTCTTTCTGATACAGATGCTTGCTTTTCAACCCCTAATGGATATGGGTTGATAAAACAGGAGAGAGATGTGGGGCCTGTTACTGGAGCAGGGAGAGTTGAGCAGTTAGTTCCGAGTCCAAGGGGTTATAATGCAGTTCCCCTCTACCAGCGGCTTATAGCCGCTTTAATTACAGAGGAAGATTGTGGCAGCGGGGATGAAGACCTGAAAATTGATACTTATGGAACTGGATTTGAGCTAGATGAAGAATTTGATTCTAATGGCTCAGTTCACCAATTTAACTTTCATTCTGCTGGAATTACTGCATTTAATGGTTGTAGGATAACTGGGAAGGGAGATATTGATGATGAGGCAGAAGGTGATTTATTGGGAATATCAAACTCTGGGATTACATCAAACTTTAATGAATCCCTAATGATATCTGGCATGGCTTTTTCCGAATTTCAGTATGATAATATGCGGGTAAATGAGAAACTTCTTTTGGAGACTGGAAGTATTGGTATATTCCCAGATCCAATGGTAGGTTTATTTTGATATTAGCTCTTACACTTGTTTTTTCCTTTTTGAATAATATTGCTTCATTATGGGGGGTTTTATCCAAATCTGTTCCTAACTTGAGCATCAAAAGCTTATTCCTGTGAAGCTTCTTTCATTCTGTCTACTCTTCTCATTGCTTTTCTCTTCCAGAGCTTTTGTGTGTTTCTATTTGTGTTGTGGAAAAGGAAGCTAGTCTTGGGATATTTGAGTTTCTTTGGCTCAGGAGTTAATCTTATTTATTAGGAATGCATGGAATCCTGTTATCTGCTATTTCTGCCCGGTGTTAGGTTAAGGGTTCATACTAATTCAACATTTCCTTTCTATTCAGTCTGATAAAGCAGAGACAGATGACGGAGTCTGTGAGGACATCAAAAAATTAGAAGATAAATATCATGAACAGGTAGCTTATGATGGTATTATAAGAGCCTTCTTATGAAATCCCTTTTCGCTTATCTATATAATATTCTTTTTCAGCCTTCTTTTTGGTTGGCACCAGATATTCTACAAATTTAATCTGTTTGTACCCTGGGGAATATTATTTCATGTTGCATGTCCCTTCTTGTCATCAAATAAATTTTATTCTTGAGGATTTTGTCTCTATGATTTCCTTTGTTGATAAATAGGTTTGCATGAAACAAGGATTGCTTGATAGGCTTTTGAAATATGCTTCTGAAATTAAAGAACTTCAAGAAAGGTATTGGATATTGCTTTTTCTCTTCAGATTAAGTTGCATTACCCTTGTTTTTATGGCGTAAACACAGAAACCTTGTCTTTTTTTGTAGGGAGTTTGAACAACGTGCTCTTGACAAACTTGTGACAATGGCTTATGAAAAGTATATGGTAATTTCTCCAACAATTCAAAAAGTTTCTTTTGTTTCCAAAGTTTTTTTTTTTTTGCCCTGTTCTTGATTTAAATTTGAAGTGCTGTAATATACCTACTGCAGTCCTTTGAAGTGCTGTAATACAATATTGATTTTTAAATTTTAAATAATCAAGACTGGGTTGTCTAGAAAGCAAGCTTTGGTATAGAAATGGCCTGTTATGGATTTATTTTCAAAGCAGGTAGAAATGTGTACAAAAGATAAAAAGGAAACAGGAAGGAAAATGGAGACAGCATAGAATGAAGGCATTGCAAGTCTTGAATCCCTGTATTTGAATCAACCAACGGTTTTCATGGATCAACGTCAAATGCTGGAAGGACGTTGGCCTATACTTCAAATAGAGAAGGTCTAAACAGTGTGGCAAAATGTCTCGTACAAAAGTTAAACCTAAAATTAGGGATGTTTTACCATCCTCATTTGTGCACCACATGCATACAGAGTTCTATCCCTGCTCCATGGCTGTTCTGGGAATGGAGATCATTCCCCATGTCATCCCTCTGATCTTTCCCCTGGGAAAGTGATAGCGATTTGGCCGTAGAAGCAAAACATAGGTTGGCCTTGAGTGGTGGGTTGGTTCAAACCAAGATGGATGTTCATTAACATTGAACTGCCACACTTTCTTTTATGTTCTATTTAATTATTAGTTTTGAGATCACCATCTCCACAACTCCTCCACTATCCACTGAATTGGGATCCTTGATCAAAAGACTCCCTTTCTCTCTTTACAACCCTGGTGTAGATGTAAAACTTCCTGTGAAGTATTAACTAGTTATGGCCTGTTAATCATATCCTTTTAAGAAATGCTTTCTACAGTCTCGCCTCTTTGAGGTAGATGAAATGTTTCATACATTATTTCCTCTTTCTGGTAAAATAACTAAGTACAAAATTTGAAAAGATGGCTCTTAGATGCATTATTTTCTATTAGAAAAGAAGAAAAATTTTGTGGTACATGTTTCTTTTGCGGTGGATTTGACTGACTGACTACTGATCATAATCAAAAACTGCTCACTGAATGAACTTTTTATCATATGGATTATTTTCATTTTTGCTCACTTTTAGCATTTCCTATGAGATTTGTAGTTAAACTAAAATGGATTCCCTATTTCCTCTCCTAGTTGTCATACTGGATGTGTTATATCAGAAAGCGTTACCATCTGTTTTGATAATTGACATATACATTTATGTTTGATAGACTTGTTGGGGTCCTAATACTGGTAAGAGTTCCAGTAACAAACTTGCCAAGCAAGCTGCACTAGCATTTGTGAAACGGACATTAGACCATTGTCATAAATTTGAAGATACAGGTAGGAGCTGCTTCAGTGAGCAGTTATTCAGGGATATGTTTGCTTCTGGGCTTGCCAATCCAAATGGTGGAAGATCTGTAGATACTTCTACCGAGAGTGAATTTGCGAAACCCTACAGCACCTCTTCCCATTCATTGGAAGCTAGAGTTTCAGGTATTTTTATTTGATGTTTACTGGATAATATACTTGGAAAATACCATGTTATCATGTCTGGATATTTTTGGCCAATAAGTCCTCTAGACACTTCATGGAATTTCATGCATGCCTTCTATTTCTTGTTCTTACTTCTCTTTCTGTATCCTTTTGGTCACATTTGGATTATTATTTTGGATTTCTGCAGCTTCCATGGGTTCACAGACATGTCCTCTTGTATCAACAATGGGTCAGAATGAGGAAATCTTTGATATGCTCCCTCCAATAAATCGTTCATCTGAACTGAGCACTGGTAAAGAAGATACATGGTCGAATAGGGTGAAGAAGAAGGAGTTGTTGCTTGATGAGGTAGTTGGTTGTACTATTGGTAGTTCAAATGCTCCATCAAGCATTGGAAGTTCTCTATCAAGCAGTACAAAAGGAAAGAGAAGTGAGAGAGACAGAGAGGGGAAGGTACATAGCAGAGAAGTTTTATCTAGAAATGGAGCTAATAAAATTGGTAGGCCTACGTTATGCAATACTAAGGGGGAAAGGAAATCTAAAGCAAAGCCTAGGCAGAAAACAACTCAGCTTTCTGTTTCAGTAAATGGCCTTCTTGGAAAGATGTCAGAGCAAGCCAAACCAACGTTACCTTCTGCTTCGAAATCTAGTGAAATGACTACAAACAGCAATGCAAAAGATAAAGATGAGTTTGGCTTGGATGTATTGGATGGCTCCGAGCCTATTGACTTAGATGTCTTAGGTGATGATCAAGGGCAGGATCTTGGATCGTGGTTGAACATGAACATTGATGATGATGGATTACAAGATCATGACTTTATGGGCCTTGAAATTCCAATGGACGACCTATCAGACTTAAACATGATGGTTTGAAGTTGCATTCTTTGTATAGTCTTGTTCCTTATACTTTTGACAAATCAAACATGATTGCTGTTGTCAAGGAATGACCAGTTAATTGGACGGTCATATGGCCATCCTGTTCACGACTAGGTTACATAGATTCTTTTGTAGGCTCCTCCTCAAGTTGATTTTCTGGTGAACCCTTTGGATGTTTTGGATTTTGCTTCTATATGAAGTTAGCAACATCAGCTGTAAAGATATTTTGTTCCAAGGTGCAAGTTAGTACTTCCTAGTGTTATATTTTAGCAAATATTGTATTCTGGCTGTAGCTTTTACAAATCAGAGAACAATGCCTCTTGTACATACATTTTATATTTTAAATAAAATATCTTTTATTCAGTGTAATTATCTCTTTTGGAAATACCAGTAGGCCGGGCTTCTTCTCAACTTTATCGTTGCATGATTCATGGATACTTTTCATTCTGGCTAGTGCTGGTGTTGCTGCTATAGTATAAATTGACTGATATCCAATATGCAGTAGTTTCTACAGGCATTCTGTTTCGCTTTCATGGCTAAAAAGTACTTGATAAGCAGTGGCCAGCGAGGATGTGAATATTGTCAAGGCTAGAATGTAAATGATAAGCAGCGCTGGTGTTGCCATTGTAGTACAAATCGACTAGTATCCAATATGCAATAGTTTCTACAAGCAGTCCATCAATTCAAGGATTTTTCTTTCATGGCTGGAAGGTAATGATAAGCAGTGAGGATGTGAATATTGTCATGGGTCTGAGATTGGTGCTCACTTTTCACTCGACTCTTTCTTGGTTCTACTCTTATTTTGATGCTATTTCAGGTTTCTAGTTGTACACAATCAGTCAGGGTACACCAGATGCTTCTTTTCTTTTTCTTTAAATGTCATTTGCTTTAGGGATGGCAAAAATTCCTACGGGACGGATACTCTCGGGAATTTTCTTTATTCGGAGAGGGTATGAGGATAATTTCATACTCAATTTCTTATTCGGGGAAGGGACGGGGAAATTTTTTTACACAATTTCTTATTCGGAGAGGGGACTGGGATGAGGTGGAATCCCCATCCCCTACCCATTTCCCCATTTTAATTTTTAATTTAATTTTTATTTTTTAAAATTACTAGTAAATAAATAATAAAATTTGAATTATAAAATTATAAGTATTGGTAAAAATAAAAAATATTAAAATATTTATATTATTAAACTTTTAGGCCTAATTAACTAATTAAAGTTCTAAATTTTTATTTAGGATATTAAAAAGACCAGACAGATTCTATTAGCCCAAAACTTTTGTTTTAATTTTAATATTCATTAAATATTTTAAACTTAAATCTATGTTTTATTTATCTTAAATCTATTTTATTTATTTATTTTTAGATGTTATAATTGCCCACAGCAAATCACAATTTTAATATCTAATCTAATATAATATTTGATCTTGATTTGCTTCGACTTAACTATTGTGTTGTAAAGGAAATAGTCCACATTTATAAAGTGTCCACGGCACCATTAAAAAGTTAATTTTGAATATAAATTTGATTTTATTTGTAACAATTTTGTATTAGGCTATTAATTTGTTCATGATAGTTTGTATCATTTGCATGCTGCGTTACTTACTAATTTAATGTATGTGACTTTTGTAATGGATATTAATGTAAGATATATTTCGAACTTTACTTTTATTTGAATTTTTTAGTTTAATATGATTAACTCAAAATCGAAAACAAAAAAAATGTATTAGTTATTCGGGGATTGGAGACCCTCGGGAATCCCCTGTTATTATTCGGAGAGGAGATGAGGATTCTCTTAAATAATTTTGACGGAAATGAGGAGGGGACGGGGACATACGCAAAATATCGGGGATGAGTACGGAGAGATTGGTCCCCTCCCCTCCCCACCCCTCCCCATTGCCATCCCTAATTTGCTTCATATTTGAAACTTTTCTGTGTACTTTTTGCGGGCTGGTACAGGTCTGTTCTTGTAACTAGCAGTGATGTTGTGATATCATGTTCTCACCCCTTCAAGGCGCGACTGATTGTTGGATCTCCTTTATGCCTTGTTATTAACCATAGATTTTCTTTCTGTTTTGGAATTGAAGTGCTTCATTATTGCAGGAAATACTAAGGAAAGGAAAAAAAGAATTGAGTTGTGCCTGTGAGGTTTAGTGTGGTGTCATCATGGAAGTCTAATTACTAGGCTCCACTGTGTCATTGAGGAAAATCTTTTTTCTTTTTCCAACTTTTTACTAGTTTCTGGTAGGGACTCTTTACCATGTTTCCACTCATCGTTGTTCTTGCACTTGTTTTCTTCTACTTTTACATTTTATTTCTTGTTTATGGACTAGGTAGTTGGTAGCAGCAGCACTTCAGGAAAATAGCTGGGCCTTGCAAGCAGGTTTGGGATTCTCTTGGGGATTTATACTGTGAAGCTTTGTTGTACCCCAAGCTGAACTTAGTGTATGTTTGGATTGAGGTATTGTGGCTTCAAAAGCACAGCTCTTCCAGGATGGAAGCACTAGGTGTCAAAAATTAGTGAGAGAAAGACGGGTAAAAGATAATTTTTACCAAACACTTTAGTTGTTTTATTTTCGAAGTTAAGGAAGTTGTCCAAAAAACGGTGGGCGGGTGGGTTGTGTATGACCTTCAAATTATCTTTATTGCGCTGGGGATGTAATGATGCAAATATAGGGATATTTATTATAAATGGCAAGCAATGGAGTTGCTCTTTTGTAGCAATGGAGTTGCTCTTTTGCTTTTCATTTATTTAAATTAGCATGATGGTAACTCAATCCCCTCCTTACCTTATTCATGCAAATGAAGTTTGAACTCTAGAACTTTTATTCCACAACCAGAGATTTTAGTAGTCGAACCGACTAGCAACTACGGACAGATTGGCTTCTAGGGTATTTTACAATATTGCAGCTTAATAAAGTATTCCTCTGAATGAGGACTCATTGTTTTTTATAGTTTACATATTTTTGTATTTTTTTTTCTTACTGCTCTATTTATGTTAATATATTTCCTAATGATACGATTTTCTAATTCCTCATAAAATTCTAGAAAATCTGGGTCATACCGTTTTGTAATCGATCCTGTATCTTAATGCTTGAGTGAGAAACAATAACATTTCATTCCTACATATTGGATTATTGACAAAGAATAAGAAATTTATATGGGATTTTCCCCTTAACACCGTGACACCGAGCTGACTTCCCAAGTCTGAGCTTGTGTGGCTGTGTCAACCTGAGTAGGAAAGTGTATTGCTTCATGTCGCTTGAATTAATTTTTTTGTTCTTTATCCTTTTCGACGATTCAATATGAAGGTTTCCTAGCAAAGACCTTGCATTACCTCATCATCATTAATTGAGACGGTGAAAGGTAAAATCAGCATCTAAAGCATTTTAGGGTGCATTTGAGATTGAGGTTGGGCAGTTGTAACTTAAAAGCTACAACATTAAAGTGTTTGGTAAACATTATTTGCTGTAATTTGTAAGTTATGTTGATATAATTTTTCACTTGTATAATGAAAAATTTATTATATTTTTAATAATTTTGTCAAAATTATTATTTAAAATTTATATTTACTACATATTATTAATTTTTATTTAATAGTTACAATTTTTTTTTTCTAAGCAACTGTAGCTTAAAAGTTACAGCATTTCAATCATAAATGGGACCTTACTTTCTTCGATAAGTGCAATACGCATATGGTATAATTAATAATTGCAATATGCATATGGTATAATTTAGACTATTCGTTGCTTTGATAATGTCAAATATATGCTTCAAAAGCATGTGTACTCATTTTGTAGGATTCTACTTTCACTAGAACATACTAAAATGGAGTTCGCATTTCAAGCTGGCTTCTTTGCCAGCTTATGTTTGTAGTTGACAGAAAGTCGTTCGTGTTATTTGCTTTTTACTGTATCTTAGTATCTCGTGATAAATCATGTTTTTAGAATTGTTCATATTTATTTTTCAGAATTGTCAATCTTCCTGCCAAATTGTGCTTCTCTATGTAGATAAAGATGTTAGAATTAAAAGAAATAGATAGAGGTTTTTTTGTGCAAAGCATAATCTAATATCTACTTGCATGCTTAGACTGAAAATATTAGCCGGAGTACTCTGGATCTGCTCTTTATGATAAAATTAGCTTTTGTAAGAGTATGATAATTTCCGTTTTTTAGTATATTAGATAGTGGATACATAGCTGTGGATTTAAAGTCTCTTATGCATGAGATAATACTTATCGGAATGCTCTTGCACCTTTTTTTTATTTTTATATTAGGTGTAAGCTTAATATGCTCTTTGTTACTTGTTCTTTTGTATTGGTAGAAGATTTTTCACAGATACATTTGTTATCTTTGAATTTTATATTTTGAAATGAAATAATGAGACTTTAAGTGTAATGTTTCATTGATATCAATACAGAGATGTTGATTTTGATGAGGATCTTCTCATGAGTTGACTTTCTTTTAAATGGTTAATAAATTATAAAAATAAAAAGTAGTTAAATCTTAAATTATAATCAAAAGAAGTAATAAAAGATAGGTGGCACAAGATTTTTAAAAGTTCCAGAGAACTCAGAAGATAGGATCCTAATCCTTTATTTATGTCAAGACCTGATATAAATTTAGGTAGATATTTAAGATTTATTTTCAAGGCAGCAATTTATAAAGTGTAACAAAAACTTTGCAACTGCACCACACAATAGGTAGAGGTAGACCCACCTAATCACCAATAAGGCTAAAAAACAATAAAGAAAAAATTACTTAAATTACTGATTAACTCACATTAGATCTATTAAAGTAGTCCCATAAAATGTATAAAAAGAGCTCATAAACCCATAAATTCGTAAATTTAAATTTTCAATGTTGATATTTGATTGTCTTTATTTCTCTTATCAACCCTGATTACTCAATTAATCCTATTATAAATTTTAACACAATTTTCTATCTCTAAACATATCTCTATAATCCTAATATACCCATATCATTAGTATAATCCTTTTACACACACTTCCTTGGTTTCTGCCTACATCTGTAGTAATGATGTGAACTCACAAAGATAAATGAAACCAGCAATCAATGAGGTTCCTTTGCCAAGTATTATTTTAATTATATCCAAACAACCATAAGATAAAAACCTCGACCCTTTATCTATAAAGATAAGAACCAATGGTATAACAAATTTATTGTTGATGCTACACTCAAAATAGAAGTGAAAGATTGTGAGTTGTAAGTCAAGAAAAAATACCACATGATGAAATCTTGATAAGTTCTGAAAATTCTTTAAAGAATCAAAGAGAAAAGCTCTCATTATTATTGGAAACTCATATTTGAAATTCCCAATAGGCTTCAATGGGTTTATAAAATTGAATTTTATTAATGGAATAAAGTTTTCCTTATTGCTAAATATAACCTAAAGCAAAAAGAAAATAAAAGATCTTGTTTTCAGAACATATTAGGAAACAAAGATTGCGCCAAATTTTTCTTCCTAATTTGATAAGGCCTTATTTGTTCTTCATACAAGTCACTCTAAATCTGATTTAGAAACTTGAATAATATTGACAAAACATTGACCATCTTCAATACTCAATTCGGGCAAATTAGTGTCTTGAATAAGGCATGAATTTGAAATGTGTTCAAGTAATCTATTTAATGCTTCTTTCATTTTCTTGGTTCTTGTCGTTGTCATTGGACCTCTATAGATGGTCAATGGATCTTGCTAACCTTTAGCATCTTGGTTCTCATCAAGTAAGAGCAACAATTATGATCTCTCCTTTGTTTTTTTTTTCTTATATTTTTACAACCATGCCTAACCTAACAATCATTTCTTCTAATGATGAGATTGTTGTTATGGGATTTTCCCTTTAAGAGTAATTTGCCTTGATTTTAGCTAGCTGTTTTCTTATTTAGTTGTTTTCTTTATTAGCTTATTTTCTTGTTTTCTTTGCATAAGAAGAACTCGATTGAGGGGTTAATTTTTTTATAGGAGAAAAAACTGAATAAAACATCAAGAGTTTTCCTTCTGTTTTTGGCTTTACCTCTTTGATCCTAAGATTTGGTATCAGAGCTCGATTTTGACACTAATATGGTTGACGGAACAAGAGCGCAAGAGTAAAGCATGTGGATGAGTCTCTGAAGAAGTTGCGGGAGACCTCAGAAAAACACAGCCTTCTTTTATCGAATTTGTCTAAGATGATGGCTGCTATAAGCCTGAAACTTGACCAATCCATAACAACGAAGACAAGGGATTCCAACAACGGGGGAAGTACTTCAACTAATAGGGGTTTGAATAATAATCATATTGGTAGGAATTCTATTCAAACTCGATTTTCCAAACTGAATTTTCCCAAATTCGAGGGTGAAAATCCTAGTGGGTGGATTTACAAGTGTGACCGTTTTTTCAACATCAATGGAATTGTTCAAGAACAGAAAGTAGAGATGGCGTCAATCCATTTGGAGGGACATGCCCTCGAATGGTTTCAAGGGTATGAAGCTGGCCATGAGAATATAAATTGGGAGAGTTTTTCTACAGATGTTGTTGCTCGTTTTGGTCCTAGTGCTTATGATAGTCCAGTTGGGCAATTAACCAAGTTGAAGCAAACTACTATAGTGAAAGCCTATCAAGAACAATTTGAAGCATTGATGGCTGGAACGAAGGGGTTGCCAGAGGATTTCTTTGTTCAATGTTTCATTAATGGCTTGAAGGATGCCATTAAGAACCAAGTCACCATGTTTCAACCGAACACTCTGACCCAAGCCATTGGTTTAGCCTTGCTACAAGAAGGAGCTATGGAAGCAATTTTTAAAGAGGCCGAAGGGGTTAACAAAGTTAGGGTGAGTACAGTGAATTCTTTTGTGCCGAAAAAGTCAGACAATAGCCGATTACCACATGTGAAACGGATTTCTGCAGTAGAGATGCGAGAGAGGAAAGAAAAAAAGATTTGTTATTGTTGTAATGAGAAGTATAAGCCTGGTCATGTTCGCAAATAGAAACATATTTATCTATTACAAGGCCAAGATAGCGAGGGTGAAGAGCCAAATGAAGCTGACAAAGTGGAAGGAAAAGAAGAATCTCAAATTTTCCTTCTTGCAGTATTTGGGTCTAGCACTCACCAAACTATAAGAATTTGCAGCATCATAAAAAAGAAAGCTATCACCATACTCATTGATTCTGGAAGTACTCACAACTTCCTTGACCGTACTGTTGCAAAAAAAAAAAAAATTGCAAAATTCAACATGTTAGTCCAATGACTGTATCAGTGGCAGATGGAACCAAAATAATTAATGATGATATTTGCCAGCAATTGAAGTGGAATATGCAAGGAGAGGAATTCTGAGCTGATTTAAGGCTCTTACTATTGGGAGGATGAGATATGGTTCTCGGAATACAGTGGCTTATTGAGTTAGGACCTGTATTATGGGACTTCAAGGAGTTGACAATGGAATTTTCTGTTGGCGATCGAAATTTTTTACTGAAAGATGATACACCAAGCCCTACTAAAATGGTTTCACCAAAGCACATCCAGATGGAACTTCAACATTTGTCTCAAGCATCAGTAGCTCATATTTTTTCTATCCAAGTAGAGGATGAGGAAGCAAAAAAAGTAAACAGAGAACCAGAGGATTTGGAGCAAGTGTTGCATCATTATAGGAAGGTTTTTGAGGAGTCGAAGGGGTTACCTCCTCAAAGGGAACATGACTATAAAATCCCCCTTGAACCTGGATCTACACCACCCAATATACGTCCATATAGGTACCCTTACATGCAGAAAAGTGAGATTAAAAAACTAGTACAAGAGATGCTCGAAAAACTAGTACAAGAGATGCTCAAAAATGGCATAATTTGGAAAAAGTGTGAGTCCTTTCTCTTCACCTGTGCTATTGGTTAGGAAGAAATATGAGAACATACAAAAACTCATCCATGAGATTCAACTGGATCGGAATTTACACTCTAAGTTTACTTGGAAAGATAATCAGCTGAGGTACAAAGGAAGGCTATGGCTAGGAGATCAATCTAAAATAAAAAAAGACGATATTGCAAGAAGCTCATGGTGGAGTAGAGGGTGGACATTTGGGGGTGAAGAAAACATTAGAAAAAGTATAGAGAGCCTTTTATTGGAAGAAGATGAGAAGAGAAGTTTGTAAATTTGTAGCTGAGTGTGACACATGCCAGAGAAATAAGGCTAAAACTATAGCTTCTCCAGGACTTTTACAGCTGTTGCCAATACCATAACTCATTTGGTCTGACATTTCTATGGATTTTATAGAAGGCCTTCCGAAATCTCATGGCAAGAAGGTTATTATGGTGGTGGTTGATAGGTTAAGCAAATATGCTCACTTATTGGCATTAGCACACCCCTACACAGTAAAGGAACCATAATAAGCGATCAAGATTGAATCTTCACAAGTCAATTCTGGAAACATCTTTTCACTCTACAGGGTACTCAATTACTTATGAGCACATCTTATCATCTACAGACAGATGGCCAAATTGAAATAGTTAATAAGTGTTTGGAGCAATACTTGAGGTGCATTACTGGAAACAGACCAAAGGAGTGGAGTAAATGGTTGCCGCTTGCTGAGTGGTGGTACAACACTTCACTTCATTTCTCTTTTAAGATGACCTCATTTGAGGTTTTCTATAGCTAGGAGCCTCATACTTATACTACTTACATTCCCAGTGAGATTTTCGTAGCATCTGTGGACCAAGCTTTAAGAGACAGAGACTCAATGATTCGCCTTCTCAAGGAGAACTTGCATCAAGCTAAAAAAAAATTGAAAAAAAAATGGCGGATAAGCATCAAATAGATAGGGAATTTGAAGTAAATGATTGGGTTTATCTTCGGCTGCAGCCTTTCAAACATGCTTCTCCAGCTCTTCGGACAGACAGAAAGTTGGATTCTAAGTTCTATGAACCTTATAAGGTGCTTCAACGGATTGGACAGGTGGCATAGAAGCTATAACTTCCTTCACACTCCAAAATCCATCCAGTTTTTCATGTTTCTTGCTTGAAGAAGAAATTGGGGGTTGCCTACAATCCAAGAAGATGGGAGGATGCAGTTGGAGCCACTAGCATTGTTGGAGAGACGTATGCTTAAGAGGAACAACAAGCTTGTAGCTCAATGGTTGATTCACTAGACTAATTCTTTTCCTGAGGATGTTACATGGGAAGATGCTTACATTATTCAGTAGAAATTTCCAGACTTCAAGCCTTGAGGACAAGGCTTCTTGAACAGAGGGGGAAATGTTACGGGATTTTCCCTTTAAGAGTGATTTGCCTTGATTTTAGCTAGTTGTTTCCTTATTTAGTTGTTTCCTTTATTAGCTTATTTTCTTGTTTTCTTTGCATAAGAAGAACTCAATTGAAGGGTTAATTTTTTATAGGAGAAAAAACTAAATAAAACTTCAAGAGTTTTGTTTCTTTTTTTGGCTCGACCTCTTTGATCCTAAGAATTGCTGCATTAGTGAATGTTGGAATTTAATTAGTTGGAAGAATCTCATAACACAATAAAACAGTAACTGAATAATAGAATATTGTATCTTTCTCACTCTTTCAATAACTAGAACCATTTGTTTTTTTAGAAAAATCCATATCAAATCAAATCTCTCTAATCACACGTTCAGATTCAAGAACCCCAAACAAAAAGCCTAGGAACCTATTAACACCATTTTGGAATACTCGATTCTACATTTTTGTCTTGGATTATGGCTTTTGCTTGGATTCCTCTCCAACAATTCCAATCTTTTCAAGCAATTGATTGAATCTAGATTTTGAGCCTAGCATAATTGAACAGTTTTAAAAGTTAAAAAGGTGGGGTGAATGAAAAATGATAAAACTAATAAGAAGAGCAATTTTAAAATTATGGAGATTATGTTGGGAAAGAAAACATATTTTAAAGTTAATGATGGGTTAATTAAGAAATGTGGGTTGTTAAGAGAATAAAAGGGGTTCAAATATCATCACTCTTAAACTTTAATTTTAAAAATTATAAAAACCCACACTTTAACTACAAAATAAAAATCTATAGTAGCACATATTTGTGGTTTTACAATTATTTAATTTAACCCTCATTAGAATTTTTTAAAATAACATCTATAAATTCATTAACCTACAAAAGTTTAGTTTTCACATCTTGTCATTATATAATTTAGTCCTCATTTGATCATTTTTCTTGATTTGCTACTGATAATAGGGACTGTGTATGCCTCAAATCAACTCTATTATTTAATGCATTTGTTAACTAACAAATTGAGCCAAATTTTTAAAGTTAAAATAGCTCGCACATATTTCGTGAGACAGTAGATTTGAAATTTGTTTCATAAAAATATAAGAGATATTATCATTCGTATACCCTATAGATGCTCTGTTATCAAAAATACTACAATACTTTGAGGGTGTATCAATCGTCCACCATAAATTGACAAAAGTTATCTGCCGACCACCAAACCGTTAGCTGCCGTTTGAAAGTTAACGGAATAATAGTGAATTGACGATTTTACCCTTGAAAATTATCACTTGTATACCCTTAAATTCTTTTATTATCACTTGTATACCCTTAAATTATCACTTGCATCATATAAAAAGACCAAATTACCCCTCTGGCGTTATCCTATTTAAACAGCAAGTAACAGTTTGGTGGACGGCAGATATATTTTGTCAACTTAGGGTGGACGATTGATACACCATCAAAGTGTTGTAGTATTTTTTTATAACAGAGCATCTATAAGGTATATGAATGATAATTTCCCAAAATATAATACCGAGATATGTAATTAAATATTCATAATCAATCATTTTTGTAACTAAAGGGTAGGTTATATAATATTTGTGTAATATATGACTTAATTGTGAAAGTGGCTGATTACTTGGATTTTGTTGGGTGAGGTGGGGTTGGCCACTGTAGCTACCGCTTCTTATTTATGAATTTAATTGTTAATCATTTGTAAATTATTATTTTTAGTTTAGGATATACCCTCTTATTATTCTCAAGGACAACGTTTAAGTCTTTCCATCTATTAAGAGGGTAGTTTATATGAATTTTTCTAAATTGGACTTCTAATGCAATTATTTGGGACGCAATTCAGATCTGAATATATAACACAACTACAGAAATTAAGGAAGTATGTAAATGTAAATTATACTTAGAAATATTATTATTAAATAAGAGAATTCTCTCCTTCAAATTGTCTAAGGTTTAGAAGAGGAGGGCTCTCTATTTATAGAATTCACCAACCAATCAAACAATGCCAAGCCTAGACACATGGCATTTGTGCAAAGGTCAAGTACCTTTCACATGATATTTATTTCTTCGCTAAATTTTCATATTTTAGTTGATTAAGCTTAGGTCCTAATAGATATAGCTTTTTAAATAGAGTTTATTCAAGTATAATTTTTATTAATAATTTTTTTACTTTAATTAAGGGTAATTTTTAATTGAGTCCTTATTTTATAAAAAAAAAATTCAAAGACCAGAAGTTTAGAAAGTGAATCAATTAAATCCTTTCAAATACAAATTTATGTCATTCAAGTCCTTCACCCAATTCTTCCGTTATAAAAGTTAGTGAAAATTTTATTTAAAACATAAAAGATAACTATATCCCCATATATCATATCAATTATTTAAAGTACAATTTTACCCTTGGGAATTCTTTTTTTGTTTCAAGTCTAACAACCTATTCACCATTTTGAGTAACTAGGAACAATATTCTGCAGCAATTTAAACAAAATCTTTAGTCAGTTTTTATGAACTAATTCAAATATAAAGAGCACAATTATAAAACATAACCATCATAACTCTTGGAATTACACATGAAATGTAATTTGCTATCCATATAATTCCATCACATCTATAAAAATATGATGAAATGTATTGAATGTAATATTAGATAAACCACAATAGCATTCAGTCTAAAAATGAAACTAAAAGTATGAAAGTCAATTAAATTGAAACTAACAAACACATTGACAATATATAAGGTAAACTGAAATTTAAGCACAAGAAATAGCTAATTGTCTTCTAGGTTCTATAATGAAGAATTAAATGCCAACCCAAGGTGAATATTGTACTATCCTACTCCTTGTTAACAATGACAAGTTCTTCATTTTGAGGTTGAGGTACAATCCACAAAAGTTGTGTATGCCATCCCACTAGTTGAGTGACATTGATTGAAGCCTAACTGGCTTGTTCAGAACTATTGCAAATTGCTTGTTCATTGACATCTACTTCTTAAGATTGTGGGCTAGTTCGACGCTGTCCAAAAATGAAAAGAAAAAAAGACTTTAATTTCTTTTAATTAAAAGCAATGAATCAATTACTTCTTAAGATTGTGGGCTAGTTCCATGCTGTTAAAAAATGAAAGGAAAAAAAAACTTCAATTTCTTTTAATTAAAAACCATGAATCAATTTATCTGATAGAATTCCACGATCAAATCAAACATGTATAGCTAGTGATGTCCTATTGGTTGCCTACACATCACTAGGATCACCAAGTTATTAATTCATTTGAGAACATAATAAATATATATAAAAGAAATCTACTTGCATCAAAAGAAATCAAACATGTGCAGTTGATGAAGTGATATTGGTTGATTGCACATTAACTAACCTTTTTTTTTTTCCCGAAAGAACATTAACTTAGGTTACTTGACCTATTGTCACCTGTCAAAAATAAAGAATGAGAGGGTGCTTAATTGTTTTATTTGACTAAAATGTCCTCAATGTTGTTAATATTTTTAACAGAGAAATTAAGTTAAGGACTTGGATGACAGAAATTTGTGCTTGGAGGAATTTAATTGATTTATTTTATAAACTTTTGGTCTTAGAAATTTTTTCTACAAATAATGACTCAATTAAAAATTACCCTTTAACAAATTATTTATTTGGTAATCAATGAGAGCTTTTATTAAAAGTTGTAAAGTTACTTTAATATATATAAGTTTTTAAAATTATAATGTGAAGTAAATGAAACAAAATTTGTGAAATAAATATCAATAACTTTATTCACCTCACAAAACCTCCTCTCTGTCTAAGGCTGATAGTGTGGGAGTTTAGTGAGTCTTCATGCTCTGTTTTCAGTTTTAGGTTCGTGTTTTGTTTCTTCTTCTTCGGTCTTCCATATACTTTGTTGTTGTTATGGATAAGTTAGATTTTTTTTGTTTTGTGGTTCACTTTCTTTGAAGGAAAGGGTTGCTACAGTGGTGGTTCCGGATGAGATGTAATGAAAGGGAGATTCTATGATGACAACTAGTTTAATTGGAAAGCTTTTGACGTTGAAGAAGGCTTTAAAACCTCCACTCATGAGATGCAAGATAATTCGAAATATAGTAATTAAGAATGATATACACCTGATTCCTCTTGAGTACTCTAGATTGAGCTCTGAAGTCGGTGTTCGGAGATTTTGAAAACTAATTTAGATCTATATCCTCTCTTGACTAAATTTTGGAATTGGCCCCAAAAGTTCGAAGAATCGGAGATTTTGAAAACTAATTTAGATCTATATCCTCTCTTAACTAAATTTTGGAATTGGCCCCAAAAGTTCGTTCTTCGATCTTTTGGCTCCTATTTATAGACTAAGAAATGACTGATAGATGGGAAAATATTTTTTAGATCTGAATCCTTGCCATTCATTCTCTTTGCTTGAGTAAGGCCATTAGGCTTCATAACCGTTTTTCTTTGTGTTCAAAGTCTCAACACCTAGTTCTGTTAGTAACCATATCTTGTCACTTATTAACTTTTCTGGGTTGATTGTCATTTGCTTCCTCTGGGATTTTTATCTGAATCATCTGATAACCATTAATCTCAAATTTGGGTTTACCTGTAAATTTCTTCCAATATTGACTTGTAATCCAATGTGAGTCAGGTTATACCAATCTTTAATCCAGAATCAATATAAAATGCACCTAATGTTTAAATTAACAAATTTTAAAAAATACGAAGTGCAGTATAAGTGGCTATATTTTCTAGCACTTACACCATTCCCCCTTTAATGTATTCTACACTTAAATTCGGGTTGTATCGATCTTTAATCTGGAATCAATATGAAATGTACCTGATGTTTAAATTAATAAATTTTAAGGGATATATGGTGCGGTGTAAGTAGCTATATTTTCTAACACTTACACCACTCCTCCTTTAACTTATTCTATACTGAAATTAATCTATTATGACACGTATGTGTAGGATATAGCTGTTGTTTCACTTAGCAATACATAAACATTCATTTCTTATTTACACAGAAATTACCTGTTGTGGGGTTTGCCACAGTCATTTTGCTTACCTCTGAGTATGCCTCTGTTTATTGTTTGTTAGTTTCGCACCATTTAATGTTGATTTTGTTGGGAAAATATGCTCTTTAAAAGCATATGTGTTTATTTAATTGTAATAAACAAATTTTCTGATTAATAAAATAAATGAGGTATTTTATTCAAATATCTTAATTGCATTAATATTTGTATTAAAGTCTATTTAATCATATTATATGTATTTATGTGATCACCATGTGGATTCACAGAAGACATAAATACAAGTTATCTTATGATTAAATAAATTTAGTTCGCAGTTGATAAATAAAGTTGGGCACTTGATTTAGGTATAGACTGTAATAAATTCATTGAATGATTTGTCTTAATCATGTATGAATTTATTAATGTAGTACGACTACATTGAACAGGATCACATATGAGATTTAATTAACTTTGTAATAACTGTCAGACTTATTAAATCTCATAGGCGTTGATTTTACTGTAATCTTAATCTTGAGTTAATTATGATTTCATGATTGTAATTGTTATTCCATTTGAGTTACCAATGGGCATGACACATCCTTGTGGTCAAGATTACCCGGCATCTTGGTGGGAGCAATTATGAGTATTGGAGTTATGGATTAACAATATAGAATTTGTACAACACATCTCTTGATGGGTTTTCGGCACTTGATCATAGAATTCCCTGGCCAGAGTGTGTCAACATATTTAGTATGTTGAAAATGATTATTAGAGAAAACCAGTAAGGATCAAGGAATAAGATGTTATTAAATTGATTGGACAGTTGAGATATCAATTTAATTAACGATGTGGTACAAAGGATTGTGCAGTAAAGAAATCAATGTGGCTTGGGACGAATTATTATTTGAGCATACAATTATGGAAGTCAGTTCCAATCTTTTAGTGGAGTAGATTTGGAATTAAATAATTGGGCTAGTTTAATTATAGGCCTAATTATTGTAGCCACTATTGTATGTTCCCAAATGATCCCCGGGTTAGCTCATTTAATTGACTGCACCACTACTGGACTAATAAGTAAGATAACTAGCTATTTGGGTCAAAAGCCTAAATATATCATTTAGTGGGAGGCTTCATTTAATTAGCTTTTGTATAAGGGGCCTTATGTTATTTTACAAGATGGGTCCCCTATTGAAAAAGTAAATAAACGTGAGTTTTATTTAGGGCATTATTTTGGAGCCTAGGGTTTTCACTAAAGGGAGATATATAAGGCTTATTTTTCTCAACAGAAAAAAAGATGAAGCCACTTGATACAGATCAGAGAATAAAATTTTTCTCTCCATTGTTGAGAGAAAAATTTTCTCGTGCTAGTTGATTTGGTAGTGATAAAGGCGCCCACACGTCAAGTGCAGATCGAACCTGAGTCATAACCTGGAAGATCATTGGAGACTGTTCGTGATCTAACAAGCGTGGTGGTGACGGATCATGATCTAACAGGAGTGGTGGTGGCGTATCGTGATCTAGGAGCCTAAAACACTTCAGCGGAAAAAGCCAACTCGGATTTTCAAGGTACGATTTCTAGAATACGAATTCTTATATATTATATGAGAGCGATCTTCAAAAGGTTTTATAAAAATTTAAAAACCTGATTTTTCCCAACAATTGGTATCAGAGACATCTCATATTAATATATAAGAATTTCGTATGAAATCATTCTTGAAATTTATGTATTAGAGTGGCACAATTTATTCAGATATATATTAATTGTTTAATATATGAATAAAACATGTTTTGGTTTGTCTTAATTCATGGTTAGATTTTCCGTTGTATTTTTTCTTTGGATCTGTAACAAGAGGGGTGGTTTTTTATCACCATGTTTCCCTCTTGATTTATTTTACTGTTATAGAATTTTTGTAAGCCAAAATTGGCCTAGAAAATTTGTAAATCAATCACGGATGGCAGATCAAAGCGACGGAGGCCGGAAATTCTGACAGCGGCAACAAACCAGGGCACGCTGCAGCAGCGCGCGCGGCCAGCAATGGCCAGCGGCACGCGCTGCGCTGTGCGCAGCAAGCAGCGCGCGCGGCCAGCAAGGCCAGCAGCGTGCGCTGCATGTGCTGCAGCTGGAACCAACGCTGCCAGCAGCACGCACGCGAGCGAGGCCAGCAGCAAGCGCGCGGAGGCTGGAATCTTGCGCGCGGAGGCTGGAATCATGCGCGCGGAGGCTGTAAGCTTGCTAACGTTTGCGGCTGGCGGAGGGCGTCGTTTCGAGGCTTCCCGGCGTGGCAGTGATGGTCAAATCGGCGTCGGAAATGCATGAACAGTCGCTGCCCTTTGTGCTGGTGGCGGCTGGGGAAGAAAGGAAAGAGAAAAAGATGGATTTAGGGTTTCAATGGTTTTTATCATTGAGGTCCCTATGGCTCCATAATTTTTTCTTTTGGGTAGACATGTTTAAATTTTTTGCATTTAAGTCCAAAAACAGTTTTGGGCTGTGTGAATCCTAGCTTTAGGTCCAATTTCAATTGGGCTTAATGGATTAAAAATGCATAGACAAAATTAAATATATTAAATTTATTTTTGGTCCAAAAGTTTTATTTTAATTAAAAATAAAAAAAATAAAACTATTTATTTTATTTATTTCCTTTCAAAATTAAAATTGGACCAATTATAAATTTAAAAGCCCAATTTCCCCTAGTCCATTAACAAAGACAAACTTATGGAAGATGGACATTGACAAGAAGCCCAATGAAGATTAGGCTTAGGGTTAATGTATTTTTCATTATTAGGAAAGCCATGAATTAAGATTATTTAATTGTTTTTCTATATGTTATGTTTTGGATGATTACATGCCATGATAACATGTCATATAGAATAGGTAGTGTCACTCTATGCATAATGATACATGTCATTCATTAATAATGAATTTCATTATATTTTTTGAAATTTGCATATACTTAATAATATTTGATATCATCTAGATAATATTATAGGAAGCATGCAATTAACAATATGTATGTTTTAAAAAGGAAAAACCAATTTTAAAATATTGAGTGGGAGAGAGAAAATTCTAGATAATTTTTCCACGGGCTCCATTGTTAGTTCAATAATAAAATTATATATATACCTTGACTTCATGATACGGTGATGCTCCCTTCGGAGGGTATATATATTAGATATTTTATTTGATGAACTTCTTCAAAGATAAAATTGAAATATTTTTCAATCGATTGTTCACCCCAACGGTGACTATTGATATGAAAAATACGTAGATTGAAACAATGGTTATACACTCAACTAAAGTTTGTTATTAACCTTCCCAACGAAGCTCTGTTAACAAATTTAGGCCCAAAGGGATAACGATAATTATTTATCATGTCTTTGCATGAAAGTAAACAATCTAATGGATAATTGGGTCTAGTAAGTGTAGACATGACTTCCCCAACGGATAGCTTGTCAAAGCGGTACTAGATTATCGTTACAATAAATTAAAATGCATTTATGGTTTTTTGCATTTTTGTCATTTATTGTGAATATTGTTTCAAAGTATTTATGCATGTTTATTTTGTTTTGTTTTTCAGAAAATGTCTTTCATCAACCCATTATTAATTATCCTTGTTAAAAATGAACTCACTGGCAAAAATTATTTACATTGGAAACGCAATCTATTTAATATTCTCACTGCTAAGGGAAGCAAATATGTGTTGACCCAGCCTTGCCCTCCTGAACCATCGTTATACGATTATAGAAATCAGAGGGAGCCTTATGAGAAATGGTGCGAAGCTAACAAAATGGCTAAGCGCTATATATTGGCTTCGATTTCTGTGGAACTGCATAAGAAACATCGGAGCATGGAAACAGCCACTGAAATAATGGCTTGTCTTCATCAGATGTTTGGGCAAAATACCCATTTTGCCAGAGAAGCAGCATTAAAACGTATTACGGATACTAAGATGGAAGAGGGCACAAAAGTTCGTGATCATGTCCTCAAAATGATGGACTATTTGAATGAGGTAGAGATTCATGGTGTTCAAATCAATGATAAATCAAAGATTAACATTGTGATTGAATATTTACCTGATACATTCAAAGAGTTTAAGGTCAACTATATCTTAAACAATAAAAATATGACCTTAATTGAATTAATGCACGAACTACATGCTATAGAAGAATTTTATCATAGCAGAAAACTTCCTAAAAAAGGATTCTCTTCAAGGCTTAAGTCGAAATACAAGAATGAGCAAGCAAGAGTTGGGATCGGCAAACTGTCCACTAAAAGAAGTGGCAAGCCAAAAGGCAAGTGTTACAAATGTGGACAGAAGGGTCACTGGAAGAAAGATTGTCCTAAGATTATTAAAATCAGGTATAGGAAATCTTTAAGCTTCCAAATTAGTTCAGATTTCTATTGATTCATACAATAATGAATTCTGTGATAACTAATCTTATTTGTAATTCATTTATTTGGTTTTCAGGAAACCAAGAGATTAAGTGAAGAAAGCTTCAAACAGCAGTTGAGGACGTGTTAGTTTATATCAATTGAAAGACTAGATCAATTTTTACAAGACTTTAGTTTTGATATTTGTCTTTATTTTTCCAAATATTAGAGGAATTTAATTTCGGTGGCTTGTTTTAATAAACGGGAGTACACTGTTATTTATGGATCCTCTGTTTATTACTTATTTTGGTTATTTATAAAGACAATTTATATCATAGAAGTCCATTGATCTATTGAAAGTAAGATATAATGATAAAAAGTATATGCATTTATCTAAGAAAAGAAATGTTTCTTCTAACCAAAAATCACCTCTGATATTTATGCCTAAGTCATATAAACTATAATAAGATTTTAAGAAAATGATTAATGATAGACTTGTTGGCCTATTAAGATTGATCATTGTAACTCTATAAATCTTATTTAGAAAAGTAATATGACAAGGATGCTCTTTTTGAGCTAAAAGCATAACTATGTATTTGATGATTTAGCGCATACAAATGTATACGGACTAATCAGTTTACATGTTATAAGAGGTTATGAGTATTCTATCAATCTTGTTGATGAATATTCATTTTATTTATGTTTGTCTAAATGCGTCATGATTCTATTGCTTTTGAAATTCAAAAGAGTACGTGGATAAGACAGAAGCAATTAGACAGGAACATAAAAGAACTTCGACATGATCGAAACAAAGAATATCTCTATGGAGAATTCAAGCACTATTTGGTTGTCAATGAACACTATGATACAATAGTGTAATTAAATGGAGAAACAAGATTCTTTTGGATAAGACAAGATATATACTAAGTGGTTTATCATTTACCTTTTTGATTCTAGATACTAGAATTTGAAACTACAAAGTTTATTGAACTTAGTTTCATCTATCTCGGTGTCTACTACTCCAAGATATTATGAAAAAGTCACAAACATAGTTTGAGACACATTCGTATTTGGAGTTTACTAGTATTTCTACTAGAATAAGAGATAGAGAAGATGGATTCGTGTTCAGAAGCTTGCATGTTTTAGGTATCTTAAAGGAATAAGGAAAAGTCTGAATTATAGTCCTCAAGATAGGAATGTATTTATAGAAATATTCTTTACTTTCTTTGAGGAAGACTATATAATGACTTATAACCTAAGAGTAAGGTAAAACTAGAGAAACAAAAGAGATCAGGTTGATGCTCAGCTTTCAACACCTGTTATAGAACAGGAAGAACAGCAACAACCAGCTGATCAGAACAGGATTATCCTTGAACAATCATCACTTTTAGAACCTCGTCGTAGTGGGAGGGTAACTAGGTTACCTGCGAGATGCATGTTTTTGGGAGAAACCTATACGGCTATCTCAGATGAACATGTACAAGATCCTACTAGTTACAACGAAACTCTAATAGATAGAGATGTTGAATTTTGAAAAAGGCCATGAATCAAGAAATGGAATCTATGTATTCCAATAAAGTCTGGGAACTTGTAGAGGCACCAAATGGGGTAAAACCTATAGGGTGCAAGTGGATCTACAAGAGAAAAAGAGGAGTAGACGGAAGGGTGGAAACATTTAAAGCAAGATTAGTAGCCGAAGGGTTTACTCAGAAAGAAGGAATCAATTATGAGGAAACCTTTTCTCCGGTTGCTATGCTTAAATCTATCAGGATTCTGCTCTCCATTGCTGCAGTGCTAGATTATGAAATTTGGCAAATGGATGTCAAGACTGCCTTTCTTAACAGGCATCTTGAAGAAAACATCTACATGCAGCAACCGGATGGATTTATACAAAAAGGGCAAGAACACATGGTATGTAAGTTGCAGAGATCCATTTATGGATTGAAGCAAGCATCCCAGTCATGGAACATCAGATTTGATCAAGCGATTAAATCGCTTGGATTCATTCAGAACATTGATGAACCATGTGTGTACAAGAAAATTCAGGGAAAATTTGTAGCCTTCCTAGTTCTTTGTGTAGACAATATTCTCCTGATTGGAGACGATATAGGAGTATTGACTACAATAAAGATTTGGTTAGCAAAACAATTTGATATAAAAGACCTGGGAGAGACAAGTTATATTCTTGGTATCAAGTTACTATGAGACCGGAAGAATAAAACTTTAGCCTTGTCTCAAGCGGTCTATATCGATAAGATATTGGCTAGATTTAGCATGGAAAATTCCAAGACTAATTTATTACCATTCAGACATGGAATTACATTCTCTAAGGATCAATCACAGAACATCTGAAGAGATAGAGAGAATGAGACGAGTTCCCTATGCAAAAGCTGTGGGAAGTCTCATGTATGCCATGCTTTGCACTAGGCCAGACATCTGTTTTGCGGTAGAGATGGTTAGCAGATATCAATTTAATCCTGGACCTCAAATACTGGACTGCAGTCAAGCATATAATGAAGTATCTGAAAAGAACTAAAAATTATATGCTTGTGTATTCCGGTGATGATCTCATTCCAGTGGGTTATACTGATTCTGACTTTATGTCAGATAAGGATTCCAGAAAATCAACTTCCGGCTATGTGTTTACATTGGGAAGTGGAGCTATTAGTTGGATGAGTGTGAAACAATTTTGTATCACAGACTCAATAACTAAAGCTGAATATGTGGCTACATCTGAAGCTGCAAAAGAAGCTATATGGCTCTGCAAGTTCCTACGAAATCTTGAGGTGGTACCTGTTGTAACTGCACCCCTTAAACTATTTTGTGATAATGGTGGTGCGGTAGCTCAATCTAAGGTACCAAGGAACCACAAGAAACAAAACATATTGAAATGAAGTATCATCTTATTAGAGAATAGTGTAGAAAGGTTATATGACAGTACCCCAAATGGCATTAGATGCTAAATGGCAGATCTTATTACAATGGCCATTAGTGGGAAACCTTTATAACCTGCACTTAGAGCCCTAGAGCATGTGCAATATGCCAGATATGCTTTGAGAGCTAGTGGGAGATTGTTGGGAAAATATGCTCTTTAAAAGCATATGTGTTTATTTAATTGTAATAAACAAATTTTCTGATTAATAAAATAAATGAGGTATTTTATTCAAATATCTTAATTGCATTAATATTTGTATTAAAGTCTATTTAATCATATTATATGTATTTATGTGATCACCATGTGGATTCACAGAAGACATAAATACAAGTTATCTTATGATTAAATAAATTTAGTTCGCAGTTGATAAATAAAGTTGGGCACTTGATTTAGGTATAGACTGTAATAAATTCATTGAATGATTTGTCTTAATCATGTATGAATTTATTAATGTAGTACGACTACATTGAACAGGATCACATATGAGATTTAATTAACTTTGTAATAACTGTCGGACTTATTAAATCTCATAGGCGTTGATTTTACTGTAATCTTAATCTTGAGTTAATTATGATTTCATGATTGTAATTGTTATTTCATTTGAGTTACCAATGGGCACGACACATCCTTGTGGTCAAGATTACCCGGTATCTTGGTGGGAGCAATTATGAGTATTGGAGTTATGGGTTAACAATATAGAATTTGTACAACACATCTCTTGATGGGTTTTCGGCACTTGATCATAGAATTCCCTGGCCAGAGTGTGTCAACATATTTAGTATGTTGAAAATGATTATTAGAGAAAACCAGTAAGGATCAAGGAATAAGATGTTATTAAATTGATTGGACAGTTGAGATATCAATTTAATTAACGATGTGGTACAAAGGATTGTGCAGTAAAGAAATCAATGTGGCTTGGGACGAATTATTATTCGAGCATACAATTATGGAAGTCAGTTCCAATCTTTTAGTGGAGTAGATTTGGAATTAAATAATTGGACTAGTTTAATTACAGGCCTAATTATTGTAGCCACTATTGTATGTTCCCAAATGATCCCCGGGTTAGCTCATTTAATTGACTGCACCACTACTGGACTAATAAGTAAGATAACTAGCTATTTGGGTCAAAAGCCTAAATATATCATTTAGTGGGAGGCTTCATTTAATTAGCTTTTGTATAAGGGGCCTTATGTTATTTTACAAGATGGGTCCCCTATTGAAAAAGTAAATAAACGTGAGTTTTATTTAGGGCATTATTTTGGAGCCTAGGGTTTTCACTAAAGGGAGATATATAAGGCTTATTTTTCTCAACAGAAAAAAAGATGAAGCCACTTGATACAGATCAGAGAATAAAATTTTTCTCTCCATTGTTGAGAGAAAAATTTTCTCGTGCTAGTTGCTTTGGTAGTGATAAAGGCGCCCACACATCAAGTGCAGATCGAACCTGAGTCATAACCTGGAAGATCATTGGAGACTGTTCGTGATCTAACAAGCGTGGTGGTGACGGATCGTGATCTAACAGGAGTGGTGGTGGCGGATCGTGATCTAGGAGCCTAAAACACTTCAGCGGAAAAAGCCAACTCGGATTTTCAAGGTACGATTTCTAGAATACAAATTCTTATATATTATATGAGAGCGATCTTCAAAAGGTTTTATAAAAATTTAAAAACCTGATTTTTCCCAACAGATTTGACATCAACTTATCAGTTACGTTTTGAATTTTAACTGTTGCCACTTCAACTTTTCCTCCACTTTTATGGGAATTTGTTTTCATCTCTCTCTGGGAATTTGTTACATCTCTTTGTTTCTTATATAGAGGGATTTCGACCTGTCCACTGTTCCTTTATCTTCTTTATCTTCTTTATTGATTGCATCTGATTTCAATTTTCCCTCCCCTTTGAACTCATTGTCTGTTTCTTCAATGTTTTTGAAAATGGTTACACCTGGTTATGAGCGTTTGTCATATGACAAGCTCTGCCAAGCTTTAAACCTCCCTCCTAGTGTTACCTTTACTCTTTACCACGGCGAAATCAGGTCTATCCCTGAAGGGACTAGTCTTAAAGGAAGCATTATGTTGGTGCGTCGGCAAGTCTTTTATCTTACTTTCATTTCTACTTTAGTTTTAGAATTCTTCAGTGTTTGCAAGGTTGTAGTGTCCTCAACTGTATCATCAGAGCAAATCATTATTTCATGTTGTAGGACTTCCTGTTCATGTATTGCCTTCAGCAATTCAGGGTAAGGAAACCATATGGAAAAAATAGTTATTATGTCGTCCCCATTGTGAAGAGCTTCCCAATCACTCTGAATTCTTTTCGCAAGGACAGTTACAAGCAATGTATTGAATTTATGCCATTGATTGTCTTCGGGCCTTGGTGTAGGCGTTGGATTTTTAATCCAGTATTGTTGGATCTTTGATGTGCTAGTAATTTATATATTATTTATATATTTGTTTTAAATTAATTTTAGGTTAAATTATATTTTATTATGTTAATTTTATCTTAATTTTTATATTTTATTATTTTAGGTGCATTTTGGGAATAAAGAGGAATTAAATCAGAATATTCAAGTAAGAAGAGCTTAAAGAAGAAATTAATTGGAGATTTAAGGAAAGTAATGGGAGTTAAAATGCAAAAAAATCGAAGCAGCCAAGGCCTAATTGAAGTTCACGTGAAGACGAGAAGACTTAACATTGGAAATAAGTTAATTAATAAGGCAAATCATATGAAGAACGAATTAAAAGAAGAAAGCATTCTTGTGATGGGCTTTGGCCAAATTTTTATTAGCTTATTAATTGAACAAGTCACGTGCATGCATGAAAGAATAAGGCGGCTTGGCTTTTGTTTTTAATTCTTTCTATATAAGGATTTAAAGGCCACAATTGAAGCAATATAAAAGGGCCAAGCGGAAGTAACGGAGGACGGGATTAAGACAGGAGAGCAGCCGCACGAAATTGGAGCCAAGAAGGGAAAAAAAAAGAAGAACAGCAGCAGCAAGTCTTACGCAAAACCGAGAGCAGCAGGAGCAATTTGGAGGAGGAAGAAGACACTAAGCTTAATTCTTGAGTTTTTCTTTCCCTTGTCTCTATTATCTTGTTTGAATATTCCCAATTAAATTATTGGATTCTCTTTATATTCCCATGAACTAATTTATTTTACTAGGTCTACGATGTAGCCTAACTATGAAGATTTAATTCCATAAATTTGTGTTATTTTTAATTTATTATTCCATGGTTGAGTATTCATTATTGTGCTTAATGCTTTTAAATATCTGGCCAATATTTAAATGATTTGAGGATACATAATGAGACCAAGAGGAGATTTATATATTTTTGCTCTGTGTAATTTATGCCATGAATTGAACGAAAGGCAGAGATGTGCCAACGTGATTCGTGCAATTTTTCTAAGAATTTCCATAGAGCTTAATGAATCTTTGTATATTTAAATTCACATAGAGATATAGTGGGTTAATATGTGAATGTATTTTTGATATTACTCGAGAGAGGATATTGAATAGACTAGGGAAATTCACTGTTAACGTGGGTAATAAACTTTAATAACATAGATAGAGGATTAAATTGGATTGATTATGGTGAAATCGAATGTCCTAATGTCTTAATCTCTTGGTGATTTCTATTACTGCCTGCATCTTTATTTAATTTTTAGATAATTTAATTTATTTTAATTTTTAATCTAAATTCGCTTATTCGATTGTTCAAATAAATTAGGGTTAGAATAATTTTGGTAACTAATAGGATATACAATCTCTGTGGGACGATGCTCTACTCTTCATTATAATACTTGTGCTGGCTAGTACAATTGCCAATTTACGCATCAAGTTTTTGGCGACATTGCCGGGGATTGTTTGGATTAGTATCGATACCAACTAACCTTAGTTTAATTTGAATTTTGTTTTTATTGTTTTTATTTGAATTTTTGTTTTCTTGTTTAATTTTATGAGACGTTCAAGAAGTTTTGATTTATTGCCTTTTGATCCAGAAATTGAACGCACTTGTAGAAGGCTTAATAGAGAAAGGAGAGAAGCTTTACATGAGCAACAACTAATCATGGCTGACGAAGCATTACACAGAAATGAGGATGCAAGACCTTTAAGAGACTATGTTGTTCCTACAGTTAATGGTGCTCGCTCAAGCATTGCACGCCCTGCCGTTCAAGCCAATAATTTTGAAATTAAGCCAGCCATAATCCAGATGATTTAGACGTCAGTACAATTTGCTAGGATGCCAAATGATGATCCAAATGCTCATATTGCAAATTTCTTGGAAATTTGTGACACATTTAAACAAAATGGTGTTTCAGACAATGCTATCAGGTTAAGGCTCTTTCCGTTTTCACTGAGGGATAAAGCAAAAGAGTGGTTGAACTCACTCCCTGCTGGAACAATCACTACATGGGATGGTTTAGCGCAGAAGTGCTTAGCAAAGTACTTTCCTCAAGCAAAAACAGTCAAGTTGAGGAATGACATCACAACCTTTGCTCAGTTCGAGATGGAATCATTATATGAAGCGTGGGAGAGATACAAAGACCTACTAAGAAAATGCACACATCATGGTCTACCATTTTGGTTTCCAGGAAAAAAATTTCACAATGGTTTGGGATCCAATACCAGAACAATGATTGATGCTGCAGTGGGAGGAACATTAATGGGAAAAACTCCAGAAGCAGTTTATGAATTATTGGAGGAGATGGCCTCTAATAATTATTAGTGGTCTTCAGAGCGACCAACATCAAAGAGAGCTACAGGAGTTCATAATGTTGATGTGGTCACTGCTTTATACGAACAGATAACTGCTATTCGTAACAAGTTGGAGAATCTAAATATTCAAACTCAATCGCAAGTGTGTGAATTATGTGGAGGGAATCATACTAGCGTCAATTGCCAAGTTGGAAGTCCTTTTGCACCATCATTAACTGAACAAGCTCATCATGTGTTGAACTTCCAGAGACAATAAAATAACCTATATTCCAATACCTATAATCTAAGCTGGAGAAACCATCCAAATCTATCATGGAACAACACTCAGAATGCATTGGCACAACCTCCAGGGTTCCAACCACAAGAAAAGAAGTCAAACTTAGAAGATGCTCTTACCCAGCTTACAACAAATATGTCTCAATTCATGACCAAAATAGAGACAACTTTTCAAAATCAAGCTGCATCAATTCGGAACCTCGAGGTACAAGTGGGTCATATTGCAAACTTGCTATCCAGTAGACAACAAGGCTCTCCGCCAAGCAACACCGAGACAAATCCAAAAGAGCAAGTTAATGCAATTATACTTTGGAGTGATAAACAATTTGATGAGCCGCAAAAAAGAAGCAAAGAAAGTTTATGAAGAACAAGCTGAAGACACCACCAAGGTTTCAAAGGCAACAAATTTAGAAATACCACAACCTAAACCAGCAGCACCAGTCAAGGCCTATGTTCCTCCAATCCCTTTTCCTCAGCGTCTTCGAAAAAATAACATAGATAAGCAATTTTTAAAATTTCTTGATTTGTTTAAGAAATTACTTATTAACATTCCTTTTGCAGATGCTTTGGAACAAACGCTGCTTTATGCCAAATTTATGAAGGAAATATTGTCCAACAAGAGGAAATTTGAGGAGCATGAAATTGTAATGTTGACTGAGGATTGCACCGCCATCTTGCAAAATAAATTGCCACCAAAACTGAAAGATCCAAGAAGTTTTAATATTCCATGCACTATTGGAAATACTTATTTTGATAAAGTTTTGTGTGATTTAGGTGCAAGCATTAATTTGATGCCTTTTTCTGTTTTTAAGAAATTAGGTTTGGGTGAACCTAAGGCAACAACTGTTACCCTCCAATTGGCAGATAGATCTATAAAGTATCCAAGGGGCATAGTTGAGGACGTGCTTGTGAAGGTTGACAAGTTTATATTCCCTGCAGATTTTATTGTCTTGGATATGGCTTAAGATATAGAGTTACCTCTTATTCTAGGCTGACCATTCTTAGCTACAGGAAGAGCTTTGATTGATGCTCAGGAAGGGAAATTGATTTTAAGAGTTCAAAATGAGCAAACCATTTTCAATGTGTACAGACCTATCAAGTATCCAACTAAACTCAAAGAATGTTTCCAAGAAGACACGATGGATAGAAAAATGGGTAATGCATTTAGGGCATGTTTGGCACGCAGTAATATATAGGATAAGGACTCCGCATTGCATTAGAATTATACAATCTCATGTTTGGCAGTTACAGCTCATTGCATTAACTAAAATTTATAATGCGGTAACACCCGCATAAACTAAACCCGACCCCCCCTCCCCCACGGGTTTATACGGGTTTGCAATAGATCTTTCTCCTTCCCTCAACTTTCTCTTTCTTTATGCTCTCTCACGAACACAGCACTCCACACTAGGCCATCGTCCTTCGCTGCGCAACACCCAGCTCCACCACCACCCCATCCCGCAACACCACTGCCTTCTCTTTTGGAAGCAAGATCTTATTTGGATAGGGTAATTTTTAAAAACCTCCCCTGAGGTTTGAGCTTGTTGCAAGTAGATGACGAGAATTTGTTTATTTGTAAAAAACCCCCTACCGTCAATTAATTTTAACATTGACCGTTAGTGGACTGTGCAAAGACAATATTGCCCTTAACAACAGTTTGTAGACTGACATAACTAAAAAAAAAAACTAAAATTGTTAGCGCGAAAAGCACAAATCCTATTTTTTGACAATTTTATCCTTGTCAATTCCAAAGATTTACAATATCATAGGTAAAGATTATGACTATTTCATTTTCAAGTTTTTAATTTTATCTTTCTTGTAGGAATTTTAAGGAAATATCAATAATTTAAAGAGGATTTTTTAAGTTTTTAATTTTATCTTTCTTGTAGGAACTTTAAGGAAATATCAATAATTTAAAGAGGGTAAAATAACTAACAATTTTAGTTTTTTTAGTTATGTCCGTCTACAAACTGTTGTTAAGGGTAATATTGTCTTTGCACAGTCAACTAATGGTCAATGTTAAACTTAACTGACAGTAGGTGTTTTTTTTTACAAATAAATAGATTCTCTCCATCTACTTGCAACAAGTCCAAACCTCAGGGAAGGTTTTTAAAAATTACCCTATTTGGATATATAAATACATTTATGCACAAGCTGATGTTAATAATATGATTCAAATTTTTTTCTTTTTTATTGTGTTGTTTGGAGTTGGTTCAAAATTTCAAATTAAATTTAGGTGTTAAATTTACCTAATGTATATTCTGTAACGCAATTCAAGAGACTCCATTATTGTTTTTTTTTTTTAAACCAGTGTAATATTTGATAGTTTTAACAAGTCATATGTAATTGACAATTTTAACTATCATATTTATATGACATTTTACTCTTGTTATTGATATTTGACAATTTTTAGTTAATGTGCCTGATTGTAGGGGCTTAGGCTCTTATTCTTATGCATAAATAAGATTGTGCATTATGTCATGTATCAACTTCAATTATAATTCCATGTCCCAATTAAATGCCTGTAAGTTATGATCTTTCACCTGTAGATTTTGTTAAAATAGGATCGTTAGCTTTTTCCTTTCTTATTTTTGATAAGAGATCTTGTAAGAAATTTCTAAAAATGAAAGAATGAAAAAGATTTTAAATTTATGGATTAAGCAATCCTAGAATTTGAATTTATGAAATTAGAAGACCACGGTTGGACGTATTGCATTTTATTTATGTTTTGATATTATTTAGAGGTTATTTAATTGAATTATTTGCTTCAATCTTCATTTCAAAGGTTATATATTTGGAAAATATTGTAAAAATAAATGTTATACTGACAAAAATTTAAAGCTATAAAGTTTGATTTTTATGAAGAATTATGATATTAAAACATAATGTTAAATTTCTCAATTTTAAAAATTTTGATATTTAGTATTTTTCTAAGTATTAATAAATATTATTTTAAAAATATGTAATCAAAATTAATCACTAAAAAAATTAATACAGTACAATGCGGCTGTTGGTGTATAAATACTAATGCTATTGGTGTCAATGTGCAAGTGTACACAACAAGTAATAAAGTGATGAGTATTCAAGATCGTCTCCACAGCTATTGATGTTATTAGACTTGCTACATCAATCTTAACAGTGCAGATTTTGTGCTAAAATAAAATAAACAATTAATGAAACTAATGTACTAATTAAAAAAAATGCTATAAATAAAATGCAACAAAGTAAATTATCACGTCAAACTCAAGGATAAAACTAATGGAAATATATAGTAGTTGAGTAAATAAACCCTCCTAATGGTCTTGACTATTTTCTAATGGTTGGCTCGGTTGCTGCAGTATCTGCTACAACACTGGGCAGAATCCTTATGTATCCTCAGCCGTTGCATGTTGGATATCTTATATCTATATGCAACCTAACAGTGATCAGTTGCTATGCCAACATGAGATATAACATTACATGCTTAGGTTCTATTTACCCTACAAGGTGAATCCTTATGTCTAGTTCATCACTAATCTTAAATCAAGCATGGCCCTTTTGGGACTTAAGTAAAACTCAATCCGGGAAACTCAATTTAAGATCAAGTATTGTTCTGATATGTTCCACTAAGATAGGCCCTTTTGCGGCTCTTCATTAGCTAGTATCATTAAAATGGGTGATCAACCGAAATAACGAATAAAATAAATACTATCAAAACAAACTGCTACAACAAACATGCAGCAACACATATATTCAGTCAATAAACCATCAAGATTGTTTATCACTCAACCACAAATAAATTTAGTTCATGGTTCGCAAAAGAAAAATAAAGAACAAAGTTTTAGCCATGAAACACATCCCTATGAATAAATAGAAAACACGAAAACAAGAGAAAGATTGAGCTCCCAATTGATCTTTGTAATTTTTCCTCTTGTGTAGCCTTCAATCTCTCTCTTGAATCTTGTTTTTCTTTTGTTTCTTTGTGTTTTTCTCCTTGGGTGACGGCCCTCCCTTTTCCTTATAATGTGTGCTTCTTTTATAGTTGAAAATTAGGGTATACCGAAGCCTAGGGCGCACATAAGTCAGATTAGGAAACTGCAGATCGCAATTCTGTAAGTATCTTGCACGAAATTTTCTCTATTGTTGTTCCAAGATTGCTACAGCAATGGCTACAGCAACGGCTACAGCAACTGCACTGTTCCAGATTTGTTTCAATTCTTTTATAGCCATGTCCTTCCTCCTTTTTGCCAGTCTATTACATCAGCATTCCTTCCATGAATTATAAGCTTCTGGAAACCTACAATTATGCACACAATTTGAGCACGAATTAGTTTAAATCAAGTAAAACTTATTAAGACTAAACTAAAATGAATGTTTATGCAAAATGTAACAAAAATGCAATAAAAAAACATCATTTACTCTCTAAGTGATCTTGATTTAAGTCTAGAATTGTCATAATAACTCTCATTTCATAGAGTTATCACACCCCCAAACTTAAATCGTTACTTGTCCTCAAGTAATGACAACAACACTCACTCTTTAATCACACAATCATGCAACAAATAACTTAACTTTGTCATCAAATTTGTGAGGATTCTTCCACCCTCAGATCACACTCTTACTCATACAAAATTGCCATAGTAGTTCCAGTTTTAGACTTAGGCCTCATTTTATCCAGAGTGTGTGTGTGCCACTTTGATCAAATTTCAGAGGTGCTACAGCATTGCACAAACTTTGTATACAATTAAAAGGTAGAACACAAATATATTCACATATGGGGGAGCAGAACTCACAATTATATTCAAATTGTGCTACAACAATAATAAATTTTTTTTTTTAGTTAAACCCTTCAATGCAACATTGAGCTTTCATGTGAATGCCTATCACTTGTAATGACGACACCCATTACTCATTCACAGTACATGTCAGAGTTGCTACAACAACGCATTCAGGATGTTATATCTAGGTCATACCGTTGGACGCTTTTAACTCAAGGCTGAACATGGGGCTCATGAACAGACCATGTTACTCAGTATCCTATGTAGCAGACCTCTTTATCACCATTTTTTTTGCTTTTCTTCTTCTTTTTTTTCTCTTTTTTTTTATAATTGCTGCAGCACTATTCGTAGCTCGTGTTGCCTTTGGACTCAAGTTTGCATATAGGGTGCATACTCAACCCTGGTTACTCAGCAACTTAAACCATTGGAGCAGAATTTGTTTCGTAACATGCACAGTCCAACAAAAATTTTCCCCTAAACTTGAGATATTTTCTACTCTTTTTTTTTCCTAACACTGCTACAGCATTCTCATAAAACTCAACCAAAGTTTAAGTGTTGGAACAGAAGTTCAACCTCCATCTATAACTATCTCTACTTGGCTTTCTTATAAATATTGAATAACACTCAATTTATCTTCATTAGGTTTTCAAATCCATACACAAATATTAAATAACAGAGCTTTACACAACACAAGCATAAACACATGTACTCAGAAACACAACCCCCCCAAACTTGAGTGGTGCTGTGTCCTCACAAGCACACAAAACAAAACCACATAAACCAGACATGCATACACTAAATAAAAGGACATGCAAAATAAATTAGAAAATTAAAACTAAATGAAAGAAAAGTTTTGCAGTAAGAAGTAAAATAAACTAACGGTTAGGGGTACTGCCCTGTTGCTGGAAGCACTGCTACAACATAGGCTGTAAAGGGTCACTTTTTCTTTGATATACTTCTCAAACGCTCCTTATCATAAAATCTAATCAATCCATTTGTTGCTGCAAAAGCAAGGAATGCCTATGTTGTTTGAGAATCTTCTGTTATATGTCATGCTGTAAGTGATGCTGCATCAATTCCTTCTTGCACTTTTTGCCCATATTTTTTTTTTACTTGCTGCAATTTAACATAAAGACAAAAAATTAGATGCACACTTACAATAATAAAAAGACAAATTAAATAATTTAAAAACTAAATTCAATGATTTAAAAACTTGAAACAACTTCCTTTATTGGGTTGCCTCTTAATTAGCACTTGATTTTAGGTCTTTCAGCCTGACCTTTCTTGTTTCCTCAACCTGGATCCTTCAAGAACCGATCCTTCTTTAGGCTATTCACATCATCTCCCATATAGTGCTTTACTTTCAGCCCATTAACCTTGAATTCTTGTTGGTCTAGAGTGAGTTCCCTTTGCTGGATTCGCTCGTCAATTCTGAAGGGTTACTTCTCCCCTGACCATGCTATGTTAGCTGCTTTATGATCTTCATCATCAAGTTCTTCAAATGTTACAACATTGATTTCTTCCTTACTGCAGCAACTGTATAATCTCTCTGCTTCAACAAAGTCCACAACACTGATAAAATTACAATCTTCAATCTCATCGGGACTTTTCATGACATCCAGCACATTGAATGTAACTTGTTGGTTATTCACCCTCATGGTTAATTTTCCTTTTTGAACATCAATTAGAGTCTTTCCCGTGGCTAAGAAAGGTCTTCCTAGAATGATTGACACTTCTTTGTCTGCCTCAAAGTCTAGCACAATAAAATCCACTGGAAAAATAAATTTATCCACCTTCACCAACACATCTTCAATCTTCCCTTCTGGATATGCATGAGATCTGTCAGCAAGTTGTAAAGATACTGTTGTTGGTCTACATTCACCAACTCCCAATTGCTTAAACACTGATAAAGGCATGAGATTGATGCTAGCCCCTAAATCACAAAGTGCTTTGCCACTGTATTTAGTGCCTATAGAGCATGGGATTGTGAAGCTTCCTGGATCCTTCATCTTTTGTGGTATCTTACTCTAGAGCATTCGGCTGCACTCTTATGTTAGAGCAATTGTTTCAAACTCTCCAAGTCTTCTTTTTCTTTGTCAAAATATCCTTAAAAGTTTTTCATAATTTGGCATTTGCTCTAGAGCTTCCACCAAAGAGATATTGATATGTAGTTGTTTCAGCACTCCTAAGATTTTGTTGAACTGCTTGTCTTGTTTTTACTTATGAAACCTTTGAGGAAATGGTGGTGGATGTCTAAACTGTTGTGCTGCAGCAGGTTGTGTAGACTGCTTCCTTTTGCCATGTTCTGGGTTGGTGCTACAGCCTCGTTATCCACAAGTATTGGATCATCATTTTCGGCAAATGCTGTAGCTTGACTGCTCTCATCAGTGTGCTGTGAAGTGGAGGATTGTGGCTCTTTTTCACTTTGAGTTTCTTTCTGGATTGAAGTGGGCTCAACTCTTCTTTTTGGCACCCCAACGGGACTATGAACATCCTTTCCAGATCTCAAGTTAATTACTTTGCAGTGCTCTTTCCCTTCGCTTCGTGGGTCCTCTGTATTACTGGGTAAACTACCTTAAGGTTTGTTGCTCAATGCTACAGCAAGCTGTCCAATTTGATTTTCCAAGTTTCTCAAAGATACAGTATGACTTTGGACAACTGCTTCATTCTTCACATTATAATCCTTAATTAAACCTTCAAGGGAGCTAAGTTGATCATTGTTGATGTTTATTTTCTCTTGATTTTGTGGATAAAATCCTGGTGGTTGAGCCAGTCTGTTCTGTCCACTGAATGCTACAGCAGGTTGATTCTGATTACTCCATAAAAAGTTTGGGTGTTGTCTCCATCCAGGGTTGTAAGTGTTTGAATATGGATTGTCCTGGTTCTGTCTATTGAAGCTGCCCACATAATTGAGTGAAGTTGGATTCTCAGGACAATTGTCGAATAAATGCCCTCTCCTCAATAAACACAAGACACATCAGAAATTTGGTTAACAGTTGCTAGAGCAGTAGTCATAACCTTTACCATCTTTATTAATGAAGCTACTTGGGCTGATAACGCTGTCAAGGCATCTACGTTATGGACTCCTGTTGTTCCTTTTGCTACAGCTTTTTTGGTTGATGGCCACTGATAGTTATTGTTGGCTATCCTCTCCAAAATTTCATAAGCCTCATTGTAAGACTTAGATAACAAGATCCCATTTGCTGAAGCGTCCACCATCAATCTAGTGCTTGGGTTGAGACCATTATAGAAAGTTTCCAACTGTATGCAGCAAGGAATACCATGATGAGGACATTTTCTGAGTAACTCCTTAAATCTCTCCCATGCGTCACACAAGCTCTCATCTTCAAGTTGATGGAAAGATGTGATCTCGTTCCTCAACTTTGCATTCTTGGTTGGCGGGAAGTATTTCATCAAAAATTTGTCAGCCAAATCATTCCATGTAATGATAGAATCTGGTGGTAGAGAATTCAACCATGCTCTTGCTCGATCTCTCAAAGAAAATGGGAAAAGTCTGAGTCTCAATGCTTATTGCGATGCTCCAGCAATCTTGAAAGCATCACTTACTTCCAAAAATAACTTAAAGGTGTAGATGAGGATCTTCGGATGGCAAACAATTAAATTGCCCCACTGTTTGAAGCATCTGAAACATCACGGGTTTGAGTTCAAAATTGTTAGCTTGAACATCGGGTCTAACTATTCCTGGATGTATGGCTTGAGGAGTCAACACTGCGTAGTCTCGAATAGCTCCATCTCTATCGTGTGCCATGTTAATAATGTTGTTGTTCCCTGGTTGCCTTTGAACACGTTTTCCATTCAGACCTTCATGTACATTGACTGGTTGTATCCCCTCTCTACGGTTCAAGTTTCTTAAATCTTGCAAATCATCCATTGCTACAGTAGCTTGTAATTCCCGATGCTCTCTTCTCAATCTCATTGCAGTTCTTTCAATTTCTGGATCAAACTGGAAGTCAACAGATTTATATTTGCGCATGTAAGGGTTGCTAGATCACATATGTCAACAAAATAAACAAATTAAATTAAAATAAAAAATTAGCACCGTTAAAATTAATTTCACAAATCACAATTAACAATCAATATCCGGCAACGGCGCCAAAAATTTGTTGGTGTATAAATACTAATGCAATTGGTGTCAATGTGCAAGTGTACACAACAAGTAATAAAGTGATGAGTATTCAAGATCGTCTCCACAGGGATTGATATTATTAGACTTGCTACAACAGTTTTAACAGTACAGATTTTGTGCTAAAATTAAACAATTAATGAAACTAATGTACTAATTAAAATAAAAATGCTATAAATAAAATGCAACAAAGTAAATTATCACGTCAAACTCAAAGATAAAACTAATGGGAATATATAGTAGTTGAGTGAATAAACTATCTTAATGGTCTTGACTATTTTCTAATGATTGGCTCGGTTGCTGCAGTATCTGTTGCAACACTAGGCAGAATCCTTATGTATCCTCAGCCGTCGCATGTTGGATATCTTATATCTATATGCAACCTAACAGTGATCAGTTGCTATGCCAACATGAGATATAACATTACACGCTTAGGTTCTATTTACCCTACAAGGTGAATCCTTACTTCTAGTTCATCACTAATCTTAAATCAAGCATGGCCCTTTTGGAACTCAAGTAAAACTCAATCCGGAAAACTTAATTTAAGATCAAGTATTGTTCTGATATGTTCCACTAAGATAAGCCCTTTTGCGGCTCTTCATTAGCTAGTATCATTAAAATGGGTGATCAACCGAAATAACGAATAAAATAAATACTATCAAAACAAACTGCTACAACAAACATGCAGCAACACATATATTCAGTCAATAAACCATCAAGATTGTTTATCACTCAACCACAAATAAATTTAGTTCATGGTTCGCAAAAGAAAAACAAAGAACAAAGTTTTAGCCATGAAACACATCCCCATGAATAAATAGAAAACACGAAAACAAGAGAAGGATTGAGCTCCCAATTGATCTCTGTAATTTTTCCTCTTGTGTAGCCTTCAATCTCTCTGTTGAATCTTGTTTTTCTTTTGTTTCTTTGTGTTTTTCTCCTTGGGTGACGGCCCTCCCTTTTCCTTATAATGTGTGCTTCTTTTATAATTGAAAATTAGGGTAAACGGAACCCTAGGGCGACCATAAGTCAGATTAGGAAACTACATATCGCAATTCTGTAAGTATCCCGCACGGAATTTTCTCTTTCATTGTTCCAGGATTGCTACAGCAACGGCTACAGCAACTGCACTGTTCTAGATTTGTTTCAATTCTTTTATAGCCACGTTCTTCCTCCTTTTTGCCATTCTATTGCATCAGCATTCCTTCCATGAATTATAAGCTTCTGGAAACCTACAATTATGCACACAATTTGAGCATGAATTAGTTTAAATCAAGTAAAACTTATTAAGACTAAACTAAAATGAATGTTTATGCAAAATGTAACACAAATGCAATAAAAACACATCATTTACTCTCTAAGTGATCTTGATTTAAGTCTAGAATTGTCATATTTTGTTAATTTATGTATTTTTTATTTATATGGTCGGTTCTACCGCCTAGCATTTTAATTTCAGTTTATTTATTCTTGTACGTTAATTTATTTAATTTTATGTTTTATTATATGGCTGGTTTTAAAATACTGCCTAAACTGTTTATTTTAATTTCTTTGTTTATGGTTGGTTTCACCGCCTAATTTATTTATTTATTTATTTTCAGTTTGTTTATTTTCATTTCCCATTTTTTTTAATTTCTAATTTATTTTTATTTTCTGCAATTTTCATTTAGCGTTTTAGCATTGCATTGCATGCATGCGTCGTTGGTCTCGTACAAATAGTGGCAGATTAGTTAGGAAGTCACCTTCACCACCCTTAGATATGGCTGACATAGGAGCTGGAAATTTTTCAGAGTACGAAGATAACCAAGCCTTGCAAAATCTTCATGAACAGCCTAGGGCCCTTAGAGACTTCATGCATCCCACTATAACAAGGTCACCATCATGCATAGTTTTCCCTCCTGATGCATCACGTTTTAATTTCAAACCTGATATCATTCAACTTCTTCCTACTTTTCATGGTTTTGAGTTTGAAAATCCATATTTGCATTTAAGGAAATTTGAGGAAGTTTGTAACACATGTACTGATCAAAATTGTAGCATGAATATAATCAGGCTTAAGTTTTTTCCTTTATCAGTAAAAGATAAAGCTAAAACTTGGCTACAAAATCTTAGGCCAAGATCCATCAGAACTTGGGATGAAATGCAAGCACAATTTTTGAAAAAATTCTTCCCACCCCACAGAACTAATTCTTTCAAAAGACAAATCACCACATTCATTCAAAAACCAGGAGAACCCATCTACCAATGTTGGGATAGGTTTAAAGAACTACTTAATATTTGCTCACACCACGGTTTTGAAACATGGAGATTAGTGTCTTATTTCTACGAGGGATTAACATCCCAAGGTAGACAAGTCGTTGAAATGATGTGCAATGGTGAGTTTAGGGATAAAAGTCCTGAAGATGCATTAGACGATCTTGACTTTATAGCATAGAATACACAACACTGGGATACAGTTGGGTCTTATGAGTTATCAAGTAAACCCAAGCCATCTCCATCTGGTGGAGGCATGTATAACCTTAGGGAAGAACATGATTTTCAAGCCAAATTTGCATCCTTAGTTAGAAAAGTCGAAGCATTAGAGTAAAAAAAGAATGATCATGTAAAGTCTGTTCAAAATATTTCATGTTATATTTACGATTCTACTGACCATTCTACGTAGGACTGTCCAACTTTGCCAGCTCTGAGAGAAAGTTTGATTGAACAAGTAAATGTCGTTGACAATTTCAAAAGGCCAAATCCAAATCCATACTCACAAACACATCTGGCTGGAGAAACCACCTAAATTTTAGTTGGAGAAATGACAATCATGCACAACCTGCATTACCAGTTTCTCCACGTCAAAATTTCCAAAACTCCCAGAGTTACCAACCATATGTCCCACCACCAAGAAAAACTCTAGAAGACACATTGCATTCATTTATTGAAAAACAAGAGTCAATCAATAACCAAACGATGCAAACCTTAACCAATTTGACAGAAACTATCTCCAAACGTACATCTACTCTGACCATGCATGATAAAAGAAAGTTTCCTGCTCAACCTAAACCAAACCCCAAGAGTCATAAACATCCGCAAATGGGAAATTCAGGAAACCAAATATATGAGTCAAGTCAAATCGGTTATAACCCTTCGTGGTGGTAAAGTGGTCAAAAAACACATTGTGGACCCTCGTGAAACTAGTACAGATTCAATTTCAGAAAATAGGGAAGAGTTTGTCGAACCTTTAACCCATGAAGAGATAACCAACTCTCCTCCTGTACCCCCATTTCCTCAAGCACTAATCAAGCCAAAGAAATTAAACCACAGTCCAGAAATTTATGAAGTTTTTAAACAAGTAAAGGTCAACATTCTTCTGCTGGATGTCATTAAACAGGTGCCTTCTTATGCTAAATTTCTGAAAGATCTATGCATGGTGAAAAGGAAACATAAGGTGCAAAAGAAAACTTTTCTAGCAGAACATGTAAGTTTCATTCTCTCAACCAATAGTGCTTTGAAATACAAGGATCCTGATTGTCCAACTATTTCTTGCACTATTGGGGATCATAAAATTAGACACGCTTTACTTGATCTTGGTGCTAGTGTTAATTTGCTTCCTTACTCAGTGTACCAACAACTCAATCTCGGTTAGTTAAAACCAACTTCTACCACTTTTTTACTTGCTGATTGATCGATTAAGGTTCCAAAAGGAATAATTGAAGATGTATTAGTCCAAGTCGATAAATTCATATAACATGTGGATTTTATTATTTTGGAAACAGAACTAATTGCTAATGAATGCAAACAAATTCCTGTTATATTAGGTCGATAATTTTTAGCCACTATTAATGCTTTGATTAATTACAGGAATGGATTAATGAATTTATCTTTCGACAACATGACATTGGAACTCAATGTGTTTAACATGTGTAAATAACGTTACCACCAAGAAGATGATGATAACGAGAATAAGAAGATTGATCTCATCAAGCCAATCATTGAGGAACACATTCAGGATGAGAATTTTACAAACTCTGGGAAAATTTGTTTTGCTGGTTCTTTTCAATTAAGTAAAGAATTAAATTGTGATACTGCTAAGGTATGTTGTACACTTGATTTTATAAAGGTACATACAGGTGACGATGACCAATCGAACTTTGAAGATACGATACAACCTGAAGAACCAAATGAAGAGGAAGCACCAGAGCTCGAATTAAAGCCCTTATCAAAAGAATTGAAGTATGCATATCTTGGAGAGCAGTAGACATATCTGGTGGTAATTTTTCCCAGCTCACGTATGATCACGAAGGTAAATTGTTATCTATACTAAAAAGGCATAAAACTGCATTTGGTTGGACTTTAAAAGACATAAAAGGCATTAATCCTTTAATTTGCACACACCGAATACACTTAAAGGAAAATTCCAAAAAAACCCGCCAACCATAAAGAAGACTAAACCGTCATATGAAAGAGTGGTAAAGAATAAGGTCCTTAAACTACTAGATGTATGAATTATCTATCATATCTCTGATAGTAAATGGGTAAGTCCAACACAAGTAGTACCAAAGAAATATGGAATAACCGTTGTAAAAAATGAAAAAGGTGAACCAATCCGAACACGAATTCCATCTAATTGGTGCCTGTGCATTGATTACAAAAAATTAAATGATGCCACTAGAAAATATCATTTTCCCCTTCCGTTTCCAGACCAAATTCTCGAAAGAGTAGCTAGACATCCCTACTACTGCTTTCTTGATGATTACTCTAGCTATTATCAAATCCCTATAGCCTTAGAAGACCAGGAAAAGGCCACATTGACATGCCCATTTGGAACATTTGCATTTAGAATAATGCCCTTTGAACTTTGTAATGCTCCTGCAATATTTCAAAGGTGCATGCTAAGCATTTTTAGTGACATGGTTGAAAATTATCCAGAGGTTTTTATGGATGATTTAACTGTATTTGGTAATTCTTTTGATACATGTCTTGATAATCTAGAAAAAGTTTTGAAAATGTGCAAAGAGAAATGACTAGTTTTAAATTGGGAAAAATGTCATTTCATGACCACTTCTAGAATTGTTTTGGGTCATGTTGTGTATTCAAAAGAAATTGAAGTTGACAAAGTCAAAGTTGAAGTCATTTCAAAATTACCCTCACTAAAGATAATTAGAGAAGTTCATTCCTTTTTAGAATATGCAAGATTTTATAGGAGGTTTATAAAAGACTTTAGTGCCATATCTAGACCACTTTGTAGCCTTCTAATAAAAGACTCACCTTTTGAATGGACTAAAGATAGCAAATAAGCTTTTGAAAAAATAACTACTCTTTTGACATCAGCCCCGATAATGCAACCCCCTGATTGGTCTTTGCCTTTTGAGCTAATGTATGATGCCAGTGATTATGTTGTTAGTGTTGTTCTTGGACAAAGAAAGGAAGGTAAGCCTTTTGTCATCTATTATGCAAGTAGAACTTTAAATAGTGCTCAAATGAATTATACTACAACTGAGAAAGAACTACTTGCTGTAATATTTGCATTGGATAAATTTCGTTCTTATTTAATTGGTTCACCCACTATTGTTTATTCTAATCATGCTGCTGTGAGATATTTAATGTCAAAACAGGATGCCAAACCAAGGTTGATACGATGGATTTTGCTACTTCAAGAATTTAACTTGACAATCAAGGACAAAAATGACGCTGAAAATGTTGTTGCAGATAATCTTTCAAGACTTACGAATGAGTCTTCAATTGAAATAACACCCATCAATGATTCTTTCCCTGATAAATTTTTATTTTCTATAAACAAAATGCCTTGGTATACTAATATTGTTAATTATCTTGCAACATGTGAAATGCCATGTGGCTGGAGTTCCCAAGACAAGAAGAAATTCTTAACAGAAGTGAGAAGTTTTTACTGGGATGATCCATACCTATTCAAGTACTAGTCTGATCAAATTTTTTGAAGATGCATACTAGACGACGAGGTAAGCAGGGTGATTTAATTTTGTCATTCTGAAGCATACAGTGGCCATTTTTCTTCAAAAAAGACAGCTGTAAAAATATTGCAGTGTGGATTTTATTGACCTACATTATTTAAAGATTCACATACATTCTATAAAGTGTGTAAGAATTGTCAAATGGTAGGGTCTATTTCAAAGCGAAACATGATGCCTTTAAACCTCATCCTTGTCATTGAAATATTTGATTATTGGATAATTGATTTTATGGGCCCTTTTCCATCATCATTTGGATTTGTATACATTTTGGTTGTTGTTGATTATGTTTCAAAATGGATCGAGGCAATTCCTTATCGGCACAATGATCACAAAATTGTGATCTGCTTTTTAAAAGAAAATCTTTTGAGCAGAATTGGAATACCTCGAGTTATTATCAGTGATGGAGGTAAGCATTTTTGTAATAAGCCATTTGAGTCCTTAATGAAGAAATATGAAATTACACATAAAGTTGCTACCCCTTATCACCCTCAACCAAGTGGTCAAGTTGAATTAGCAAATCGGGAGATAAAACAAATTTTAGAAAAGACAGTTAATCAAAACCATAAAGATTGGTCTCTTCAACTAACTCATGCACTTTGGGCATATCATACTGCTTTTAAAACATCTTTAGGAATGTCACCCTATCGGCTTGTTTATGGAAAATCTTGCCACTTACCAGTTGAACTTGAACATAAATCATTTTGGGTCATTAAAGCTTTTAATTCAAATCTTGATGATACTGATAATATGCGTAAATTGCAATTAAATAAACTTGAGGAATTAAGGAATGATGCATATGAGAATTCCATAATTATTAAGGCAAGAACCAATTTTTTTCATGACAAAAGAATTAATTTTTCAGAAAATATTTGAAATTGGTCAAAAAGTGTTGCTTTATAATTCTCGTCTTCATTTATTTCCAGGAAAGTTAAAGTCAAAGTGGAATGGTCAATTTGTTGTAAAAAAATGTATATCCATATGTAGCCATAGAAATTGAGAATCCAAGGATGGTGTCACATTTAAAGTTAATGGTCAAAGATTGAAACCATATCTGGAATACCAACCACGTGAAGCAGATACTGAAATCAATTTGAGTAACCCACCAAATTTTAATTAAGCCTTTTCATTTTAACTTTTTGTGAATTTGATTTACTGTTACTTTACCATTTGAATTGTTTGATTTTTTTTCCTTTTCTCTATGTCTTGAATGGAGTGCAATGCATTGTTTTTAATTGTGTGTTGTTTGACAATCGTGCTTTAGCTCACCAATTTTTATACTTGTCATGAGTACCTCCATGAGAAGTTTCCTTTTCGATCATCTTAAAGAACTTTTACATGTACAATTTCACTTGAGGAAATTGCTCAGATTTTGTAAATCACATCTCATTCGAGATCTACAACCACTAGAGTTAGTATCCCATGTAAAAGATCTAGAAAGACAACTCAACGAAATAGAGGATGGTATTTATAATCTGTAATTGGAACTAGAGGTAAATTCAATAAAAGGACGAAGGTTAGTTATATTCCTTGTTTGTTTTTGTTTTATTTTGTTGTTCTTCTTCACTTTTGATTTGATTTTGCAGATTTGATTTGTTTTGTTTTTATTCACTCTCTCATATAAATGGCGGATAACGGTACTACATGACTTTTTAAGTCGGTATTCTCAGTTTCCCACAATAACTGAAACCTCAATGTCAGGTATGGAAGAAATACAATGAAATTGCATCACTATTTTCCTTCTCTTCCTCAAAATGCTCTTAAGAAAATTTACAAAACTCGTTGTGAACAACTGCGTTTGTTAATGATCAATGGGATTCCTACTGACATTTGCTGGTTAATTGAAGCAAAGGTCCGATTGGTAGGTGAGTTTTCTAATCCATTCATTTCCTACATGCCTGGTTTTGGTAAAAGTACATTTGCTAAGAAAAGAAGAGCTAAGCGACTTGGCTCGGAATGTTCTCATTGTGTAAGACTTGCTTGCAAAAAGCCACGTTATAAAACTTTATGAATGGTTTCTGTAAATCGTGAAGATAAAATCAAATTTGTTAAGGATAGCATAAGTAAAGAATTATTGGATGATATCTTACGATCTCTTGAGACGCATCCGAGCGGATATCTTCAACGTGAAATTCAAAATTTGTGAAAGCTGTTCTAAAAGGAAAGTGCACAGTTTAGTCTTGGCAATCTGACTTTAAAAGACCCTATTTGCCAGTTTATCGACCCATAGAGGGCATTCAAGCCGTTACTAGACATAAAACCGGAGGAATATGTGAGCCATAATCACAACTAGCAGTAAATATCCTTTTATTTTACTGTTCTTTTATCTTTTGCATTATTATTATTATTGTGTGTCTTTTTTTATCTAATCACTATTTACTTTTTCTTTTCGTTGTTTGCCTTTGAATTATTAAGCTAAAAGCTTCATGCGTCATTCAACAAATAAACTACCCCATTTACAGATGTATATCATTATGTCCGTCACCAAGATCCTTAAATAGGAGCTCCTTTTCAAGCACTCACAAATTGTTTCTTTTTAAAATTTTTGTAATGGCAGCAACTTCAAGCAGACAACTAAAGAACATTTGTGTGCTTTCTGGATTTCGCTATGGAAAGTATAAGGAGTTCGTTCAGGCAGCCATAGATCTTGGTCGTGCTATAGCAGAGAGGAAACTACATCTTGTATATGGAGGAGGTGACCGAGGGTTATCAAATCTTGTCTCTGAAGCTGCTTTCGTTCGAGGAACCCAAGTGCTAGGCATCATTCCAAAAGCCTTAAAACCTTTAGGATGTCTACCAGACCCACCAACTGGAGAAGAGTTAGTTGTCTCGGGTATGCAAGAAAGAATATCTGAAACCTGACGCTTTCATTTTCTTGCCAAGAGATCTTGCAACTTTAGAGGCGCTAATTACATTTGTTTCTTGGGCCCATTTGAATATCCATAAAAAACTCATCGGTTTGTTAAATGTTAATAAAATTATTTCTTAATCATTTCTTAATCATGCAATTAAAAATTTAAAATTATTTATATGATGACTTAATAACATTTCTTAATCATGCAATTAAAAATTATTTCATTCCATCCTTAGCGAAAAAACTCTTCATTTGTGCTCCTACTACTAATGAGTTACTTGATCTTTTGCAAGCTTACAAACCAGAGTCAAATCCCATGACTTTGGCGTTGGATTGGGCAACTGATGACGATCGCAGTAACTCTCGTAAAAAGTGTAAATTAGATTTAACTCTCTGTTTGTAAATATTTCCAGCAATCGCCGAGTGATATCTTCTAAACTCTACTCATTTCTTTAGACATTGAGGACAATGTCTCCTTCAGGTTGGGGGAAGGGAATAGTTGACAATTGTGGAATGTCTCAGTCCTAGTGATGTTTTTACTAATTTTTATTGTAAAGACTAACTTTGGATAAAAATTTAAGTCGAAGATGGCAGAATATAGAATGTAGTGTCTCTAAAAAAGCATCTTCTTAATTTTAGTATTTTGTTTCCCAAAAAAAATGTCTTCTAACTTTTTATTTTCTGCCTTTTTTCTCTTTTTCTCTTAATTATCTCCCTTAAGTATCTGCAATCAGTCCTAATTTTTTAGTGTTTTCTTTAATTAAAAAAAAGAAAAATGATTTCTTTTTCGATCTGATCTTTTAACATTAGATAACATGATGATTTTCAAATTTTGGTATTCTTATTATCTTTGGCCTTGAGTTATGTTACACTATGTTTTCCCTTTTGCATGTTGAGAAATTGGATGAATGAAATTGATTAAGTCATTTGAAGGAATATACATGTTATGAAAAGTTCAAGCGAGTTTTTGAGCCTATTATCCTTGGAGAGTAACTGTGTTTGCCTATACAACTTCACAATTTATTGTACAAGATCTCAATATTTTCTTTATAAAAAAAAGAGTAAAAAAAAGAGAAAGTTTGTGCAGCCGCATCTAAAAGTCCATTGAACTAGTGGATATAAAAGATTATTTAGAGTCCTAAAAGATGACAGAAGGCCATCTTTGATCCGTTTGATCCTTTCTAGCCAACGCTATTATAAAGAATCCATAGTTAACCCCTTTGAGCCTTTAAAAAAAAAATTCTTTTGATAACCTATTATCTTATCTCACTCCAATGTGGAGTATCACCTTATATTTTATGTTTTCCACCACCCAATTATGTTTGAAAATATGGATGATTATTTATTTTTAATAATGGTGTTATTAAAAAAGAGAGGATATGTATATAAATAAAAAATAAATAAAAGAGGATATGTATATAAAAAAAATAAAAAAAAAGAGAGAAAACAATTCCAAAAAAAAAGCACCTTGTAATCTCTAAAAAGTCCCATATTTTTCAAACATATATTTTTGTTTTCCTTATTACCTTTTTTGTTAGCCATAACTCTAGCATACGTTACGTCCTAATAAAAGTCCTTCTCGATTTTTGGAAACTATAGTCTGAAATAAAAGCTGGTAATATGGACTAAAAGATGTGGTGATGCATAAGAATAAAAATATATTTTGCTAGTAATTCCTTGAACTTGAGATCATTTTATTTCTAAGCTGTGGGCATTATTTTTTCATCTTGGTGAGAGCGTGTGATATTGTTTTATTATTCTCTCAAATCTACCATTTCTAGAGTGACAGTTTAATTTGGAATATATTTTCTTTTGAGAGAGTCACTCTTAATCGTGAAGTTTTGGGGTTTGACGTACCATTCTTAAAAGTGGCTTGATTAATGTAGCTCTGATAATTGATCATTTTACATGATTTTACTTAACCGATTTATGTGGGTGTGATTTTCTTTAGGCTGAAGATAATGCTTATATTTTTATTTGATTGTTGCCATTGATCCGATGAAAAAAGTGAACACTATTTTCAAAAAAAACAAATTTCAATTTGGTTTTGAAATTTCTCTAAATTTTTATCGCTTAAATTGTTAGGGCCTAGCAATAAGCTAGTTGGGGGTGTGATTAACACTAAAAAGTATACGTGTAATAAAGATAAAATTATTAGTTTTACACTTATTGTGTAGATTAAAGTGCTTATTATTTCTAAATTATCTTAATACTCCCCAAATATATTTTTATGTTAAATTAATTCGCAATATGTTAATTTTTATCTTGTAAATATTTTTCAGGAATAAAGATGGAATTGGAATTGAAAGCGGGAATAAAGAAGGACTGTTGGAGCAATTTGGAAGCATTATTAAGGACATGTAATCAAAAAATAAATAAATAAATAAATAAGAACAAAAGGCAACCACTTTGGTTGTTCGTGATGGTCAGGAGGCCATTATGCCTCCTGACCATTACACATTTCAATGTACATATATATATAATAATAATAAAATAAATAAAGATAATGCATTCCTTGCCTATAAAAGGGCAAGGAAATGCAGGAATTGTGTATTTAGATAGCTGAGCAGAGAGAGTTTAAACCGAGAGAGAATAAAGTACAACTGAGGAATTGTGTATTTTTCTTCTTTTTCTTCTTTTGTTGTGTAATCAAATTTCTTGTAACGTATTTCAAAAGTTTATCAAATAAATAGAGTGTTGTCTTTTCTTTCAATATGAGTGGCTAATTTTATTAAACTGAGGTAAAGGGTGAAGCTCAATGTTTCAAACTATTAAATTTATTATTTTATCAAATGAGTTTTTAAGTTTATTTTATTCTTTTCTCGTATATTTTTATGTCATGTTAATTTATAAATTTCTTTGGATCTGTATGGTATTTTGATATAATGTCGACACATTAATATAGTGTGGCACATTAGGTACTTTATTCCATATGTATCCACACACATAAAATTAAATGATATAATAATTAACTGAAAAAAGTAAGGCAAAATATAAATGAGAGACTATTAAAATTATAGTTTGAATACAAATAGTAGATCTCGAACCTTAGCATATTTTTAAATTGATTTCAAATAATTTATTTTCCCCACAATTAATTTTCTTAGTTTTAAATTGACTACTAGATTTAAAATTCCCTGTGGTTCGACCTCGGACTCACCGGGTTATATTATAACTAGACACTTTTATACTTGGTAGTAATACACTTTTGAGTCGTGTCATTGATAATGATGCATATGAAGAACTACAAAAAGAGTCATCAATGGATAACCAAAAGGATGCACCACATGGAAATCAAGAGGAGCAACATGAAGAAATGAGTGCAGAGCAAAATGAAAGTACTTATCAATCACTCCCCGAGGAATGGAGATATGTGTCTTCTCATCCTAAAGAATTGATTTTAGGAGATCCCTCAAGTGACATAACAACTAGATCATCATTTAGAAATACTTGTGAGCATGTTGCATTCATATCTCAAGTTGAACCAAAAATCTTTTGCGGATGCGAAAATGATGAATCTTGGATTATGGCAATATAAGAGGAGTTAAATCAATTTGAGAGAAATAATGTATGGGAACATCAATCTATTATAGGCACTAAATGGCTATTTAGAACTAAAATGGATGAATCTGGTGTAGTTGTAAGGAATAAAGGTAGACTAGTGGCTCAAGGTTACAACCAAGAAGAGGGAATTGATTTTGATGAAACATTTGCACCTATAGCTAGACTAGAGTCCATTAGGATACTCTTAGCATTTGCATGTCACAAAGATTTCATTTTATTTCAAATGGATGTCAAGAGTGCTTTCTTAAATGGTTATATTATGGAGGAAGTTTATGTGAAACAACCCCCTAATTTTGAAAATAAAAAATTTCCAAATCATTTTTATAAGTTATCAAAGGCATTGTATGGATTAAAGCAAGCACCTAGAGCATGGTATAATAGGCTTAAGAATTTCTTGTTGGATAACGTTTTTTCAATGGGTAAAGTGAATACTACTCTCTTTGTTAAGCATAAGAACCAAGATATACTTGTTGTTCAAATTTATATTGATGATATTAAATTTGGTTATACTAATGAGTCTTTGTGCAAGGAGTTTTCATCTTGTATGAGTAAGGAATTTGAGATGCGTATGATGTGAGAATGGACTTCAAATCAAACAAAACAATGAGGGAATCCTCATCAACCAAGCTAAATATATCAAAGATTTGCTCAAGAGATTTGGCATTGATGACTCAAACACCAAGAATACTCCAATGAGCACAACAATCAGGCTTGACAAAGATGAAAAAGGTAAAGAGGTTGATATTAAAAATTATTGAGGTATGATCGGCTTTTTACTTTACTTAACCGCAAGTAGACCTGATATCCTGTTTAATGTATGTTTGTGTGCAAGATTTCAATCATGTCCCAAGGAATCTTATTTGCTTCTTATTAAACGAATTCTCCGTTATTTGAGTGGAACCATAGATCTTGGCCTTTAGTATCCTAGAGGAACCCATATAGATTTAACTTGTTATTTGGATGCCGATTTTGCCGGTTACAAGGTCGATAGGAAAAGTACTAATGGAACTTGCTATTTACTCGATCATTCACTTGTTTCATGATTTAGTAAGAAACAAATTCGGTTGCACTCTCAACCACCGAAGCTGAATATATTGCCACAGGGATGAAACAAACACTTAGAGACTATGACATTAGTCTTGAACAAATCCCTATTAAGTGTGATAACACTAGTGCTATAAATCTTTCAAAGAATCCCATTCAACACTTTAGAACCAAGCATATAGAAATAAGACATCATTTCTTGAGAGATCATGTTCAAAAGGGAGATATTGCTTTAGAATTTATCTCTACGGAAAAACAACTTGCCGATATTTTTACAAAACCTCTTTGCGAAGAACAATTTTCAAAAATTCGACATGAACTTGGGATGATGAAATTTTCACATTAACATCTTTAATCATGTTATTGAGACTATTAAAATTGATTGATTGGTGATTGTTGATGTTTATGAAGTATTTAAGCATGATATATAAGTGATGTTTTTGAATTATTAATTTTTTTTTAGGCTTATATGGATTGATTGTTTGAAAACATGTGAGTTCATGAATCATGCATTAAATTAGCCCTTAAAACATTTTGGATCAATGAAATAATCTTGAAATGTATTATTTGTTGGCCAAAAACTAAAATAGATGTGCGAAATTGTTGATTGATTTCTATAATCAATTATTATCAATGCCAATGTGCAAGTATACACAACAAATAATAAAGTGATGAGTATTCAAGATCGTCTCCGTAGGGATTAATGTTACTCCAAAATGCTAAAGCAATCACAATAGCACAAATCAACTAAAGATTGAAACAAACAATTGTCAAATAATTCTATCGTAACTAATAATTATGAGAGATGGAAATAAAACAATACTGTACTGAAGTAAACTAAATTAAATGTGTCTAAGCTTCAATTGATAATATAGTAGTTGAATGATCAAACTCTCCTAATGGGGTGACTGTTGTTTACCAAGTTAGCACCAGTTGTTACAATAAGTGGTGCAACAATGGGTAGAATAAATTTGCATCCGCAGCTATCGCTTGTTGAAAATCTCATACCTTTAAATCTACTAACAATGACCAGTTGCTCATATATTTATGGTATGGCATTATGGGTGCGTTTGGGATTGAGGTTGGGCAGCTGTAGTTTAAAAGCTACAGCACTAAAGTGTTTGGTAAACACTAGCTGCTGTAGCTTTTAAGCTATGTTGATATGATTTTTCACTTGTATAATATAAAATTTATTATATCTTTAATAATTTTATCAAAATTATTATTTAAAATTTATATTTACTATATATTGTTAACTTTTGTTTCATAATTACAGCTTTTTTTTTACAGTAGCTGTAGCTTAAAAGCTACAGCACCTCAATCCCAAACGCACCCTATAACCCTTAATCTCTTCACCCTACAAGATGAACACCTATGTCTAGAGTGTCACAAATCTTAACTTCAAGTATTGCCCTTATGGGATTCAAGGTAACCTAATCCAGGAAACTCGACTTAAGAACAAGTAATACTCTAATAATATCCACTAAGACATGCCTTTTTACTGCTCTATCTTAACTGAAACTATTAAATGGGTGGTCAACCGAAATAACAGTTGTATTCATAAAAACTACTAGAGTATAATGATACAGCATTACCATAACAACATAAAAGAATAGTCAAGAACCCATTGGATTATTTGTTAGTCAACCACAAGTAAATTTAGTTCATAACCTGGATGAGAAAAATAAACACAAAGATATTGATCTCGGAATACATCTAAACAATTCAAGGAAGAAGAGAAAATATAAGTTTAGCACGATGAAAAACAAATAATTTTGCACGGTTCTTTTCTTTGTTTCATAATAGCACTCCTCAATCTTGATCTCCTTCTTCTTGCCTTTGTAATTATTTTTTATGATAATTCCTTGCCGCCTTTCTAATTGGTGCACGCCTCCTTTTATATTGCAAATTAGGGTAAAAAAAACCCAAAGTCTATGCGCGTGCATGCGTTTAAATTAAGAAACATGCAGATCGCGATTTTATGGCTGACCCACGCTTTAAGCTTTCTCCCGCATTGCTCTCTGATTGTTGCAGCATTGGTTGCCCTAGCATCCACAACAGCACTGCATTCTTTCCGATTGTGCTTGTCTTCTTTTGTGGCCATCTTCTTTCCTCTTGATCATCTAATGTCTCAGCATCCCCTTATAAATTTAAAACCTACAATTATGCACTTGTTTTTAGCACAAGTTACTTGATTTAAACAAAACTTATTAAAACCCAACTAAAATGAATGTTTATGCAAAAGGTAATCAAAATGTAATAAAAACGCCTTATTTGTTCTCTAAATGACCTTGATTCAAGTCTAGAATTGATGTAATAACTCTCATTTCCTAGAGTTATCAGAAATCATAAGTTGTAGAAAACGGATTGTCGTTTACTCAATAAACAACTAATTGTTTTTGGACAGAAACTGGCAAAATATTCTGGACGCTACCGGTTCGCCGATATTATAATAACGGCTTGCCGTTTTTAATAAATTTTTTGACAAGCATTCTGGACACTATCAGTTCGCCATTATCTCAGTAACAACTCGTCGTCATCGCGCGATAAATGCACAGTGACCCATCTTCTTCTTCATTTCATTTTGCTCTTTAACAATCTCTCTCTCATCCCACAACTGCAACTTTCTCTTTCTGTCAAATTGACCATTTTTCATGTTATTTCTCACTAAATTGAACCATTACAATTAATTCTTATCCTCATATAAATCTTTTGAACCGATTAAAACATCATTTTTACTCAAAATTTGAAAAATCTCAATTCTAAACCCCAGAACCAGCGGAACCATTCCTTCCCAATTTGACCTAATTTTCTTCTATTTTCTGGTTAAATCTCAACTTGTAATCAGTCTTTAGACTCTCCAACTTTCTTTCTATTGGTTTTATCTCTTCCAAAAACTTCAATGGCCGCAAGACAACCATCACAGAGGCGTGCCCGAACCAAGCAGACTTCTCCACGCAATCCTAGTTCCTTCAGGCCTCCCTCTCAGGACTTTGATAGTCTACATTTTCCCAATGGTCACTATGCTCAGCGATTTCACAACAACTTCATGGGAAAAACGGTAATTCCCTCATTCTATATTAAGATTGATGAGTTCTCTGATATTACTATATGTGGTAGTACTATTGCTCAATTGCTTAGACAATGAGATATGGCTTTAGGAATTAAAGAGCGAGTCTATGAAAACCTAGTTAGGGTATTTTTCTACAATATGGATCTCTCCGCTACCTGGTAAATTAAGATTATAACCTTCGTAGGTGGTGTCCATATGAGTTTGATGAGGTTGACCCGTGTAGTATTCTTGGAATTCAATATGGGGGTTTATCGACATTTATACCACTAGAAAAGAGCTTGATTTTAATGATTTATGTCATGTGGATTGTGTGCGGAACATTTATAGGCGTCATGATCTTTCCAATGACCTCTGCTCTTTGTCATTTCGGTCTCAACTTCTACCATTCCAGGTTTGCATCACTAGGCTTGATGTCAGTTTACTAGATTCCCTCATCCGCAGGCGGCATGTGAGCTTGTCATACACTATCCTACGTCATATGTTGTCCACACTAGTAATGACCAACCGATCCCTTCTTATGGCAGTATCATTACTAGGATTTTGAGGCACTTTAATGTACCTCTCACTAAGCATGTTTATGTCAAGACTCGAAAGCTAGGCAGAGAGATCATTTCTGGGATTGGATTTTTTAAGAAACAAGGGAAGTGGGTGAAGACACCATCTTCTAAGAATGCAGGCACCTTGGTTGCTCCGGATGATAACCAAATGCTCAATGACGTTTATTGATAGGATGAGTTACCAGATTTTCGACTTAGATTTAGACCCCGTGCCCCTTGCCGAACAGCAGCATCCCCCTCTTAGGATGAGGAGCCAGCCGAGCTAGTCGCGCCTCCTGCGGCACCTTCAGTTTCTGAAGACCGCATCCAGCAAGTCTTCGACAAAGGGGATACACTCTCCAGGCAGCAGCAACTCCAAACCAAATTTGAGACTTTTTAGCAGTAGATTTTCGACCAGCAGATGGAACTACTTGTTGGCCAGCGACGTATCCTTGCTCACCTCGGTTATGATCCAGGCAGTTCCTTTTCGCAGCCCCGTCTTAGTTTCTACATGTATGCATTTCGTACAAACATTACTCCTACACTGTGGTGCTTATGATACTATTTTTTTTTATGCTTATGATGATTTTGTGATGCTTTTGTTGAATATTTAAACTTTGTTTGTGATTGTGTTGATTTTGATGATATGTTTGAGTTTTGCTTATGATAATGATGCATTTGTTGGTATGGAGGTTGGTTGATAATTGGAATTTATATGGGAGTGTTTTTAACTACTTCTATTTTTTAGGATATGTTCATTTTTTAGGGGAGATTCTGCCGAAATTTTTACACGACATAGGTAATATATAAACTTCTCTCTTTACTCTTTTCAAGTTTATTTCATTTCTATGATGAAAGGGGAGATAAATTATACCTATTGATTGACCATATACTTAGGGGGAGTAAAATTGCACAAATATTTTTTCTTAAAAAGTTTGTCATCATAAAAAAGGGGGAGATTGTTAACATGAATATTTATTTAATATTGATTTTGATGATAAAAAACTTGATTAAGATTGATTAATTTTTTTAAAAAAAATTAACTCAAATCATTATTTTGATAATGTAAAGGCTATACACTCAAATGGAAAATGATTTTATGAAATTGGTTGTTTTTCAAGTTCATGATCTAATTGAAAGTTTTGAAAACCTTGATATTAACATGTACTGCTTAAAATTCTGGAAATGGACTTATATGACAAGTTTCATATAGTTTTGGGCCATAGTAAATTTTATAACGTTTTAGGGCAAAACTATAATTTTGCAAAATAGATCACTGTAGTAGTCACTGTAGCAAACGGCTAACCGACATCTTGATGACGGCTAGCCGACATCAAACAGAATTGAAGATTAGCCTTTGGACACTAACGGCGATCCGACATCTTGAAAATGACGATCTGACAATTTGAAATTTTGTCCAACGGTAACTTGGACCAGTCAAAACGGAGATCTGACTTCGAGTTAACGGTGATTCGACTTCAAGCAAAAAGTCAATAATGGCTAGTTTTAAGCTCCAACTATAAATAAGCTCAATCAAATTTAAACATTGGTTGATCACAACGTTGTCATTGAGCTTATAATTGAGAATATAACATTCATCGAGCTTCAAATTCATTCTTGCTTCATTTATTCACACATTGGGTATTGATTTGTAATCATATATATTATGTGAGAGAAAAACAAATTTGTAATCTTTGTTTTGCATGATTGTAAGTGTTGGGATATACTTGGGTTAAGAGATTGGGGATAATCTCTTGGTGTAAAGGTTGATTAACACCTTTGAAGTCAATTGTAAATGTTCTTGAAGCTTTTAAGGCTTGATTAGTGGAATCCTCAAGCCCGATGTGCTTGGAGGTGTAGACGTAGGTAAGGTTGGCCGAACCACGTAAAAATCTCTGTGTTTGAATTTCTTTCCCCTTATCTTTATATATTTTGGTTGATTTACTTTTTGTTACTTTAAATTCGTTTAAGATTTCTATTAAGTTTTGCAAAAATTTTAGAAACCCAATTCACCCCCCTCCCCACTTGGGTTGCTTTGATAGTATTTCATCATCCTTGTTGGCTAAAAACAACACCCAAGTGTACCAAGAAAAATCATCAACTATAACAAATGCATAGTACTTTCTGCTATTGGTTGCATTTTTGGATGGCCCAAAGAAATCCATGTGAAGTAGTTGAAGAGGTTTTAAGGTAGAGATATGATTTTTATCTTTGAAAGATTTTTTGACTTGCTTTCCCAATTGACATGCATCACATACTTTGTCTTTTTAAAAGCCAATTTTTAGAAGACCTCTGACTAAATCATTTTTATAAATCTTTAAAATCAATTTCATACTTACATGGCCTAGTCTTTTATGCCACAACCAACTATTATCGTACAAAGCCGAATAATATTTATTATAAGATGATGCACAATCTATATCAATGTTATAAATATTTATGCATCTTTTTCCAATAAAGAGGGCTTTACCATCACGTGCGTTCCCAATAATACATTTTAATTTAGCAAAGATGAATTTATAACTTTCATTACATTGACTAATGCTAAACAAATTATCCTTTAAATTATCAACCAAACAAACATTTCAATAACGATAGAAGAATGCTTACCAACAATACCAACTCAAATGATTTTGCCATTTGAATTGTCTCTAAAAGCAACACCTCTGCTATCTTCAACATGTTGAAGGTTTAAAGCCATGAGTAGTCATTAGTCATGTGTCTTGAGCATCCACTATTCAAATATTATTTATTTCTTTTCTTCTTTGAGCCTTATAAGAAAGTTCCAATTTGAGTGTTAGTAATAGTTCCTTTTGAGACCCAAATCTTCTTAGCACTAACAAATGTGTTCTTTTTAAAATAACAAACATAGATTTTATGCTCATTTTCTTGACAGTAATTACGAGTGACTTGAGATTTAGTGAATGAGGTAGCCTTAACAAAATAGCTCTTCCAAATTCTTCTGTTTATCGGTAAATCTTAAAACAATGTCATTTGAGTTATTGCTCATCTCTTAAGATTTTTTTTCTTAAGTTAAATCAAGCTAGTGAACTCTTATGCTCAAGTTAAATGCTTGATTTTTTGTCAAAGGAAATGATCTCCTTTTGCAAGACACCATTATCTTTTTCAAGACACTTGATCCTTTCTTTTAAAGAATTATTTCCATTCTTCAAATCCTCATTTTGCTTTTATAAATCATCATTCTCATTTGAAAAGGCTAAAATTTTCTTTTCTAAGAAAAGCATTTTTCGAACCCATTTTCTTCAAATCATAATGTAATTCTTGAAAAGTTCTAACTAATTCATACAAGAAGGAATTTGATTTACCTCATCAAGCTCATCAAATGGTTCATCTTATTGCCATAAGCGCCAAGTTTGATATTTCACAAACTTGCTCTTGATCAACGGATTCTTCATCACGATCATCCCATGTTGCCACCACTGCTTTCTTTATTCACTTAGGGCTATTGAAAACAAGGCATTACACGACTGGGATTTTTGAACTCAAAATAAATAATTGTCTCATTCTTTTTTTTCCCATTTAAAGTTTTCTCTTTTGAAATCTTTAAATCTTCTTCTTTCACTTGGCTTGTTGAAAACTCTTCTATATTTTCTAGTGATCATGACAATGTCTTCATCTTGAAAATCATTGTCATCAACATTTATTTCAACTCTAGGAGATTTCAAAATGATGTTCTTTTTCTTCTTATCTTTATCAACCTTGTCATTTGTAGGTATTCTTCATATGAGATAAGTGAGCTAATAAAATCATCAAGAGATAAAGTATTAAGATCTTTTACTTCTTCAATGACTGTTTTCTTTGGTCTTTACTCTTTTTACAATGACTTAATGATCTTCTTCAGTTTTCACTATTTGTAAAGGTCCTTTTTAGTGCTCTATAAGTGTTTACATTATTGGTGAATCTAAGAATGACCATTTTGATTAAAAAATGGTGATTTGTTTAAAAAAAAGATTGTATTTAAATATCTTGGTGACATACATAATAATATACAATTGTATATGGGGTGATGTATTTGTCAAATGACACATGAAGCTCATGGCTCATTAGTCAAAACCAAACAATAAAAAGAAGCAAACAATGATTAGATATAAAATCACATTATTAAAAATAATAATGCAAACAATAAAAGAATAACAAAATAAAAGGATATGTATTAGGAGTTGTGATTGTGGGTCTTATCTTCCTTTGATTTTACATTTAGAAATAGCTTAAACACCGTCTATAGATGGAGAATAGGTTTCCCATCATGTTTTCATATAAACTGACAAATAAGGTCGTTTATAGTTAGATGCCCGAGATTGTACCGTGTCAACATAAATATTTTCATAATATTGATTTTAATGATAACAAAATATATTAAGAATGTTGGATTCATTAAAATTGGTTAATTCTTTAAGGTCGTATGAAGTTTTTAGAGTTTAAGAATCTAGACAAAAACGGATAACCGTTAATCTTGAAATGGCAAACTGATTTTACAATAATTTCATATAGTTTTGATTCTGAAAGATAATGGTGAACCATTTATTAGAAAATGATTAACCAAAAAATTTCAGAGAGTAATTTGACTGAAAACGGTGAACTGTTTAGTACAAATAGGTAGTCGATCATTTTATGCAGGTCTCTAGAATTAAACGATGAACCAAATATTCAAAATCTACATAACAGTAACTTTGACAAAGTCAAAACGGTGATCTGACGGTGGTTAACGGCTATTCGATTATGACTAGAAAGTCAATAACGGCTAGTTCTCTTCTTCATCCATAAAAAATGATCAATCAAATTGAAATTACAACAGATTCTACAATCATCATTGAACTTGTTATTGTGCATTAAATCCTTCTTGTGCTTAAAACTTGATAGATCACACTTTGAGCTTTCATTTGTTGACACATTAATTGAGTGAAGAAAACTTTGCATAATTTTATCAAATTGAGTGTTTGAGAGTGTGGGAAACACTTAGGTTAAGAGGTTTGGGATAATCTTATATTATAAAGGTTGATTAACACCTTGGAAGTCAATTGTAAAAGTTTTGAAGTTATAGAGTGTAAAGCTTGGATAGTGGAATCCTCAAGCCCGGTGAACTTAGAGGCGAGGACATAGACGGATTTTGTCGAACCACGTAAAAATCTCGTGTTTAATTCTCTTTCTCTTCTCTCTTTACATTTTGATTGCTGTTATTTATTTGTTATTTGCTTAACTTTATTAGCATTTGTATTAGAAATTTTATTTAAATTACTCCATATTTTTTAGAAATCCAATTCACCCTCTCTTGGGTTGCATAACTTGTATTTCATTTGGTATAAGAGCAAGGTTCTCTTGTTAGGAATTAACTATCTGGAGTTAAATATTCATGGCAACCCAAAATGATTCCACCTTTAGGGAAGGTCAGTCTACTACTAAACCACCATTCTTTGATAGGAATGATTATTCATACTGGAAAAATATGATGAGAATTTACTTCCAAGCATTAAATTATGAAATATGAGAAATCGTTAATGATGGACCATTCATGTCAACTACTAAAAATGAATAAGGGAAAGAAATTGCAAAACCTTCATGTGAATGGAGTGAGGCGGAAAAGAAAAAGGTTGCTTTAAATTCTCAAGCCATTAATGCCTTGTTTTGTGCCTTAAACAAGAAAACATTCTATAGAGTTTTAGGTTGTTCTAATACATATGAGATTTGGAAGAAACTTGAGGTAGTTTATGAAGGTACAAATCAATTTAAAGAGTCTAAAATCAGTGGATATATTAAGCAATGCAAATTATTCCAAATGGAACAAAATGAGAGTGTGCATTCTATGTATACTAGATTTACGGATATTGTAAACACTCTAGGAGCTCTAGTAAAAATCTTTTCAAATAGCAAAAAGGTAAAGAAAATCATTAGGTCTTTATCAAAAGAACGGAGACCTAAGAGAACTACTATTGAGGAAGCCAAGTATTTAAATACTTTAACTACTAATATTTTAATTGGCTCACTTATTTCTTATCAAGATGATTTGGCAGCCGAAAGAAGTGATGAAGATAAAAGAAAGAATAGTATTGTCCTGAAGTTTTCAAGATCAAAAAGTGAAAATGAAAGCGAATTCGAAGATGAAGATATGGCTATGATAGCCAGCTAGAAATTCAGGAAGCTTTTCAAGAAATCACGCGAGTGAAGAAAGATCAGAAACTTTAAAAATCAAAAGAAAAAGAAGGAAGCAATTATATGCTTTGAATGCAAGAAGCTTGGACATAAAAAATTATAATGTCCTCTCTTTAACAAGGCGAAAAAGGTGGCCACATGGGATAACAACAATGAGGAGACCTCATTTGAGGAGGAACCACATGATGTGTCAAAAGTGGGACTTATGGGATATGTACAGAACTTGATAAGGCAAATAATCTCCCTTCTTATGATGAATTATTCGAAGCGTTCATTGAATGTCATAATGATTTAAAGAAGATTAGAATAAAAAATGTTTCTCTTAGAAAGCAAAATGTAGAACTTTCAAATGAGAATGAATCTTCAAATGCAAAAGTTGAATGTCTAGAATTAGAGAATGAAAGTTTGCATGGTGAGATTAGGTCTTACAAAGAAAGCATTGTATTTAAGCATGAAAGATTACATATTGATGATTTGAAAAAGGAAAATGAAATGCTTAGGAAAAAGAGCAATGCGCTAATAATATTGTCACAAAATTTGCAAATAGGGAAAAGATTTTAAATAACTTGCTTGGATCTCAAAAATGTGTTTTTGACAAGAGAAATTGACTATAAGCCAAATTTCAAACAAAAATATTACAAGTATTACTTTGTGAAGGCTACTGCCATTAATGATCAAATTGTATGTCATTATTGAATTAGAAATGGTCATATGAGCTATAGATGTCCAGTTAAAAGGAACCATTACTAACACTCAAAGACCTAAAAAGCTTTAGGTACCTAAAACTTGAGATTTCTTTTACAGGGTTTAAAGAAGAATAAGAATAAATGGTACTTGGACAGTGGATGCCCGAGACATATGACAGACAATTACCCTTGGTTTTCGAGTTTTATAAAGATCGAAAACGGTGGACAAGTATCTTTTGGAGATAATTTAAAAGGAAAGATTATTGGTATTGGTAATATGGATAAAGATTCTTCTACCTTGATTGAAAATGTGTGTTTAGTTGAAACTTGAAATAGAACTTGCTTAGTGTTAGTCAATTGTGTGATAAAGGCTATAGAGTTATTTTTGACAAAACAAAATTTTTTATTGAGAATGTATGTGACGGCAAAGTTTTGTTTGCCAAAAAAAAAATGTATTAATGTGTATCAACTCTTGATAAATATTTTTCTGCATTATATGATGATAATTGGTTATGACATAGAAGACTAGGTCATGCAAGCATGGATTTGATTTCAAAAATTTTTTAAAATGATTTAGTTAAAGGTCTTCCAAAAATTGGTTTTCAAAAAGATAGAATTTGTAAAGCTTGTCAATTTAGAAAGCATATCAAAACTTCTTTCAAAAATAAAAAACATGTTTCCACTTCAAAACCACTTCAACTTCTTCACATGGATTTGTTTGGACCTTTTGAATATGCTAGTCTAAGTGGCAAGTACTATGCATTTGTAATTGTTGATGATTATTCTAAATACACGTGGGTATTGTTCTTAGCTAATAAGGATGATGTCTTTGGTGCTTTTAAAATCTTTTGTAAAAAGGTTCAAAATGAAAAAGTCTATGCTATTTCTTATATTAGGAGTGACCATGATGATGAAGTTGAAAATCATGATTTTAAAAGTTTTTACAATACCTTTGGAACAGACATCAATTTCATCACCAAGGACCCCACACCAAAATGGAGTTGTTGCAAGAAAGAATAGGTCTATTAAAAAATGACTAGGACCATATTGAATGAAAATGTATTACCGAATTACTTTTAGGCCGAAGCCATTAATATCGCATGCAATGTTTTGAATTGTGTTTTGGTTAGACTCTACCTTAATAAAACTCCCTATGAGCTTTGGAAAAATAGAAAATCCAACATTTGTTATTTGAAAGTTTCCGAATGCAAATGTTTTATATTAAATACTAAAGACAATCATGGTAAATTTCATCCAAAATCAAATGTTGGTATTTTTCTTGGATATTCAAATACAAGCAAAGCTTATATAATGTATAATAAAAGAACCTTGGTTGTTTAAGAATCTATGCATGTTACATGTGATGAGACTAATGCTTCCTCTATGAATAAAGTTGTTGTTAATGATGATGCAGATGAAGAGTTATAAAAAGAAAAGTCTTCAAATGACAAACAAGATAATGCACTATGCGAGAATCAAGAGGAGCGACAAGAAGAACAAACTAATCTGGAGTAAAATGAAGGTAATTCTATATCACTTCTTAAGGAGTGGAGGTATATTTCTTCTCATCCTAAAGAATTAATATTAGTAGATCCTTGACGAGGTGTAACTACACGATCATCATTTAGAAATACTTGTGAGCATGCTGTATTCATATCTCAAATTGAACCAAAATCTTTTTCGAATGCAGAAAACAATGAATCTTGGATTATGTCAATGCAAGAGTTAAGTCAATTTGAGAGAAATAAGGTGTGGAAATTAGTTCCTAAACCAGAATATTAATTTATTATAGGTGCAAAATGGGTATTCAGGGATAAGATGAATGAATCCGGTGTGATTGTAACGAACAAAGCTAGATTAGTAGGTCAATGATACCACTAAGAAGAAGGAATTGATTTTGATGAACCTTTTGTACCTATAGCTAGATTAAAATCAATTAGGATACTTTTAGCATTTCCATGTCATAAGGATTTCATTTTGTATCAAATGGATGTTAAAAATTCCTTTCTAAATTATTATATTATGGAAGAAGTTTATGTCAAACAACCTCCTGCTTTGAAAATGAAAAATTTCTAAATCATGTTCACAAGTTGTCTAAAGCATGGTATGAAAGTCTTAGTAGATTTCTTTTGGAAAATGGTTTTTCAATGGAAAAAGAGATACTACACTTTTTATTAAGCATAAGAATGAAGATATACTCATTGTTTAAATTTATGTTGATAATGAAGATATACTTATTGTTCAAATTTATGTTGATGATATTATATTTGGTTCTACTAATGAGTCTTTGTGTGAGGAATCTTTTATCTTGTGTGAGTAAAGAATTTGAGATGGTCATGATAGGAGAGTTGAAGTACTTCCTTGGACTACAAAAAACAAAAACAAATAAGGAACCTTCATCAATCAAGCCAAATATTTGAGAGATTTACTTAAAATGTTCAAATTTTAAAATGGAAAGGCTAAAAGCACTCCAATGAGCTCAACAATCAAGCTCGACAAAGATGAAAAAGGTAAAAAAGTTGATGTCAAACATATCGAGGTATGATTCTATCTTTACTTGATTTGACTGTTAATAAACTAGACATTATGTTTAGTGTGTGCTTGTATGTAAGATTTTAATCATATCCCGAAGGAATCTTATTTGCTTGATGTTAAAAGAATTTTCCATTATTTCAGTTGAACCATAGATTTTAAACTTTGATATCCTAGAGGAACTCACATAGATCAAACTTGTTATTCGGATGCCGACTTTGTTGGTTATAAGGTTGATAGGAAGAGTATTAGTGGAACATGTCACTTTTTAGGTCCCTCAATTGTCTCTTGATTTAGTAAAAAGTAAAATTCAATTGCACTCTCAACCATCGAGGTGAATATCTTGCCACCAGTAGTTGTTGTGCACAAGTCCTTTGGATTAAGCAAAATCTTAGTGACTATGGTATTAACCTTGATCATATACCTTTCATGTGTGACAATACTAGCATTATAAACCCATCAAAGAATCTCATTCAATATTCTAGAACCAAGCACATTGAGATCAGACACCATTTCTTAACAAATCATGTTAAAAAAAGGGATATTACATTAGAATTTTTATCAATAGAAAAATAACTTACAAGTATCTTCACAAAACCCCTTAGTGAAGAATAGTTTATTAAAATTAGACATGAGCTTGGGATGATGAAGGTTGCACATTAGCACAAGTTTATATGATATCAAGACTATCTTGCTCTTTATGATGTGATTATTGGCTTAAGAATGTGTTATTGTCAAGATTGGTTGTTATGTTTGAGTTGCATGCCTATATATACATTCATGAATGATGCATTAAAATAGCCTTTAAAATATTTCAGATTAATAAATGATCTTGGAATTGATCAATTTTTTGCCAAAGATTAAAACAAATGTGCGAAATCATAGTTTAAAATAAATGGATAAGTGTTTACTCAATAAACGGAAAACCATTTTGTGACATAAATTTAAGGGATATGTTTTGCAAATTAATGGTTTACCAATTAAATTTATCAGTTTTCTGTTTTAAAATTGAAAAGGTATTTGAGTGATTAATCTATAACGGCTAACTGATATCTCTAAATGGTAAACCGTATCCAAATTGTTAGTTTCTGGAAATTATCGGTTTGCCAATAACTTAAGTCGGCTCACCGTTATCATGTGACAAGTTACTGCTAACATGTATGTGCTTATAATGCTGATTTTGATGATAACAAACAATATCAAGAATGATTAAATTTCAAAAGCGCAAATTATTTTTCATACATTCTAAATAAATCATTATTTTGATAAAATAAAGGTTTATTCTCAAAGGAAAAATGATTTTTTGAAATTGGTTGTTTTCAAGTTCATGATCTAATTGAAAAAGTTTTGAGAACTTTGAAATCAACAAGTATTGCTTAAAATTCTGGAAATGGACTTGTTTGAAAAGTTTTATAAAGTTTTGAGCCATAGTATAATTATAGAAAGTTTTTGGGCAAAGCTATAATTATGGAAAATGGTTTATTGTATCAGTCACTGTAGCAAACGGCAATCCAACATCTTGATAACGGCTAACCAACATAGAACAGAATTGAAGATTAGCTTCTGGACACTAACGGTGATCTAACATCTTGATAACGGCTAACTGACATCAAATATAATTAAAGATTAGCTTCTGAACACTAACGGTGATCCGACATCTTGATAATGGCGATCCAAAAAATTTGAATTTTTGTCACAATGGTCACTTGCTCAAGTCAAAACGGTGATTCGATAAATGCTAAACAACAATCTGATTTTTTTTTAAGTTTGTTGAATTTGAAATTGTTTAAACTTGAAAAGGGGGAGCTTACATGTAAAGGGAGCAAATTTTGAAATTAATTTCTAATACATATAAGGTTTGTCATCATAAAAAAGGAGAGAATGTTAACATAAATATTTTCATATAACATCAATTTTGATGATAACAAACTAGATTAAGAATGTTGAAATCTTTAAAATTGGTTAATTCTTTAAAGCCATATGAAGTCTTAGACAAGTTTAAGAATCTGAAAAAAAAAAAAGGGATAACCGTTAATCTTGAAACGAGAAATCGATTTTATAAGGATTACATATAGTTTTGATTCTGGAAGATAACGGTGAACCATTTATTAGAAAATGATTAACCGAAAAATTTCATAAAGCAATTTAATAGAAAATGGTGAACCTTTTAGCACAACGGGTAGTCGATAATTTCTTGCAGGTCTCTGGAACAAAACGGCAAATCCACAATGCCAAATTGTGAACCGACTATTCGAAATCTGCATAATGATAATCTGGACAAAGTCAAAATGATAATCTGACAGTGGTTAACAGTGATTCGATTATGGTTAGAAAGTCAACAATGGCTAGTTCTCTTCTCCATCTATAAAAAAAGATCAATCAAATTCAAATTACAATGGATTCTATAATCATCATTCAACTTGTTATTGTGCATTTAATCCTTTCTGTGCTTAAAACTTGTTAGATCCCACTTTAAGCTCTCATTTGTAAACACATAAATTGTGTGAAGAAAATTTTGTATAATTTTTATCAAATTGAGTGTTTAAGAGTGTGGGAAATACTTTGGTCAAGAGGTTTGAGATAACCTCAGATTATAAAGGTTGATTAACATCTTGAAAGTTAATTCTAAAAATTTTGAAGCCTTAGTGTGTAAGCCTTAGATAGTGGAATTCTCGAGCCCAATGAGCTTGGAGGTATGGACGTAAGCAGACTTTTCCAATCCACGTAAAACTCTCATGTTTGATTCTCTTTCTCTTCTCTCTTTACATTTTGATTGATGTTATTTATTTATTATTTGCTCAATTGTATTAGATTTTTTATTTAAATTACTCCATATTTTTTAGAAACCCAATTTACCCCCCTCTTGAGTTGCATAGCTAGTATTCCATATCATGGACATTTTTTTAAAACAACGGCCACAATTGGGAAACTACTCCCTGTACGTATTCGTTGGGATGCATTTCAAGAGTCAAAATGATGTCATCCAATGACTCTTTATTTAAGTCATCCCTAATGAATTGAATCTTGTCTTCCCTATTATTGTACACCATTACCAAAGATTTACACAGATTCTTTTTTGTATATCGCTCGATCGTTTTCTTAAATAATTTTCTTTCCCGCAACCAGGTATATAGGCAACAAATTTAGAAGGTAACTCCCTTACTAATCCTACTTTGGCTCCAATTAACCAATGGAGCTCAACAAGGATGTCATTTCTCATAAGCAGTCACAAGTGTTCAAACCAAGCTTTGTAGATTGTGAGAACGGTATCTTGAGTAAGAGAGGAAAATTACTTGTGAAGCTTTGGAAAATTGTATTTCTATCTGTACTTTCGCTAAATAATATTAGTCATCGTAGAAAACTAATAGAATTAACTTTAATTATCACGGAGAACCATTATCTACCACATAACCGGGGTAACAAATAACAACACACCAAATAAAAGAATCAATCTAGTAAAATCAAAACACGTGAAAGCAAAGAACAAAATCAAAACACATAATGTAAAAAGTGGGATGTTAACTTACCGTCGTCCTTTATTAAGTTTACCTCAAGTTATAATTGGATTTCATAGATATCATCTTCTCTTTCCCTAAGTTGTCTTTCTAACACTTCAAAATGGGATATTAAAATGGTGGTGGTAGATCTAAAATAGGATATGATTTATAAACTTGGAGTAGTCTACTTAGGTGATGCTTCACACGTAAAAGTCGATTAAGGTGGTTGATCAAGATCTGTATTATTGAGGTACTTATGACGTATAGTACAAGTGATAAGAGAGAAAAAAATGTTAAACAAACACACTTTAACAAGAAACAAATAATTTCAATCAGCAAAGAAATAGTAAAACAAATGACAAAAAGTCAAGTCATCGAAAGAAAAGACTTAATCAAGATTTGGTGGGTCATTCAAATTTATTTTGGTGTCTTCCTCTAGATATGGCTTTCATCTTTGACCATTAACTTTAAAAGTGGGATTTCTTTGGATCCTTAATTTTAATAGCCCCATATACAAAAGAAATGTAAACACTATATGACCAAACCATCAAGAGCATAACTCACCTAGAAATATATGCAGGTGAGAACTAAATAAAAGCATTTTTTGACATGGTGTAAAAGATTTTCTCACAATATGCTTGTCATGAAAGGATTTCATCATCATTGTGAATCTCTTCATGTTCTGCCAACTGTAATCTCCTTTCTGAACTACAAATATGGTGAATGATACCTGCATTCATTTGTTTGCCGTTAAAGGGGGATGAGATGATTTCTAACAATGTGTTTTCTTCTCCCAAGACTGCATATTTCAAAGTGTCGGGTAACGATTTGAGCTCTATCTTTGGTGGTGATTCCGATAATGGGCTAAGTTCCTTCCTTGATGGTACTAATTGCTCTATTCTTGACTTCCATTTATTGTTATCCATAGATGGTGATGAATTGTGTAAGACAATGACCTCATTAATTGATCTGTCAATATTAAAATCCAAACCAAAATGAGTTAAATATTTTTGTGAAAGATCGTCACTAAGGGTAAATGGAAGAGTATGATCAACTGGCTCTTCAATCGAATCCACAACAATGATTCTATCATCTTTATCAAGGGTTTGTTTGGCAGTGTTAAGATATTCAGCTCCATAGTCATGTTGCCAAAGGACAATTGCATATTTCATGTCCTACATTGGATATGGGAATCAACAGTTGCCAAGAAAGGTCGGTCTAGAATAATAGAGATTTGCTTCTTCGAATTCTGTATTTATTGAGTATCAATCACAATAAAATTAACAAGAAAATAAAACTTGTCTACCTGGATAAGCATTTCCTCTACAATACTACGAGGTATTTTCATAGATCGATCTGTGAACAGCAACACAACTATAGTTAGGTATAATTCTCTTAATCCAAGTTTCACAAATACTAAGTAAGGCAAAATATTTACACTAACTCCTAAGTCTAACAAAACAATCTCAATTATTTAGTTCCTTATACTACATGAAATGGTAGGAGAGCTTGGATCTTTGTATTTTGGAGGAATTTTGTGTTGAAGTATGGAACTAATGTTTTCTATTAGAAAGGTCTTCTTTTTAACGTGAATGCTTCTCTTTTTAATGCAAAATCTTTATGAAACTTGGCATAAAAATGCACTTGTTTTATGGCATCAAACAAAAGAATGTTAACACGTACCTGTTTAAAGATTTTCATAATCTCACAGTCAAATTTTCTTTCATTGCTTTAGATAACCTCTGAGGAACTTTGGGGACATACTTTCGTGGGCAACTTTCTTCTTTCTCCTTTAGTGATGAGTCCATAAAGTCTAAGGGCTCAATTTGAGTTGTTCTTTTCACTAGCATCTCCACTTTTTTATCAACTTCTTTGCCTTTTCACAAGGTTATGATATCTTTGACCTATTCATGTTGCTATGGTGAACTTGTACTCACTTCATGTACTTCTTTAAGATTAAATATTGGCTGGCTTGGGAATTTACTTTTTCAACAGTCATCGCCAAGGTCTAAACTAAAGAAGTAAGTTGACCCATCAACTTTTTGAGGTTTGAAATTGATTGAGCTTACTATAGAGACCAGCTCTTATCTCATTCAGTAGCTCATCAATTGTGTGATTTCAGTAAAATTTTTGAGACTTTAGAATGCCTCTTCCCACGGTCTAACTTGTAAGTGGCTCTAATTACGATTGCATTGTCTGAATTGTGGTTGAAAGACTTGGGAAGCTTTATGAGCTGGTTGCATTAGTGGATCTGGAGCTGATGTTTCATTCTGTTGGAATCCTTAAGACCAGAAAAAGTTATAATGGTCTCTCTATCTAAGATTATAAGTATTGGAGCAAGGATTGTAGTTCAACTGCTTTCCATATGGCTTGATATAGTATGAATCTTGGTCAAATTGATTATAGGCATGTGGCTCTGATGATTTGGCAATTGTTAATGATGTTATTTGGCAAGAATTCCTTCAACTATTTCTTTGACTTCCTTGATTTTTTGTCTTAACTCGCCAACATGGACTTTATTTACTCCTTTGATTTTTCTCACTTTCCTGAGTGATTGGCTCCGGTGTTCGAAATTATCTACTAGTCGCCAGAAGAAACCCCAAATCTCTTATATGCTTTTAGACATTAGCTTACCTCTATTTGTTGCCATTAGTTATTTTTAATATGTGGCAATAATCCCTCGAAGAAGTATTGACATTAGTGTTATTTCTCGTACCATGATGTGGACACTTTAAGAGCAGCCTATTGAATCGCTCTCATGCTTCACAGAACAGCTCATCTTGTCTCTAAGTAAACTCTAAGATTTCCCTGAAAATAGCATTAGTTTTATGCACTGGGAAGTATTTATTTAGAAACTTGGTTACCATTTGTTCCCATGATGTGATATTATTAACAGGCAACGTATTGAACCAAGAACAAGTTATATTTTTAAAGAGAATAAAAACAATCTAAGCTTAACATCTTCATTTGAAAAATGTTCATAGTTAAAAGTTTGGTGAACAACATGAAAATCATTCAAATGATTGTATGGGTCTTCGTTTTCTAAGTAGTAGAATGTTAGAGACAATTTAGCATACTAGGTTTTAACTTGAAACTCCTAATAGCTACATTTGGGTATCTTATCCCTAAAGTGTTTAAATTAGCTAAATGACTTAAGTAGTCCTCAAATGGGCTCTGTTTTGGTGCTTGTGGTTATTATTCTAAATCTATTTCAATTTTATCCTCACTTTTAACCTTTGATGCAATGTGCCTATGTGTATGAAGTGTCGTTTCCAATTCAAGATCTATAGGTTCTAGATTATATAATTGTGACCTTCGACCGTGCATGCAAAGAGCACATAAAAATTAAAACAAAACTACTGGAAATAAAGAGAAAGGAGAAGTTACAATACTAACATTATCACGTTGTTACACACTTATTATGATAATACACTCTAAACCTACACACAATGTTATTTACACAATATTTACAAAGAAAATTAATTCTACAAATTAAAATGACTTACCTCCTTAGTAACGGCAACAAAAACTTTTTATACAAATTTTGTTATACTCACAAGCACACGAATCTATTGTAGTATACATTTATGTAAATTAATATCGATCCCACGAGGAGGTAAATTTAATTATATGTAATGTTAATTTTCCATGTGCATTTGTGAATTGGCTAGAGATGAATTTTGAGTAATACTAAGATTTAAAAATAAAAAAGGTAGGTCTAAATGACGGATGAAAATAATTAAAATAAAACATTTGAATCTTTGGATTCACACTCAACACTTAATCATGGACTTAATATTCCTTTTTAGTTTCAATCAATTTATAAGGTGGTATTTCCACTACTCATAAACCTTACTCTAATAAATATGATATCAAGCACTCAGTGTGCCAGATGGTAATGATCTTCTGGTAAATGTGGTGTCAAGTACATGTTGTGCCAGACAATAATAATTCTTATGTCGACAGCGTGGCAAGACCGTCCACTAAATAAATTAGATAAATTTTTTGTTAACGTTGAGTCAAGACTATCCACAAATACAAGACATGAGTCTATTTTTAATAAATATGGTGTAAAGTGCTCATTGTGCCAGATAGTAACAATCTTTTACTACGGAGAGTCGGTATACCATGCAAAATCTAGACAAGATACACTATTTATTGACAATGAGTCAAAACAACCATATAAATCAGAGAGGAAAAGAAAACAAACTTACTAAATTAAGCCCATGGATCATGTTCAAGCAACCCAAGCTTGAAATTAAATTAGCTACTCATAATTGAAATAAAGCTAGAATAGTAATTTAATTAAAATACGTAAAAGCTACAAGATGGAGAGAGAATTACAGAAACTGAGCTTAATTTGGATTCAAAGCTACCAAATTAGAGGGGAGCCCTCTATTTATATATACAATGAGTAAATTATAGCTATCCGATGAAAATAATCTGGACGCTCAGGATTACACTGTGTGGAAAGATCTGATTGGTTAGAACACATCATTGGGTCCAACAATATGCTGCCACATCATCAGTCAATGTCACATCATCATTTTTGTCCATTAAGATGTTGTCATGTCATCAATCAACGCCACATCAGCATTTCTTGGTCTAATGGGATACTGTCACGTCATCAATCAATGCCACATTAGCTAGTTAATGCCATGTTAGGTGGGCCTCAGCAAAATTCTAAAATTATAATTTTGCTATTTATGTCATTCCTAAAGTTTTTAGTTCTTTTGAGCTCAAAAGTGCTATACGTTTTGCAGTCTGATTTTTCAGTAATCATGAAATAACCAAAATACCCTTGAAATATATAAAATACTCAAATTATAATAAAACTAAAAAAATGGAACCGCGCTTTGAGCGGCTTTAAAAAAAGAATTTAGTATTATCATTTTTTTCTTATTCTACTTTTAACGATTTATTCTATTTGATTAAAAGGCAGGCCTTCAAAAAAATGAAAAAAAAATAAAGCAAAGCTAAAATCAAAAAGACTTTTTTAATTATTTAAAATTGCATGAGCTAAATTAACACCACGGAAATAGAAGTGCCATAGATGCACCTTGTCTAAGCCAAAACCTTGGAAACCTGAGGCTAATATATCACCGTGAGGCCACCTGGAGAAGGAGCAGAAGATGCATCACAGTAGCCTCTTAGTATGTTCCCTTCTTCGGTAGTGAATCCGAGAGAGGTGAGCATTGCAGGGCAGCAATTACAGGTGATGATATCAATAGCGCGGCAACAGTCAGGGCCAATATCAGCCTGGCTATTAAGGAAGAATATAACAATCTCATTTGAGCATGATTTCAACTCCATTAATGTGTTCCAGCACTCTGTAAGGCCTTCGCTAGCTTCAAGTCTTGTTGCAAGATCGTAGCCTGATTTCATATTGTTGTCAAGGCGATCATTCCTGCTGGTTGCATTTGCAATATTGGCCATGATCAGGCAAGTCAGGGTCAAAATGAAAAACACATGTTTTAGAGCCATTGCTATTTTCTATTCTTTTATGTTGTGTTTATGTTTACGTGGGATATCATATTTTTTGTTGCTATTTATAAATTAAGGTGAGGCAGAGGAGAAGAGTGATTTAAAATGTTTATAAATTATTTCCTAATTTATGATCAAGAAGGTTTCAATTAGATAAGATAGTGGGTCTTTTCATGAACTATTACATAGGGGTGGGCAAAATACCCGAACCGACCCAAAACATTTCGGGTTCGGATCGGATCGGGTTTGACACAACTCAAAAGTGTATTACTTCCAAGTATAAGAGTGTCTAGTTATAATATAATCTGGTGAGTCTGGGGTCGAATCACAGGGAATTTTAAAATCTAGTTGTCAATTTGTTAAACAAAGAAATTAATTATGGGGAAAATAAATTATTTGAAATCAATTTAAAGATATGCTAAGATTATGGGATCCACTCTCAGTATTCAAACTATAATTTGAATACTATCTCATTTATATTTTGTCTCACTTTTACCAGTTAATTATTATATCATTTACTTCTATGTGTGTGGATAAATATGCAATAAGGGTGTGTTTGGTTGTAGTATTAAGAGGGTATTAAATTACTATTTACATTAAGTTAATACCAAACCCATGTTTGGGAAAACATCACAAAGGATTGGGGTGGGAGGCTAATGCGTCAACTGACGCATTAGCTAATCTCGACTGTGAGTCGGGAAAAGCTAATGCGTCAGTTGACGCATTAGCTTTGTTTTTTTTTTCTTTTGCTTTTAACTTTTATTTTTTGTTTTATTATTATTATAATACTAAAATAATAAATACATATAGTTTTTAATATAATATAATATTTTATTTTATTTGTTTTTACATTATAATTATTAATATAAATTAATAAATAAATAATTTATCATTCAATAATAGTATTTTTTTATTTTTACATTATAATTTATTAATAAATTTATAACTTATTATAACTAATAAAAATATTTAAATATGAATAAATTTGAATAATATTAATTTAAAATTAATAATAATATAAATAATAACATAAAATATTAATGCAATTTAAATATATTAATATAATATAAAACATTAATATAATATAATATAATATTTAATTTAAATTAATTTAAAAAATAATACAGTACAGTGTAGCACCAAACATTGTACAACATTATTATAATACAGTGCTAATACAATACAGCATAATACAATACATCAGTATTAAAATAATGCAATACAACATAATACAATACAGTGTGTCAAACGCACCCTAAGGTAACTAATGTGCCACACTATATTAATGTGTCAACATTATGTTAAAATACCATACAAATCCAAAGAAATTTATAAATTAATATGACATAAAAATAACTAGAAAAAAATAAAATAAACTTAAAAACTCATTTTAGAAAATAATAAATTTAATAGTTTGAAACATTGAGCTTCACTCTTCACCTCAATTTAATAAAATTAGCCACTCATATTGAAAGAAAACACAACACTCTTTTTGTTTTATAAACTTTTTGAAATATATTACAAAGAAAATTGATACAGATGAAAAGAAAAGAAAAAAAAAGAAAGAAATTCTTCAGCTACACCCTTAGCTATCACTCTCTCTCAGGCTTAAGCTTCTCTCCACCTCTGCTCCCTGCATTTCCTTGCCCTTTTATAGGCAAGGAATGCATTATCTTTATTTATTTTATTATTATTATATATATATGTACATTAAAATGTGCAATGTACATATCTTTATTTATTTTGTTCTTTTGTTCTTATTTTATTTTATTTTTTATTTACATCTCTTTAATTATGCTTCCAAATTGTTCCAGTAGTCCTTCTTTTTTCCCGCTTTCAATTCCAATTTATTCCTAAAAATATTTATAAGATAAAAATTAGAATATTGCAAATTAATTTAACACAAAAATTTATTTGGGGAGCATTCATATAATTTATAAGTTATGCGCGCATTAATAAACACTTTAAGTGAAAAACTAATAATTTTATCCTTATTACACGTACACTTTTTAGTGTTAATCACACCCCCTAACCAGTTTATTGCTAGGCCCTAGCAATTTAAGCGATAAAAATTTAGAGAAATTTCAAAACCAAGTTGAATTTTTTTTTTTAAATTGTGTTCACTTCTTTCATTGGATCAAGGAAAAGAATTAAATAAAAATATAAGCATTATCTTCAGCCTAAAGAAAATCACACCCACATAAATCAGTTAAGTAAGATCATGTAAAATGATCAATTATTAGAACTACATTAATCAAGCCACTTTTAAGAATGGTACGTCAAACCCCAAAACTTCACGATTTAGAGTGACTCTTTCAAAAGAAAATATATCCCAAATTAAATTGTCACTCTAAAAATGGTAAATTTGAGAGAATAACAAAACAATATCACAAGCTCTCACCAAGATAAAAATATAATGCCCACAACTTAGAAATAAAATGATCTCAAGTTCAAGGAATTACTAGCAAAAGTTATTTTTATTTTTATGCATCACCACATCTTTTAGTCCATATTACCAGCTTTTACTTCAGACTATAGTTCCCTAAAATTAAGAAGGACTTTTATTAGAACGTAACGTATGCTAGGGTCATGGCTAACAAAAAAAGTAATAGGGAAAACAAAAATATATATTTGAAAAATAAGGGACTTTTTAGAGATTACAAGGTGCTTTTTTTTCTTGGAATTCTTTTCTTTTTTTTTTTGTCTCCTTTTTTTAATTTTTATTTTTATATACATATCCTCTCTTTTTTTCCATAACACAATTATTAAGAATAAATAATCATCCCTATATTCAAACATAATTGAGTGGTGGAAAACATAAAATATAAGGTGATACTCCACATTGGAGTGGGATAAGATACTAGGTTATCAAAGGAAAAGTTTTTTTTAAAAAGTTCAAAGGGGTTAACTATGGATTCTTTATAATAGGGTTGGGTAGAAAGGCTCAAACGGATCAAAGATGGCCTTCTGTCATCTTTTAGGGCTATAAATAATCTTTCGTATCCACTAGTTCAATGGACTTTTAGATGCGGCTGCACAAACTTTCTCTTTTTTTTTAAGAAAATATTGAGATCTTGTGCAATAAATTGTGAAGTTGTATAGGCAAACATGGTTACTCTTCAAGGATAATAGGCTCAAAAACTCACTTGGACTTTTCATAACGTGTACATTCCTCCAAATGGCTTAATCAATTTCACTCATCCAATTTCTCAATTTACGTTTCAACATGTAAAGGGGAAAACATAGTCTAACATAACTCAAGGCCAAAGATAATACGAATACCAAAATTTAAAATCATCATGTTATCCAATGTTAAAAGATCACATCGAAAACGAAATCTTTTTTTTTTTTAAGAAACACTAAAAAATTGGGACTTATTGTAGAAATTTATAGGAGATGATTAAGAGAAAAAGACAGAAAACAAAAAGTTAGAAAATGTTTTTTTTAAAGAAAACACACTAAAATTAAGAAGATGCGTTTCTAGAGACACTACATTCTATATTCTGCTATTTTCGACTCAAATTTTTATCCAAAGTTAGTCTTTACAAAAAAAAATAGTAAAAACATCACCGTGACTGAGACATTCCACAACTATCAATTATTCCCTCCCCCCAACCTGAAGGAGACATTGTCCTCAATATCTAAATAAAGGAGTAGAGTTTAGAAGATATCAACTGGCCACTACTGGAAATATTTACAAACGGAGAGTTAAATCTAATATACACTTTTTATGAGAGTTACTGCCATCGTCATCAGTTGCTCAATCCAACGCCAAAGTCATGGGATCTGGCTCTGGTTTGTAAGTTTCCAAAAAATCAAGTAATTTATTAGCAGTAAGAGCACAAATGAAGAGTTTTTTCGCTGATGACGAAATGAAATAATTTTTAATTGCATGATTAATAAATGTTATTAAGTTATCATAAAAGTTATTAACATTTAACAAACCGATGGGTTTTTTGTGGATATTCAAATGGGCCCAAGAAGCAAATGTAATTAGCGCCTCTAAAGTTGCAAGATCTCCTAGCAAGAAAATGACAGCGTCAGCATGATTTAACATTTCAAATATTCTTTCTTGCATACCTGAGACAACTAACTCTTCTCTAGTTGGTGGGTCTAGTAGACATCCTAAAGGTTTTAAGGCTTTTGGAATGATGTCTAGCACTTGGCTTCCTCGAATGAAAGCAGTTTCAGAGACAAGCTTTGAAAACCCTCGGCCACCTCCTCCATATAAAAGATGTAGTTTTCTCTCTGTTATAACATGACCAAGATCTATGGCTGCCTAAACGAACTCCTTATACTTTCCATAGCGAAATCCAGAAAGTACATAAATATTTTTAAGTTGACTGCTTGAAGTTGCTACCATTAAAACAATTCTAAAAAGAAACAATTTGTGAGTGCTTGAAAAGGAGCTTCTATTTAAGGATCTTGGTAACGGACATAATGACATACATCTATAAATGGGGTGGTGTGTTTGTCATATGACGCGTGAAGCTTTTAGCTTAATAATTCAAAGGCAAACAGTGAAAAGAAAAAGCAAACAGTAATTAGATAAAAAAAGACACACAATAATAATAATAATGCAAAAGATAAAAGAACAGTAAAATAAAATGATATTTACTTGTAGTTGTGATTGTGGCTTACATCTTCCTCTGGTTTTACATCCAGTAACGGTTTCAACTCCCTTTATGGGTCGAGGATAGGCTTCCCATCCAGTTTTCTTATAAACTGGCAAACATGGTCTTTTAGAGTCAGATTCCCAAGACTAAACTATGCACTTTCCTTTTGGAACAGCTTCCACAAATTTTGAATTTCACGTTGAACATATCCGCTCGGATGCGTCTCAAGAGATCGTAAGATATCATCCAACGATTCTTTACTCATGCCATCTTTAACGAATTTGATTTTATCTTCACGATTTATAGAAATTATTCCTAAAGTTTTACAACGTGGCTTTTTGCAAACAAGTCTTACACAGTGAGAACATTCAGAGCCAAGTTGCTTAACTCTTCTTTTCTTAGCAAATGTACTTTTACTAAAACCAGGCATGTAGGAAATGAATGGATCAAAAAACTCACCTGCCAGTCGGACCTTTACTTCAATTAACCAGCGAATGTCAGCAGGAATCCCATTGATCATTAACAAATGCAGTCGTTCACAACAAGCATTGTAAATCTTCGTAAGAGCATTTTGAGGGAGAGAAGGAAAACGTTGATGCAAATTTCGTTGTATTTCTTCTATCTTGACATTGAGATTTCAGTTATTGTGGGAAACTGAGAATACCGACTTAAAAAGTCACAGAGTATCGTTATCCGCCATTTATACGGGAGAGTGAATCAAAACAAAACGAATCAAATCTGTAAAATCAAATCAAAAGTGAAGAAGAACAACAAAATAAAACAATAACACACAAGGAATATAACTCACCTTCGTCCTTTTATTGAATTTACCTCCAGTTCTAATTGCATATTATAAATACCATCCTCTATTTCCTTGAGTTGTCTTTCTGGATCTTTCACATAGGATACTAACTCTGGTGGTTGTAGATCCCAAATGGGATGTGATTTACAAAATCAGAGCAATTTCCTCAGGTGAAATTTTACATGTAAAAGCTCTTTAAGATAATCGAAAAGGAAACTTGTCATGGAGGTACTCATGACAAGTATAAAACTTTAGTGAGCTAAAGCACAATTTTCAAACAACACACAATTAAAAACAATGCAATGTACTCCATTGAAGACATAGGGAAAAGGAAAAAAAATCAAACAATTCAAACAATAAAGTAACAGTAAATCAAATTCACAAAAACTTAAAATGAAAAGGCTTAATTAAAATTTGGTGGGTCACTCAAATTGATTTCGGTATCTGCTTCACGTGGTTGGTATTCCAAATATGGTTTTAATCTTTGACCATTAACTTTAAATGTAACACCATCCTTTGGATTCTCAATTTCTATGGCTCCATATGATACACATTTTTTATAACAAATGGATCATTCCACTTTGACTTTAACTTTCCTGGAAATAAATAAAGACGAGAATTATAAAGCAACACTTTTTGACCAATTTCAAATGTTTTCCTAAAAATTCTTTTGTCATGAAAAAATTTGGTAACCTTAATAATTCTGGAATTCTCATATGCATCATTTCTTAATTCCTCAAGTTCATTTAATTGCAATTTACGCACATTACCAGCATCTTCAAGATTTCAATTAAAAGCTTTAATCGTCCAAAATGATTTACGTTCAAGTTCAACTGGTAAATGGCAAGATTTTCCATAAACAAGCTGATAGGGTGACATTCCTAAAGATGTTTTAAAAGCAGTACGATATACCCAAAGTGCATCAGTTAGTCAAAGAGACCAATCTTTACGATTTGGATTAACTGTATTTTTTAAAATTTGTTTTATCTCCCTATTTGCTAATTCAACTTGACCACTTGTTTGAGAGTGATAAGGGATAGCAACTTTATATGTAATTCCATATTTCTTCATTAAGGACTCAAATGGCTTATTACAAAAATGCTTACCTCCATCACTGATAATGGCTCGAGGTATTCCAAATCTGCTCAAAAGATTTTCTTTTAAAAAGCGGATCATAATCTTGTGATCATTGTGTCAACAAGGAATCGCCTCGATCCATTTTGAAATATAATCAACAGTAACCAAAATGTATACAAACCCAAATGATGATGGAAAAGGGCCCATAAAATCAATTCCCCAACAATCAAATATTTCAATGACAAGAATGGGGTTTAAAGGCATCATGTTTCGCTTTGAAATAGACCTTACCATTTGACAATTCGTACACACTCTACAAAATGCATGTGAATCTTTAAATAATGTAGGCCAATAAAATCCACACAGTAATATTTTTGCAGCTGTCTTTTTTGAAGAAAAATGGTCACTGCGTGCTTCAGAATGACAAAATTGAATAACCCTACTTACCTCGTCGTCTGGTATGCATCTTCGAAATATTTGATCAGAGCAGTACTTGAATAGGTATGGATCATCCCAGTAAAAGCTTTTCACTTTTGTTAAGAATTTCTTCTTGTTCTGGGAACTCCAGTCACATGGAATTTCACATGTTGTAAGATAATTAACAATATTAGCATATCAAGGCATTTTGTTTATAGAAAATAAAAATTCATCAGGGAAAGAATCATTGATTGGTGTTGTTTCAATTGAAGACTCATTCATAAGTCTTAAAAGATGATCTGCAACAACATTTTCAGCACCCTTTTTGTCCTTGATTGTCAAGTTAAATTCTTGAAGTAGTAAAATCCATCGTATCAACCTTGGTTTGGCATCCTGTTTTGACATTAAATATCTCACAGCAGCATGATCAGAATAAACAATAGTGGATGAACCAATTAAATATGAACGAAATTTATCCAATGCAAATATTACAGTAAGTTTTTTTTCTCAGTTGTAGTGTAATTCATTTGAGCCCTATTCAAAGTTCTACTTGCGTAATAGATGACAAAGGGCTTATCTTCCGTTCTTTGACCCAGAACAGCTCCAACGGCATAATCACTGGCATCACATATTAGCTCAAAAGGTAAAGACCAATCAGGAGGTTGCATTATTAGGGCTGATCTCAAAAGAGTAGTTATTTTTTCAAAAGTTTGTTGAGAATCTTTAGTCCATTCAAAAAGTATGTCTTTTATTAGGAGATTATAAAGTGGTCTAGATATGACACTAAAGTCTTTTATAAACCTCCTATAAAATCCTGCATGTCCTAAAAAGGAATGGACTTCTCTAATTGTCTTTAGTGAGGGTAATTTTGAAATGACTTCAACTTTGACTTTGTCAACTTCAATTCCTTTTAAAGACACAACATGGCCCAAGACAATTCCAGAAGTGGTCATGAAATGGCATTTTTCCTAATTTAAAACTAGTCCTTTTTCTTTGCACCTTTCCAAAAGTTTTTTTAAATTATCAAGACATGTATCAAAAGAATTGCCAAATACAGTTAAATCATCCATAAAAACCTCTGGACAATTTTCAACCATATCACTAAAAATGTTTAGCATGCACCTTTGAAATGTTGCAGGAGCATTACAAAGTCCAAAGGGCATTCTCCTAAATGCAAATGTTTCAAATGGGCATGTGAATGTGGTCTTGATAATAGCCAGAGTAGTTATCAAGAAAGCAATAGTAGGGATGTCCAGCTACTCTTTTGAGAATTTGGTCTAGAAATGGAAAGGGAAAATGATCTTTTCTAGTGGCATCATTTAATTTTCTGTAATCAATGCACATGCGCCAACTAGATGGAATTCGTGTTGGGATTGGTTCACCTTTTTTCATTTTTTACAACGGTTATTCCAGATTTCTTTGGTACTACTTGTATTGGACTTACCCATTTACTATCAAAGATAGGATAGATAATTCATACATCTGGTAGTTTAAGGACCTCATTCTTTACCACTTCTTTCATATGAGGGTTTTATCTTCTTTGTGGTTGACAGGTTGTTTTAGCATTTTCCTCTAAGTGTATTCGGTGTGTGCAAATTAAAGGATTAATGCCTTTTATGTCCTTCAAGATCCAACCAAATGTAATTTTATGCCTTTTTAGTATAGATAACAACTTACCTTCTTGATCATGCATGAGTTAGGAAGAAATTACCACCTGATATGTCTGCTGCTTTCCAAGATAAGCATACTTCAATTCTTCTTGTAAGGGCATTAATTCGAGCTCTGGTGCTTCCTCTTCGTTTGGTTCTTCAGGTTGTATCGTATCTTCAAAGTTCGATTGGTCATCGTCACCTGTAGATACCTGCATAGAATCAAGTGTAGGGCATATATTAGCAGTATCACAATCTAATTTCTTACTTGATTTAAAAGAACCAGCAAAATAAATTTCCGCAGAGTTTGTAAAATTCTCATCCTGAATGTGTTCCTCAATGATTGACTTGATGAGATCAATCTCCTCATTCTCATTATCATCATCTTCTTGGTGGTGAGGTTGTTTACACATGTTGAACACATTGAGTTCCAGTGTCATGTTGCCGAAAGATAAATTCATTAATTCATTCTTGCAATTTATCAAAGCATTAGTAGTACCTAAAAATGGTCGACCCAATATAACAGGAATTTGTTTGCATTCATTTGTAATTAGTTTCGTTTTCAAAACAATAAAATCCACAAGATATATGAATTTATCGACCTGGACTAATACATCTTCAATTATTCCTTTTGGAACCTTAATCGATCTATCAGCAAGTAAAAGAGTGGTAGAAGTTGGTTTTAACTCACCGAGATTGAGTTGTTGGTACACTGAGTAAGGATGCAAATTAACACTAGCACCAAGATCAAGTAAAGCATGTTCAATTTTATGATCCCCAATAGTGTAAGAAATAGTTGAACAACCAGGATCCTTGTATTTCAAAGGACTATTGGTTGAGAGAATGGAACTTACATGTTCTGCTAGAAAAGCTCTCTTTTGCACCTTATGTTTCCTTTTCACCGTGCACAGATCTTTTAGAAATTTAGCATAAGAAGATACATGTTTAATGACATTCAGCAGAGGAATGTTGACCTTTATTTGTTTAAAAACTTTATAAATGTCTGGACTGTGGTTTGATTTCTTTGGCTTGATTAGTGCTTGAGGAAATTGGGGTATAGGAGGAGAGTTGGTTATTTCTTCATGGGTTAAAGGTTCGACAGACTCTTCCCTATTTTCTGAAATTGAATCTTTACTAGTTTCATGAGGGTCCATAATGTATTTTTTAACCACCTTACCATCACAAAGGGTTATAACCGATTTGACTTGACTCATATTTTGGTTTCCTGAATTTCCCATTTGAGGATGTTGTTGACTCTTGGGGTTTAGTTCAGGTTGAGCAGGAAACTTTCTTTTTTCATGCATGGTCAGAGCAAATGTAAGTTTGGAGATAGTTTCTGTCAATTTGGTTAAGGTTTGCATTGTTTGGTTATTGATCGACTCTTGTTATTCAATAAACAAATGCAATGTGTCTTCCAGAGTTTTTCTTGGTGGTGGGACATATGGTGGGTAACTCTGGGGATTTTGGAAATTTTGACATAGAGGAACTGGTTGTGAAGATTGTGCATGATTGTCATTTCTCCAACTACAATTTGGGTGGTTTCTCCAACCAGAGTTGTAAGTTTGGGAGTATGGATATGGATTTGCCCTTTTGAAATTGTCAATGACATTTACTTGTTCGTGCAAACTTTCTCTCAAAGCTGGCAAGGTTGGACAGTCCTGCGTAGAATGGTCAGTAGAATCGCAGACATAACATGAAATATTTTGAACAGACTTTACATGATCATTCTTTTTCAACTCTAATGCTTTGAATTTTCTAGCTAAGGATGCAAATTTGGCTTGAAAATCATGGTTTTCCCCAAATGCATGCCTCCACCAAATGGAGATGACTGGGGTTTACTTGATGACTCATAAGAACCAACTGTATCCCAGTGTTGTGCATTCTCTGCTATATAGTCAAGATAGTCTAATGCATCTTCAGGACTTTTATCCCTAAACTCACCATTACACATCATTTCAACGACTTGTCTACCTTGGGATGTTAATCCCTCGTAGAAATAAGACACTAATCTACATGTTTCAAAACCGTGGTGTCAGCCATATCTAAGGATGGTAAAGGTAATCTTCTAATTAATCTTCCACTATTTGTACGAGACCAACGACACATGCAATGCTAATGATGTGTGCTAAACTAACGATGCATAAAACGCTAAATGAAAATTGCAGAAAATAAAAATAAATTGAAAATTAAATAAGCAAAAAAAATGCGAAATGAAAATAAACAAACTGAAAAATAAATAAATAAATTAGGCGGTGAAACCAGCCATAAATAAAGAAATGAAAAGAAACAATTTAGGCGATATTTTAAAACCAACCATATAATAAAACATAAAATTAAATAAATTAATGCACAAGAATAAACAAACTGAAATTAAAATGCTAGGCGGTAGAACCGACCATATAAACAAAAATACCTAAATTAACAAAATTTAAATAATAGTCAGGCGATAGAACTGACCATTTAAAATAAATGTAGAAAGTAAATTGCAGAAATTTAAAGAAATAAATTCGATTTGGGGACTGATTTGCAAAGGTTTCTGGATTAAAATGAAGTTTCTCACAAATATTGTGGACAATGTTAAAGTTTGAAATGAGGAGGGGTGCTAACTGAAATTTTGAAAAAAGAGAATAAAATAGAATAGTAACAAATAATAATAATAAAATAAAAATGAAGTAAAGACAAACTAACACCAAATTTAAAAAACTCCCAGGCAACGGCGCTAAAAACTAAACACGACTCAAAAGTATATTACTCTCAAGTATAAGAGTGTTTAGTTATAATATAACCTGGTGAGTCCGAGGTCGAACCACAGGAAATTTTAAAATCTAGTTGTCAATTTGTTAAACATATATGTTAAGGTTACGAGATCCACTCTCAGTATTCAAACTATAATTTTAATACTATCTCATTTATATTTTGCCTCACTTTTACCAGTTAATTATTATATCATTTAATTATATGTGTGGATAAATATGGAATAAGGTACCTAATGTGCCACACTATATTAATTTGTTGATATTATGTCAAAATATCAAACAAATCCAAAGAAATTTATAAATTAACATGACATAAAAATAATTAGAAAAAAATAAAATAACTTAAAAACTCATTTGAGAAAATAATAAATTTAATAGTTTGAAACATTGAGCTTCACCATTTACCTCAGCTTAACAAAATTAGTCACTCATATTGAAAGAAAGCACAACATTCTTTTTATTTTATAAACTTTTTAAAATATATTACAAAGAAAATTGATACAAACGAAAAGAAAAAGAAAAGAAATTATTCAGCTACACCCTTGGCTATCACTCTCTCTCAGGCTTAAGCTTCTCTCCACCTCTGCTCCCTGCATTTCCTTGCCCTTTTATAGGCAAGGAATGCATTATCTTTATTTATTTTATTATTATTATATATATATATACATTGAAATGTGTAATGGTCAAGTGGTCATGATGGCCACTTGACCATCACAAGAAACCAAATTTCTTGGTTTTTGTTCTTTTTTCATTTTTTCATTTTTTTTATTTTTATTCATTTTCATTTTTTTTTATTTACATATCTTCAATTATGCTTCCACATTGCTCCAGTAGTCTTCTTTGTTACCGCTTTCAATTCTAATTTATTCTTGAAAAATATTTATAAGATAAAAATTAACATATTGCGAATTAATTTAACATAAAAATTTATTTGGGGAGCATTCATATAATTTATAAGTTATGCACGTATTAATCAACACTTTAAGTGAAAAACTAATAATTTTATCTTATTACACGTACACTTTTTAGTGTTAATCAGGGTAGTTAATAATACCCGATCGGATGAAATCTTTTAAACCCAATCGGGTTATGATCGGATCGGGTGGTACCTGATCCGAAACCCGATCGGGTTGCTTTATAAAAAAACTAACAGCGCACGCCACACACACAATGACACAAATCACATAACACAGATTCCCAAAACACATACACATCACAAAACACAAATCACAGACAAAGAACACATATTACATACACATTACACAAAACACATACACAACACAATACACACCCAAGAGGCCAAGACCCAACACAGCTTCACCTAGTAGCCCTCACATCAAGCCGCCGACAGCCACAGCCACGAACCCACAACCATCTCCCTCGCTCAACTTCTCATCTCTGTTAACTCAACTTCTCATCTCTATTGCACCAGCAATTTCTCATTCTAGACCAGAAGCAAGACCCCTCTTCACGCTCGATCCCAATTTGTTGCGTGTCTGCGGCCACCCAAGGGCTTCAAGGGCTGAGCTTTCCGCTGCCTTGAACCCAACAGAACGGCATATCTGAGACACCGCAACTTTTGTGACAGTGAATGCGAACTCCAAGGGGGTTTATTCTCCTTATTCTGTTGGCTTTTGATTTTGTTTTTGGTGTTTTTTTTTTCTGGGGTTTCATCGTTAGTGTACTGGAGCAGAGACTCTTTAATTAGATTCCAGAAGAGTCGCCCTAGTCGATTTTGATTTTTGATGGCCTTCTAAATTGGGGGCGTTTCTGTAATGTAGTTTTCTTTTTCCTTTTCTTTTTCAAATTTAATTCAGGAGAAAGTTTGATGCGTGCGTGTTGGGCTTTGAACCCGCGCTCACAAATGGTAGAAACCGTGGAAATTCTGGTCTATTATCTAAACTCGAACTCATCAAAATTTAATCTGATTTTTTACCTAATCCGATCCGACCCGAATATAAATCGAGCCGGATCTGATCGGGTTATAAGTTCGGATTGCATTCGGATTAATTTTTACCCAACCTGAGCACCCGATCGGATTGACCCGAACCCAATTTTGCCCACCCCTAGTATTATATAATGATTGTATAATAACAATCAAATTATTTATAAGAAATTGAAAAACCAAATCTGAAAGAAAATTTCTCTATTTATTAGATAATAAAGAATATACAAAGATGAGAAATAGTGATGTCACATCACCTCTTGTAGTCCCAACTTTATATAAATATATAGATACACACAATCAAAGTTTAAAGGACTTTGATGTGATCCAGAGTGCTCAGAGCATTAAACATCTGTTACTTATTCTAGAGGGGCCAATTACGAGAGCATGAGCTAAAACGATCAAGGAAGCAATGCAAAGATTTGTTCAAGCTACTTTGGACGAATCCAATAAAAATTCAATTTGCAAGAGACCAATGTTCAAGATGGACTTGAAAGAGGAGGAACCAGCCTTGATATACTTTATTCAAGCTAACGAGGTGGTGCGCATCGGTGAAGATGATTTTTGAAGTAGAAGAATGGCTAGAAAAACAATCCTAAAGTTATAGCTGCATTACTTACGTCGAGAGCTTCGAAAAGGAATATTGGGGGCCCAAATCCAACATCATATGCACAAGTTACGGTCTGTTTAAAATCAATGGCTCTACAGGCCAAGGCCCATGCCACTTCGGGTTTTTATTTTAGGGTTCTTTTCGTGTTTTTAAGTTAAATTAGGGTTAGCCACCTTATATAAACATTCTTTTATGTTCTTTGAATAGACTTTTTGACAATCTTGAGTTTGATATCATTAGAGAGTATTTTCTCAACTTGTTCTTAAAAGAACTTCTGACTTATCAAAGAAATAGCTAACCTCTATGGCATCTTATTTAGCAATCTAAGTTCTTGAGATTTAGCTTCTCAAAGGTTTGGATCTTTTATCCGAATTCTGATCATATTGGCTTTATTGGGTTCTTATCAATCTAGTTGTGGGTTTTTCTAGTTAGATCTAGAGGGGTTCTCATCAGACTTGAACACATAAAAGTATAAATATTAGTGAGACTTGAAGCGAAAAAGATACTTTTACCTTTTATAAATATGAATTCTCTAGTACTCAACAATCCTTTCTCAAGCAATATCAAATATATTCCGATTTTCTAATACACTATATCTCTGTATGTATTACAATATATGAAAACATATTAAATTCTAAGGTATTCTTAGATTAACTGCACAAATTAAGTTAGTACATCTCTGTCTCCCATTTAATTTATAAAAGTATTAAGCACAGTAATAAACACTCAATCATGGAATAATAAATTAAAAATAACACAAATTTATGTTAGGCTACATCGTGACCCTAACAAAATAGATTAATTCTTGAGAAAATTAAGGGAACTCATAAATATACTAGAGAACATTCTAACAAGACAATTGGAAAACGAAAAGAAAAACTCAAAAAAGTAATCTCAACATCTCTTTTTTTCTAAATTGCTCCTGCAGCTCTTGGATTTAGCTTCTAATTGAGTGTGTTCTGCTCCTCTTCTCTCAGCATCAGTTACTTCAGCTCTTTTTAAGTCTCTCTTTCATTATGCCCCCAATACTCCTCTTTTTTTATTGTAATAAAGGCCGATAAACCCTTATTAAATAGAAATACTCCTTAACCAAGGATTTGCTAGCCTCATACCTGTATAATACGACTCTACCAACTTCCTGTTTAAGCTATAAAGCTTATACCAAATTCTTTAAGTTTCCATGTGCCATCTTTATGATATAATCTAATTTGATTGCCTTCTAGTGCTCCACATAAATGCAAGCATGATGGTTAATTTGATTGCATCTTCTTTAACTTGTTTCAATTAAATTTCTATATTCTTTCTCTTTTGGATTCTTTTAAACAAATTTCTTCGCAAATGTTCGAATTTAATTTATGTTTTAGCTCTTTTTATTTTGATATTACCTACATAAATAAAAACATAAAATTAAGATAATAATTGTTTACGTCTGATTTTTTTCCTGCTTGAAACAAATCAAGTACAACAAATAGAGGTAACCTGCACACAGAGTCACAAACAAAGAAAAACGGTGAAATGGGACTGGAGATGGTGATTTCCAGTGAGCCCAATCTAATGCTTAAGTCAGTATGCTATTTGGTAGCTGAAAAATACAATAGTTCATTCAGTTTTTCATACCTTTCTTTCGGCATTTTTCCCTTAAAAATTACCTTTATTTAGAAAAAAAAAAATAGGGCATGATTTTGGGTGTGTATTAGCCTTGTAACCAACTTCCTTACCCACTTTCTTTGTGTTCTTGCAATTATTTCTTAAGCGATAAACATTGTCATAATATTTTAGTCCTACTGAGTCGGTGCTTTTGACCAATTCAAGGTCTCAGTTGAGAGTTCTGTATTTTCCACTTCGACGGATCCTTAATGCCCACTTAATAATCTCCATTCCTGCCTTCAAGAGATCTAATTTTTCTTCTTAGAGACCCTGAACCCCTTTGAAATGGTAAGAATAAATAAATTTTAGATCAACACAAATCCCAGTTCATGATAAGAGTTTTCAAAATTAAAAAATCTCTTATTGAGAACTAGGGATGGCAAAAATCCCCACGGGGATGGGTACCCTCGGGGATTTTCCCCATTCGGGGAGGGTATGGGGATAATTTCATACCCAATTTCTTATTCGGGGAGGGGACGGGGAAATTTTTTTACCCAATTTTTTTTTCGGGGAGGGGACGGGGATGAGGTGGAATCCCCATCCCCTACCCATTTCCCCATTTTAATTTTTAATTTTATTTTAATTTTTTAAAATTACTAGTAAATAAATTATAAAATTTAAATTATAAAATTATAAATATTGGTAAAAATAAAAAATATCAAAATATTTATATTATTAAATTTTTAGGCCTAATTAACTAATTAAAGTCCTAAATTTTTATTTAGGACATTAAAAAGACCGAGTAGATTCTATTAGCCAAACATTTTTTTTAATTTTAATATTCTTTAAATATTTTAAACTTAAATCTATTTTTTATTTATTTTTAGATGTTATAATTGCCCACAGCGAATCACAATTTTAATATCTAATCTAATCTAATCTAATCTAATATTTACTTTTGATTTGCTCCGATTTAACTATTGTGTTGTAAAGAGAATAGTCCACATTTATAAAGTGCTCACGCCACCATTGAAAAAGTTAATTTTGAATCTAAATTCGATTTTATTTGTAACAATTTTGTATTAAACTATTAATTTGTTCATGATAGTTTGTAAAAGAAGTTTGTATTCCTTGCATGTTGCGTTACTTACTAATTTAATGTAGTGACTTTTGTAATAGATATTAATGTAAGATATATTTTAAACTTTATTTTTATTTTAATTTTTTATTTTAATATGATTAACTCAAAATTGAAAAAAAATATATTAGTTATTCGGGGATCGGGGACCCTCGGGGATCCCCTGTTATTATTCGGGAAGAAGATGGGAATTCTCTCAAGTAATTCTGATGGGGACGGGGAGAAGATAAGGACATACGCAAAATATCGGGGATGAATACGAGGAGATCGGTCCCCTCCCCTCCCCTCCCCATTGCCATCCCTATTGAGAACTAGGAAGTTAATGGGCTCTTATGTGGATTTTAAAATTTGAAATTAAACACTACCCTTGAGATACATATCGTTCCCAATCTCTGCTCTCATTTCTTTCCTTCTCACGATGTTTGGGTCTTCATTCTTTTACCTAACCCAGGTATACTTATCACCTTTCTCTCTTTTTCTTTTTCTTTTCTTCATTTTGTGGCTTTCATGGATCCATTCAAAGTTGAGCATAGCAAATCAAGCAAAAGTAAAGGTTCATGTAGAGGAGTCACCAAGAGTCTCACGCGTCGTTCCTCCTGTGTTTCTCCTCCTTCTACGACCACAATTCATGTTGCTGATGATAAGGACCAAGACGTCTCAATAGAGGAGTTTTCAGCCAATCGATGGGAATCTAAAGCCTCTCTTCACATGATCAACAAATTGAGAAAGGATTTTCAAATTCCAAACTCCGTAAAGCTTACGATTCTAAACCCTTACGAAAATATGGCAACATCTCCAGAGGGCTCTGTAGCCCTTTACACTTCTATGTTCAAAGTTAGGATAAGGCACTACCCTTACACCCTTTTATTTGTTTGTTTTTGTGATCCTTCAACGTTGTCCCCGCTCAACTTAACCCTGTAGTTTATAAGGCCCTTCTTGGTCATTATTTAATCCGGAAACTTTCGGGAAACCAATCTAACTTCTCTTTTGGTGAGTTTAAAAGATTGTATCAGATCAAATCAGTTGCCAAAGGAAGTGGTTGGTACTACTTGGCCGACTGGGCTCCCATTGATCCAATTATCACCCCTGATTTCCTTGGTCAACTAAGGGTTGGAAAGATTCTTAGTTTAGTTTCTAGCTTCTGAAAGCTGGTGTTCTAGTGACCCCAACACTAGCGATTCTTTTTCCACTTTCTTTCAAACTCTAGGTTGATTTTTGTCTTCGTGGTTTGTGGTTCATTACTTTTATCATATAATTTTAATTTTGTTGTTGTGATTTGGCATTCTTCACCTATTTTATCTGCGGAATTGCTTGGCAACATTCAATGTGGTCAAGTTAGCTTTTTGCAATTTGATGTGATTTCTCTATTCAGCAAGACTTTATACCAAGAATTTGGTCTCATTCCTGTTGGTATGTATCGTACTATTTTGCACTGTGACCAGTTTTAGTTTCTCTCCTTTTTACTTCTTTACATTTATTTGGTGTTGAGGACGCACAGTTATCATGTCTCAAATTGGTAGTAGAAAGAGAATAAGGCTAACAAACTTACCTCCCGGGGAGTCCACCTCTCGAAAGCACGGCGCTACTCCTTCGACTCAATCTCAGTGCTCGAAGCCCCCTCAAATCAATCTGTCCCTCATGGCACCTTGCAAGCCGGGAAAAAAAACCCAACTGCCAACCAATTTGAGATCACCTGAGCACACTTTAGCTCTCATGTTTGATGATTTGGCTAACTAGACTTTTTAGCATAGCGAGCTCGAACATGACCTAGCCACCTTTCGTCTTTGAAGAGGACATTTTCTTACAAGAATGTCTTCGTTCAAAGCAGACTGACCCAGAGGTCCTATTCTCTGCCTTCATAGGTAATGCTCACAAGGTTGGCTTTATGATTCCCTCTTGGGTTTGTTGTTGCTCTCTTTATTGCCTGACATCGATAAAATTTCTTTATTGAACATTCATAGGTCACTATGAACATGATCCAAGCATACAATCTATACCGAAATTCAAAAGGTGAATGTTCTAAAGCCAGAAGTGAGAAAAATATGGTTTCAGTGAAGTAATCCAGCTAAGGACTGAGCTTGCAGCTCTCAAATCCGTTCATGAATCTCTCAAATTGGAGTATAGCATCAACAACGATGTGATCAAGAACAAAGATGAAGAGCTATCTCGCCTGAGGCAACAGCGTCAGAACAGTTATTAGAGCCATATCAAAGCTTATCTCCAATTGGCTGAATTTAAGCAAGTGAAGGAGGTGGAATTCTTTGCTAGGGTTGATGATTGCAAGAAAGTGATGAAGGACCACTATCCTGAGTAGGATTTGAAGTTCATGGATGATTATTATTGTGAAGCCCCTCACGTGGACGATTTTAACTTGCCTCCAGAGGACAAGTCAGCTATAAATAATATGTAAGATACATATTTTTTTGGACAAAATAAAAGAAAAAACATTTCACAGGCACTTTTTTTTTTCATCCTTTAGTTTATCCTTAAATTTAATATAGTCAAGATAGATAAATAAATAATCAGTACTGTTATTCTATGATAAGTAAACACAAATTCCTTCATTCACTTAAGAAAATACACGCTAAGGACAATGATTCTCAATTGAAAAATTATCATTATCATTATTATTGTTGTTGTTGTTGTTGTTGTTGTTGTTGTATATAAAAATTTAATTGACTTCATTAAAAAAATTTGATGAACAATACGTGTGCGAGTGCGCACGCGTTGCGTATTCTTTAGTGTTATTTTTATTTTGTTAAATTACCATTAAATTATAAATTTATATAAAAATTCAGATGTTATTTAATTGTTCTTGAAACTTTTATTTTAAAATGGTTTACAATTATTTAACTAAAAATCTTATTTTACCCTCAATGAATTATAGAGTAAACTTAACTATAAATTTATAGATAGGTATTTTGTACTATTATTTGAAAAATAAGGATAAAATGGATTAAAAAAAATAAGACTGAAATGTACTATTGTATCGAATTTCAGGAGTAAAAATGACTTTTTCCCTTTTTATAAATAGGAAAACGAGCTTAACAACTCATCTTAAAATTGTAACTCCATCATCGATATTATTTTTCTTAAAATTGTTGATCGGAGATAGCCGCTAAAAGGGGAGGACTTTGTTAGTATAGAGAATAATTTTATTTATGAATTCTAATCTTCTAAGCTTGGAGTTTTTTGTTTTTTATTTGAGTGACTCAAATTTAATTTATTTATTATTGGCGTGGCGAGATTTTCATCGTTGCATCTGTCTCGTTCTAATAAGTTGCAGAACACACTCTTCTAGGCCAATTTGAGTTGGATCGGTGAGCGTGAGTGCTCTGTGAACTAAGGCCTTTCAGGGGTCCTCAAGTGTGCCGGCTTTAAGTTTCTTCCATTCAAATTTCACATTACTGCTTCTCGCACGTGAATCACATAAGTCTGCCTTTTCAATAATATTAAAACAATAATCATTAATTCATCGTCAACAACATCATCACAATAATACAAGTCTACTCTTTTTGTATCTTTCTTAAAAGAGGATGATGATGATGATGAAAACTTACTTCGAGTACATCAACCCCAAAAATTAACTCATAAATATTGAAAGTATGTAAAACAAACAAATAAATTTATCAGAAATTTAAATAAAAATGTACATATACCACAAATGTATTAATTAATATATCTAATAAAACTTCTCTATAATCCTAATATTGGGGCCAAATTAACTTTATTACTATAAATAGATTATAAATTAATAGAAGTGTAGTTACAAATATTATTGTTTTGACTTAATTATTATTGGTGCAAGTGATACGAGGGTAAAATATAAATTACATTAATAATTAATAAATGAAGGATGTCAAATCTAATTTATAAAAGTGATAGTGACGAAAAATAAAAATACATGTATCTATGCAGTGTTGGAAATATTCAAAATGCAAAGTGCAAGTCCAAATGTTTGTATTCTTTCAAATAATAATTTATTAATAATTTTAAAGAATAAATTATTGTCTCAAACAACTTTAAAAGATATTTCATTCTATATTATATCATTAGTGCAAAACAGCATATACTTTTTTAATGTATAGATAATTATTATTGCAGAGAGATAATTTTGTTAATACGGGATCCAAAAAAGTTATTAAAACATTGAGTTTATTTTTATTTATAAGTAGCACAAATTGAAAGCATAATTTTTCATGACTACGTAGAAATTATCTATATAGAATATCACTATAGAGAGGTTTTATAGTATATATAGTAATTAATTTTATAATAAGAGAATCTTTTACTTTATTAAAGTAAGAGATAAAGTGAAAAAACAAATAATTCAATATAATACATGTCAAAATACACTATACTGAAGTATACATTTTTCTATCTTTGAAATTATTTATTATATAGAAAAGGGTCGGATTGAGAGTCCCTCCTTTTATACATAAACTAGAAAATAGAACCGCGCTTCACGCAGCTTTGAAAAAGAATTTAGTATTATCATTTTTTCTTACTTTACACTTGATAAAACTGATAAAAAATATGAATTGATTTTTTTTAAGATCTTATAAAAAATAAAAAAAGTTATTAGCCAGCAATACAAATAAAGAAGCAACGCAAGATAAAAATAAAATGAAAGAATATATTATAGAGTGATTTTATTCATTCCAATTGTGTGTGTATAAAACAAAAAGATGAGCTCTCCTTTTATAGTTACATAATCACTCCATGAAATTAATGAAAAATTATGGATCATAATTCCTTGTGAGATAGTGTGAGTTATAGGGAAGCTAAAGGTTGCTAATGGGAGATAGTGGGGAGACTAAGAGATATATGTTATGAACATCTACATTTATTTTAGTAAATTCATAATATTCTCCCTTGGATGTTCATTACAAAGAATGTGCCTCATTAAAATCTTTACATAATTGTTATTATGTAATAACAATCAAATTAATTATGAGAAGATGAAAAGCCAAATCTAAAAGAAAATTTCTCTATTTATTAGATAATAGAGAATATAAAAATATGAGAAATAGTGATGCCACATCACTTCCTCAAGTCCCAGCTTTATATATATACTAGAAAATAGAACCGCGCTTCACGCAGCTTTGAAAAAAGAATTTAATATTATCCTTTTTTCTTATTTTACACTTGATGAAACTGAAAAAAAATATGAATTATTTTTTTTAAAGATGAGGCAACCTTATAAAAAACAAAAAAAAAAATATTAGCCAGCAATACAAATAAAGAAACAACGCAAGATAAAAAATAAAATGAGAGAATATATTATAGAGTGATTTTATTCATTCCAATTGTGTGTGTATAAAACAAAAAGATGAGCTCTCCTTTTATAGTTACATAATCACTCCATGATATTAATGAAAAATTATGGATCATAATTCCTTGTGAAATAGTAGGAGTTATAGAGAAGCTAAAGGTTACTAATGGGAGATAGTGTAGAGACTAAGAGATATATGTTATGAATATCAACATTTATTTTAATAAATGTATAATACTCCCCCTTGGATGTTTATTACAAAGAACATGCCTCATGAAAACGTTTACATAATTGTTATTGTATAATAACAATTAAATTAATTATAAGAAGATGAAACGTCAAATCTAAAAAAAAAATTCTCTATTTATTAGATAATAGAAAATATAAAAAGATGAGAAATAGTGATGACACATCACCTCTTGTAGTCCCAACTTTATATATATTTATATAGAAGCTATTAGCCAGCAACAAAAATAAAGAAGAAACGCAAGATAAAGAATAAAATGAGAGAATATATTATAGAGTGATTTTATTCATTCCAATTGTGTGTGTACAAAACAAAAAGATGAGCTCTCCTTTTATAGTTACATAATCACTCCATGAAATTAATGAAAAATTATGGATCATAATTTCTTGTGAGATAGTGGGAGTTATAGGGAAGCTAAATGTTGCTAATGGGAGATAGTGTGGAGACTAAGAGATATATGTTATGAACATCCACATTTATTTTAATAAATGTATAACACTGCCCATTGGATGCTCATTACAAAGAATGTGCCTCATTAAAACGTTTACATAATTGTTATTGTGTAATAACAATTAAATTAATTATAAGAAGATGAAACGTCAAATTTAAAAGAAAATTTCTCTATTTATTAGATAATAGAAAATATAAAAAGATGAGAAATAGTGATGCAACATCACCTCTTGTAGTCCCAGCTTTATATATATATATAAGCTATTAGCTAGCAACAAAAATAAAGAAGAAACGTAAGATAAATAATAAAATGAGAGAATATATTATAAAGTGATTTTATCCATTCTAATTGTATGTGTACAAAACAAAAAGATGAGCTCTCCTTTTATAGTTACATAATTACTCCATGAAATTAATGAAAAATTATGGATTATAATTCCTTGTGAGATAGTGGGAGTTATAGGGAAGCTAAATGTTGCTAATGGGAGTAGTGT